>NC_052311.1:4428688-4746188 GCF_016432855.1 Salvelinus namaycush
GGCAGTGTTCTGCTCCAAGATTAGGACTGGGACAGGAGGAGAGGGGAGGGGTGGGGTGGGGGGTGGATTGGTCCCACATACAGAGCCAACTACTACATAAGATCACACTGACCCTCCAGAACCAAAGACACATTTATAAGCGGGAGGATTGGGAAGGTTAATCAGGTATGCAATATTGCAGTGCCTGGCCAGCCGAGGTCATTACTGTTCCTGATAACACATAAACACAGCCACTGAACTATCAGCAAATCTACTGTAGGTTTTCAAACATCCGTGACACAGGATGGAAAGTTTTCTGCTCTATCCCGTCTGTTATATCCAAAATGCCTCGTTCTGGCAACAGCTTCACTAGCAACTAATTAGTGTATTCGTGTGATGCAGTGTGAGGTTTAAACTTTCTTTTTGTGGCTACACCATTTAGCTAAGAGACAGATGGACATGAAACTGGTATGACTAATTATTGTTTACACGTTACAACCTCATTTCTGAAATCATAATTCAATCAGTAGGTGTTTTTGAAGTGATGTTTTCAGAGGTTGTTCAAGACAATGTTGTGGCAACTGGTTAACCAGAACTCAAAAGAGCTGGAGATTGTTATCTTTCGATTCAAAAGATATCAGGCTTAGGATGGAGTGTATGAGAGCAGACAGCTATTAATATCCATATTACTCACTGAATACAGAATGTTGAGCCTCAGGTAGAACCATTGAGAATCCACTATGACATCACTAACTCCTGATAATTATTAAAAGTTCCGGAGTCATTCAGCATCGGCTGATGGCTGAGCCAAGCACAGGTATGGAAACAGAACTAAGACTGGACAGAATAATTACACAGATTTACTCACCATTTGGAATGATGAGTTATAAGATACTGTACACACAGTAGGGTTTCTGACCCTAACTCTAACCCTCATCCCCTGCAGGATGTCATCAGGCCCTGTGGTGGAGAGTGAGGGTAGCAGAGAACAGGTCAATCTGGCAGTGACTTCAGGGTACAGTGAAGGTCCCCCCCTCCCACCTGGCTGTGACTGTGTTGAGGGCCACTGGCCTCAGAGCTAAGTCCTTCC
Organism: Salvelinus namaycush; assembly: GCF_016432855.1. NCBI lineage: Eukaryota > Metazoa > Chordata > Actinopteri > Salmoniformes > Salmonidae > Salvelinus > Salvelinus namaycush. Next base: position 4,429,758 of record NC_052311.1, read on the forward strand.
AAGGGGGCAGCAACCCTTACGCTATCCTCCAGCTGGGGCAGAGGAGAATCACCACCCCTGTCATCCACGATACTCTGACCCCCCACTGGAACTGTGAGCTCACCTTCCCCCTGCCCTCCTCGGCCCCCCGGGATGCCACCGCCGCAGCCCTGACCCTGACCATCCACCACCGACGCTCCCTACTGGCTCTGCCTGATAAGTTCCTGGGTACTGTGAGCTTCAGGCTGGAGGATGTTGTCAAGAAGCAGGATGGGAACAAAGGTTACGTTGAGGAAAACTGATTTCCACTGATGTAATGTAAATATATGCCATTTAGCAGACACTTTTATCCAAGGCGACTTACAGTCATGCGTGTATAAATTATTTACATATGGGTGGTCCCAGGAATCAAACCAACTGTCCTGGCATTGCAAGAGCCATATTCTACCAACTGAGCTACAGAGGACTAGTAATATATGAAATGTAATGTACAGGATGTAATGTACAGGATGTACTGTATATGATGCACCCCATCTGGTGGCATTCTGTATACTGTAGAGATCATATTTCTATAGCTCATGCAAAAACAAATTTAAAGTTGTGATCTGTGAACTACTCACAAAAGAATAGGAAGAAACACATTTATATGGTTTTTTTGCAGGTGGTTTGTCCTCAATTCTGTGCCGAGCAAGAAGCCAAAGAAGCGTGAGCACGTGGAAGTGTCTTTCAGGCTGTACAGAGATCCTAGCAGCCTTCCATCCCACTGCCAACCTCTCACCCAGACCCAGACCCAGACCCACTCCCAACCCTGTACCCTTCTCTCCTACTCCACAAGCCTCTCCGAAACCTCCAACCTTCCCTCCCACTCCCAATCCCTCACCAAGCCTCACTCCCAATCCCTCACCAAGCCTCACTCCCAATCCCTCACCAAGCCTCCTCCATCTGCATGAAGAGCCACATCAGCTGGGAGAGTGACACACACCTCACCACCTTCTGTTCAGGTCAGTCCTTTAAGGCAGGAACTTGACAGCAGTTCTAGAATAGAATAGAACGGTGTTGGGAGTTGGTGTTGAGTAGTGAGTGACTGGCCCTCCATGGTGTTGGGGGTTGGTGTGTTGAGTAGTGAGTGACTTGCCCTCTCCATGGTGTTGGGGGTTGGTGTGTTGAGTAGTGAGTGACTGGCCCTCTCCATGGTGTTGGGGGTTGGTGTGTTGAGTAGTGAGTGACTGGCCCTCTCCATGGCGTTGGGGGTTGGTGTGTTGAGTAGTGAGTGACTGGCCCTCTCCATGGTGTTGGGGGTTGGTGTGTTGAGTAGTGAGTGACTGGCCCTCTCCATGGTGTTGGGGGTTGGTGTGTTGAGTAGTGAGTGACTGGCCCTCTCCATGGTGTTGGGGGTTGGTGTGTTGAGTAGTGAGTGACTGGCCCTCTCCATGGTGTTGGGGGTTGGTGTGTTGAGTAGTGAGTGACTGGCCCTCTCCATGGTGTTGGGGGTTGGTGTGTTGAGTAGTGAGTGACTGGCCCTCTCCATGGTGTTGGGGGTTGGTGTGTTGAGTAGTGAGTGACTGGCCCTCTCCATGGTGTGTGCAGCCGGTGGTAAAGCATCGGGAGCCAATCCATCCATCTTGTGGAGAGGAGAATTCTGGAGTGCTGGACTCAATTCCACCACCATCTGCACCAGCAAGCCCTCAGGAGTCAGCAGACAGCCCAGACTGCGTCACTACTGCTGGTAGGATGTACTTGTATGGTTTTGTCTTTTTGAAAACATTTGCTGGAACACTTTCGTAATTGTATACTTCCATATCATTTGATGGGGATGAGGAGGGACAGTAGTGTAGTGTGTTTTGCATTAAAGCTATTGAGCTCTGAAAACAGAGAGATAACCAGAATTACATCCAGATAATAGACAAGTGTAAAACTCTCTTTTTCCCTTCCACCTTCTCTCTCTCTCTCCTCTTTCCCAACCCAGATTTTAGCAATACCATCAGACCAGTATCCTATTCCCCTGCATCCATCGTCACCTGTGAGACTGGAGACCTGGAGGATGGTCCTGCATCCATAATCATCTGTGAGACAAGAGACCTGGAGGATGGTCCTGCATCCATAATCATCTGTGAGACAAGAGACCTGGAGGATGGCCAGGAGGCCAGGGAGTGTCTGCTGGACCCAGGAGGAGGACACAGTTCCCGTCAGGGTCCCCTGGGGGAGACGTATACATCAGGGAACACCATCGGGACTCAGACTTCCAGTAGCTTCCAAATGTTCCCATTCCAACATTCCCGATTCCAAGGGAGGGTGAGGAGGGTCTCTTTCAGGTCCTCCTTACGTGCCAGACTGAGGCGTCTCCGCTACAGGTTGGACTCAGGAGAGGCCAGCGGGGAGAGGCGGACTCTGAGACTCCCGGTCTGCTCCAGGGTGTTCTTCTGGTCAACCTCCCCACCTTACGACTGGTTCCCCAGGATAGATGTGTCAGAGAGGCCACAGGGTTTCTTGGCACGACTCTTCCCCTGTCTAGGTAGAAGAGAATGACAATTAAGAAATACAAGCCTGACTGCACAGAATGTATCCTGCTACTTATAATACAACATTTCAGATGCACGGTGTCTGTATTAGGACAGTCACACATCCATAAACGTTCAAGAACTTTCTTTCTCTATTCTACTTAACTTCCGTTATTTTTCTTGTTGTAATTCACAGTTTGCTTGCAGCGTTTGTTATACAGAACACTTGTTTGGTTTTGGAAAAGGGGGGTGATACAGAAAAAAGCGACAATGTCTCCACACCTGAGGTGGCGAAGCTCTCACCTCCAGAGCGGCACCAAGTGTGATGGAGGGAGAGACAAAAGACGTGTAACAAGACTGGTTTCAGCTCTGAAGCCAATAGAAGGAGAGTTTCAGAAAAAGTTTAAAAGTTATATTTCCCTCTACATCTATGCAGGTGACAGTTTAGTTAGGTGTGAAGAGGTATAGTTAGGCAGGTAGATGTATAGTTAGGCAGGTAGAGGTATAGTTAGGTAGTAGAGGTATAGTTAGGTAGGTAGAGGTATAGTTAGGCAGGTAGAGGTATAGTTAGGCAGGTAGAGGTATAGTTAGGCAGGTAGAGGTATACTTAGGCTGGTGAAGGTATAGTTAGGCAGCAGGAGGTATACTTAGGCTGGTGAAGGTATAGTTAGGCAGGTGAAGGTATAGTTAGGCAGGTGAAGGTATAGTTAGGCAGCAGGAGGTATACTTAGGCTGGTGACGGTATAGTTAGACAGGTAGAGGTATAGTTAGGCAGGTAGAGGTATAGTTAGGTAGGTAGTGGTATAGTTAGGCAGGTAGAGGTATAGTTAGGCAGGTGAAGGTATAGTTAGGCAGGTGAAGGTATAGTTAGGCAGCAGGAGGTATACTTAGGCAGGTGAAGGTATAGTTAGGCAGGTAGAGGTATAGTTAGGCAGGTAGAGGTATAGTTAGGTAGGTAGTGGTATAGTTAGGCAGGTAGAGGTATAGTTAGGCAGGTAGAGTTATAGTTAGGCAGGTAGATGTACAGTTAGGCAGGTGAAGGTATAGTTAGGCAGGTGAAGGTATAGTTAGGCAGGTGAAGGTATAGTTAGGCAGGTAGAGGTATAGTTAGGCAGGTAGAGGTATAGTTAGGTAGGTAGTGGTATAGTTAGGCAGGTAGAGGTATAGTTAGGCAGGTAGAGGTATAGTTAGGTAGTAGAGGTATAGTTAGGCAGGTAGATGTATACTTACGCAGGTGAAGGTATAGTTAGGCAGCAGGAGGTATACTTGGGCAGGTGAAGGTATAGTTAGGCAGGTGAAGGTATACTTGGGCAGGTGAAGGTATACTTAGGAAGGTGAAAGTATAGTTAGGTAGCAGGAGGTATACTTAGGCTGGTGAAGGTATACTTAGGCTGGTGAAGGTATACTTACGCAGGTGAAGGTATAGTTAGGCTGGTGAAGGTATAGTTAGGCAGGTGAAGGTATACTTAGGCATGTGAAGGTTTAACGTTAGTTAGGCAGGTAGAGGTATAGTTAGGTAGGTAGTGCTATAGTTAAAAAGATGAAGGTATAGTTAGGCAGGTGAAGGTTTAACGTTAGTTAGGTAGGTAGATGTATAGTTAGGTAGGTAGAGGTATAGTTAGGTAGGTAGAGGTATAGTTAGGTAGGTAGAGGTATAGTTAGGTAGGTAGAGGTATAGTTAGGCATGTACAGGTATAGTTAGGCAGGTGAAGGTTTAACGTTAGTTAGGCAGGTAGAGGTATAGTTAGGTAGGTAGTGGTATAGTTTGGCAGGTAGAGGTAAAGTTAGGCAGGTGAAGGTATAGTTAGGCAGATGAAGACATAGCTAGTTAGGTAGAGGTATAATTAGGCAAGTAGTGGTATAGTTAGGCAGGTATAGGTATAGTTAGGCAGTAGAGGTATAGTTAGGCAGGTAGAGGTATAATTAGGCAGGTAGTGGTATAGTTAGGCAGGTAGAGGTATAGTTAGGCAGGTATAGGTATAGTTAGGCAGTAGAGGTATAGTTAGGCAGGTAGTTGTATAGTTAGGCTGGTATAGGTATAGTTAGGCAGGTAGACGTATAGTTAGGCAGGTGAAAGAATAGTTAGGCAGGTGAAGGTATAGTTAAGTAGGTAGAGGTATAGATAGGCATGTGAAGGTATGGTTTGGCAGGTGAAGGTATAGTTAGTTAGGTAGAATTATAGTTAGGCATGTATAGGCATAGTTATGTAGGTGAAGGTATAGTTAGGCAGGTAGAGGTATAGTTAGGCAGGTAGTGGTATAGTTAGGCAGGTGAAGGTATAGTTAGGCAGGTGAAGGTATAGTTAGGCAGGTGAAGGTATAGTTAGGCAGGTAGTGGTATAGTTAGGCAGGTGAAGGTATAGTTAGGCAGGTGAAGGTATAGTTAGGCAGGTAGTGGTATAGTTAGGCAGGTGAAGGTATAGTTAGGCAGGTGAAGGTGAAGGTATAGTTAGGCAGGTGAAGGGCAGAGACCTCCCTTGCTGTCTCTGCCTGGATGGTTCCCTTCTCTCCACTTGGATTCTCTGCCTCTAACTCTATTACGTGGGTTGAGTCACTGGCTTACAGGTGCTCTTCAATGCCGTCCCTAGGAGGGGTGTGTCTCTTGAGTAGGTTGAGTCACTGACTTGATCTACCTGTCCGGGTTGGCACCCCCCTCGGGTTTGTGTGGGGGCTGTGCTTTGGCAAAGTGGGTGGGGTTATATCCTGCCTGGTTGATCTTGCCCGGGCCACAGTGTCCCCTGACCCCTCCTGTCCCCGCCTCCAGTATTTATGCTGCAATAGTTTATGTGTCGGGGGGCTAGGATCAGTCTGTTATATCTGGAGTATTTCTCCTGTCTTATCCGGTGTCCTGTGTGAATTTAAGTATGCTCTCTCTATCTCTCTCTCTCTTTCTCTCTTTTCTCTCTTCTCTCAGAGGACCTGAGCCCTAAGACCATGCCTCAGGACTACCTGGCCTGATGACTCCTTGCTGTCCCCAGTCCACCTGGTCGTGCTGCTGCTCCAGTTTCAACTGTTCTGCCTGCGGCTATGGAACCCTGACCTGTTCCCCGGGCGTGCTACCTTGTCCCGAACCTGCTGTTTTCGACTCTCTCTCTCTCAACCGCACCTGCTGTCTCTAACTCTGAATGATCGGCTATGAAAAGCCAACTAACATTTACTCCTGATGTGCTGACCTGTTGCACTCTCTACAACCACTGTGATAATTATTATTTGACCCTGCTGGTCATCTATGAACGTTTGAACATCTTGGCCATGTACTGTTATAATCTCCACCCGGCACAGCCAGAAGAGGACTGCCACCCCTCAGAGCCTGGTTCCTCTCTAGGTTTCTTCCTAGGTTCCTGCCTTTCTATGGAGTTTTTCCTAGCCACTGTGCTTCTACATCTTTATTGCTTGCTGTTTGGGGTTTTAGGCTGGGTTTCAGTATTGCACATTGTGACATCGGCTGATGTAAAAAGGGCTTTATAAAACATTTGATTGATTGATTGATTGATTGAAGGTGTATTTAGGCAGGTAGAGGTATAGTTATAAAGATGAAGGTATAGTTAGGCAGGTGAAGGTTTAACGTTAGTTAGGCAGGTAGATGTATAGTTAGGTAGATAGAGGTATAGTTAGGTGGGTGAAGGTATAGTTAGGTAGTAGAGGTATAGTTAGGTAGTAGTGGTATAGTTAGGCAGGTAGATGTATAATTAGGTAGTAGAGGTATAGTTAGGTAGTAGTGGTATAGTTAGGTAGGTAGAGGTATAGTTAGGTGGGTGAAGGTATAGTTAGGCAGGTGAAGGCATAGTTAGGTAGGTAGAGGTATAGTTAGGTAGTAGAGGTATAGTTAGGCATGTAGTGGTATAGTTAGGCAGGTAGATGTATAGTTAGGTAGTAGTGGTATAGTTAGGTAGGTAGAGGTATAGTTAGGTAGTAGTGGTATAGTTAGGTAGGTAGAGGTATAGTTAGGTAGTAGAGGTATAGTTAGGTAGGTAGAGGTATAGTTAGGCAGGTAGAGGTATAGTTAGGCAGGTAGAGGTATAGTTAGGTGGTAGTGGTATAGTTAGGTAGTAGTGGTATAGTTAGGCAGGTAGATGTATAGTTAGGTAGTAGAGGTATAGTTAGGTAGTAGTGGTATAGTTAGGTAGTAGTGGTATAGTTAGGTAGGTAGAGGTATAGTTAGGTGGGTGAAGGTATAGTTAGGCAGGTGAAGGCATAGTTAGGTAGGTAGAGGTATAGTTAGGTAGTAGAGGTATAGTTAGGCATGTAGTGGTATAGTTAGGCAGGTAGATGTATAGTTAGGTAGTAGAGGTATAGTTAGGTAGTAGTGGTATAGTTAGGTAGTAGAGGTATAGTTAGGTAGGTAGAGGTATAGTTAGGTGGGTGAAGGTATAGTTAGGCAGGTGAAGGCATAGTTAGGTAGGTAGAGGTATAGTTAGGTAGTAGAGGTATAGTTAGGCAGGTAGAGGTATAGTTAGGTAGGTAGAGGTATAGTTAGGCAGGTAGAGGTATAGTTAGGTAGTAGTGGTATAGTTAGGTAGTAGTGGTATAGTTAGGCAGGTAGATGTATAATTAGGTAGTAGAGGTATAGTTAGGTAGTAGTGGTATAGTTAGGCAGGTAGATGTATAGTTAGGTAGTAGAGGTATAGTTAGGTAGTAGTGGTATAGTTAGGCAGGTAGAGGTATAGTTAGGCAGGTAGAGGTATAGTTAGGTAGTAGAGGTATAGTTAGGTAGTAGTGGTATAGTTAGGTAGGTAGAGGTATAGTTAGGTGGGTGAAGGTATAGTTAGGCAGGTGAAGGCATAGTTAGGTAGGTGAAGGTATAGTAAATTATGTATAGATATGGTTAAGTAGGTAGATGTGTTTATACATACCAATAAGTTGGAATGGAGATAAAGATGAACGTTTTGCTGGTAGGTTTGTGAAGATGTGTTATTTTCAGAGAGAAATGTATTAAATAAATTATTTAACCACACTGTGTGCTGCGGGAGAGTTACAGTACAACGCCAAGGTCCCATACAAACAGGAGGCGGATGCAACGTCCTTCCAGACAGACAGGAACTATATCCCAAATGGCATCCTATTCCCTTTATAGTGCACTACATTTGACCATGGCGTATCGGGCTCTGGTCAATAGTAGTGCACTAAAGAAGGAATAGAGTGCCATTTGTGACTCATCCAGTCTGTGTCCCACAGTCCATGTGGTGCGTGATGCATCTGGAGATACAGGACAGCTGAGTGAGGTTGGTACCTTTTCACACGTCTGATGAGTGATACAGAATTTAATTTTTGTGCTGAGGGTGGAAGTGAAATCATTGATTTGGACGACTGCCACCGTGCATCATGGGAACAGCTGTTGGGATGACGATTACACCACCACACCTTTCGATGACATAATACACACTATATATCAGGGGCCATATGCACATTATATCTGGAATGTAAACAGCCAACATCTACATCTTAAAAAAGTTTAATACGGAAAGTGTCACAGGTGTGACTGATTTGCATGTTCAACCTAACAAGCATTTCTATTGGTTAATGTCCTGGTCATGTGACTTGAGCTGCATCTATTTAACCCCCCCCCCATTTTGAGTTTAGTGGCGGCTGCCCACAGGAAGTGAATGCAGTCTAGGGGCATGGTGCAGCATAGGGTTTTTTTGACAGAGCAGGTGATGACTTATTTTGGTAAAAGCACATGGCTAATGGAGTTGTTTGGGCTGAAGTAAGATCTTTGAGAAGCTGGATGCCTCTCTCTTGGGCTGCATCGCTTCCTGTCTCCCCTTTGTTTCTTTGTATGGTTTGTATGTCTGTAGGATTTTAACTAGCAAGGTTTTTAGAGTAAAGAGTCAGATATGTTATGTTTATTAAACATTTGGAAACAAACCAAATGAACAGAATGGCGAAACTAGAATGTTTTGAAATGGAAAGATGGAAAACCAAGCCTTAAAATAAATGTGTTCAAATGGAATGATGGAAAACCAAGCCTTAAAATAAATGTGTTCAAATGGAATGATGGAAAACCAAGCCTTAAAATAAATGTGTTCAAATGGAATGATGGAAAACCAAGCCTTAAAATAAATGTGTTCAAATGGAATGATGGAAAACCAAGCCTTAAAATAAATGTGTTCAAATGGAATGATGTAAAACCAAGCCTTAAAATAAATGTGTTCAAATGGAATGATGTAAAACCAAGCCTTAAAATAAATGTGTTCAAATGGAATGATGTAAAACCAAGCCTTAAAATAAATGTGTTCAAATGGAATGATGTAAAACCAAGCCTTAAAATAAATGTGTTCAAATGGAATGATGTAAAACCAAGCCTTAAAATAAATGTGTTCAAATGGAATGATGTAAAACCAAGCCTTAAAATAAATGTGTTCAAATGGAATGATGTAAAACCAAGCCTTAAAATAAATGTGTTCAAATGGAATGATGGAAAACCAAGCCTTAAAATAAATGTGTTCAAATGGAATGATGTAAAACCAAGCCTTAAAATAAATGTGTTCAAATGGAATGATGTAAAACCAAGCCTTAAAATAAATGTGTTCAAATGGAATGATGTAAAACCAAGCCTTAAAATAAATGTGTTCAAATGGAATGATGTAAAACCAAGCCTTAAAATAAATGTGTTCAAATGGAAAGATGGAAAACCAAGCCTTAAAATAAATGTGTTCAAATGGAATGATGTAAAACCAAGCCTTAAAATAAATGTGTTCAAATGGAAAGATGGAAAACCAAGCCTTAAAATAAATGTGTTCAAATGGAAAGATGGAAAACCAAGCCTTAAAATAAATGTGTTCAAATGGAATGATGTAAAACCAAGCCTTAAAATAAATGTGTTCAAATGGAAAGATGGAAAACCAAGCCTTAAAATAAATGTGTTCAAATGGAATGATGTAAAACCAAGCCTTAAAATAAATGTTGTGTTCTGCCTCTGCATCCTGCTTCCTGCTCGTTACCACCCCGAGACTTTATCACCTTTCCACCTCATGACAAAAGTAGCACTTTAATACTGCACAATCTAAAGAGAAGTAGCTGAAACAATGTCATCCTGATCATTTGCACCAACCACAGCACAGCGGAAGAGGCATGGCATAGACCTGACAACGGAAGCTCCTCAACAGCGACGAGACACTGACTGAGTCCCAATACCCATAGGCTACAGGAGACCTAAATAGTAGACCCTTCGAGTATGCAAAGAAATACAGTTTAATAGTATGCGACATTTCAAAAATGGAGAATACTTTAAATATCAGGATGTCATACTAATTTCGGCTTTGACAACAGCTGATAATTAGAAATGGGGATGTGATACTGACATCAACGAAAAGCAGGAAACAACGCAATCACGCATGGCGCATTCTCAGTATGTGAAGAAAAAAAATGTTATAGTGTGATTTTTTTTGTATCAATGATGGTTTAATTGGCAGGATGTTGTACTCATCTCAACTCTTCATCTAGCAGAATTAGATGCACACTGTTCTACAATGCATTGGAAGAAGTGGGCTGCGAGTGACAGGCCCTTCTTCTCTTCAAGTAGCCAAACATAACTGGGCTACTTAATTGGGAAGATGCCGAATAGCGAAGCTTCTGCGTTGGTGTTTAAATGTAGGCTACATTGTTTTTGTTCTACTTTTAAAAAATCCCAAGTATTGCGTCGTAGGATACATCTTTTAAAACAAGTATTTCTTTTAAAAGTGCATTTGTGTTTTCTCATTGAAAAGTGTTTATTGTTCTCTTGGTCTTCGTCAGAGATTTTAAACTACAGAACCAGTCAAAAGTTTGGACACATCTCCTCATTCAAGGGGTTTTCTTTATTGTTACTATGTTCTACATTGTAAACTATGAAATAACACATATGGAATCATGTAGTAACCAAAAAAGTGTTTTATATTTGAAATTCTTCAAAGTAGCCACCCTGTGCCACGATGACAGCTTTGCACACTCTTGGCATTCTCTCAACCAATTAACAGGTGTGCCTTGTTAAAAGTTAATTTGTGAAATTTCTTTCCTTCTTAATGTGTTCGAGCCAATCAGTTGTCTTGTGACAAGGTAGAGATGGTATACAGAAGATATCCCTATTTGGTAAAAGACCAAGTCCATATTACGGCAAGAACAGCTCAAATAAGCAAAGAGAAATGACAGTCCATCATTACTTTAAGACATGAAGGTCAGTCAATCTGGAATATTTCAAGAACTTTTCAAGTTTCTTCAAGTGCAGTCGCAAAAACCATCAAACACTATGATGAAACTGGCTCTCATGAGGACCGCCACAGGAAAGAAAGACCCAGAGTTTCATCTGCTGCAGAGGATAAGTTCATTAGAGTTACCAGCCTCAGAAATTGCAGTCCAAATAAATTCTTCACAGAGTTCAAGTAACAGACACATCTCAGCATTGACTGTTCAGAGGAGACTGCATGAATCAGGCCTTCATTGTCGAATTGCTGCAAAGAAACCACTACTAAAGGACATCAATAAGAAGAAGAGACTTGCTTGGGCCAAGAAACATGAGACATGGACATTAGACATGTGGAAATCTGTAATTTGGTCTGATGAGTTCAAATGTGAGATTTTTGGTTCCAACCGCCGTGTCTTTGTGAGAAGCAGAGTATGTGAACGGATGATCTCCGCATGTGGGGTTCCCACCATGAAGCATGGAGGAGGAGGTGTGATCGTGTGAAGGTGCTTTGCTGGTGACACTGTCAGTTATTTATTTAGAATTCAAGTAACACTTAACCACCACCACTGCATTCTGCAGCGATACGCCATCCCATCTGGTTTGTGCTTAGTGGGACTATAATTTGTTTTTCAACAAGACAATGACCCAACACACCTCCAGGCTGTGTAAGGACTATTTGACCAAGAAGGAGAGTGATGGAGTGCTGCATTAGATGACCTGGCCTCCACAATCACCCGACCTCAACCCAATTGAGACAGTTTGATTGACTGCAAAGTGAATTGAAAAGCAGCCAACAAGTGCTCAGCATATGTGGGAACTCCTTCAAGACTGTTGGAAAAGCATTTTTTATTTTACCTTTATTTAACTAGGCAAGCCAGTTAAGAACAAATTCTTATTTTCAATGACAGCCTAGGAACAGTGGGTTAACTGCCTTGTTCAGGGGCAGAACGACAGATTGTTTACCTTGTCAGCTCAGGGATTCAATCTTGCAACCTTTCGGTTACAGGTCCAACGCTCTAACCACGGGGCTACCTGCTACATTCCCGGTTGAGAGAATGCCAAGGTTGAGAGAATGCCAAGAGTGTGCAAAGCTGTCATCAAAGCAAAGGGTGGCTATTTGAAGAATCTCAAATATAAAATATATTTTGATTTGTTTAAGACTTTTTTGGTTACTACATGATTCCATGTTTGTTATTTCATAGTTTTGATGTCTTCACTATTATTCTACAATGTAGAAAATAGTAAAAAATAAAGAAAAACCCTTGAATGAGTAGGTGTGTCCAAACCTTTGACTGGTAATGTAAAAATTACACCAGCTTTTGATTTCTGAATGTGTTGGCACCGGAGACTCGGGATATGGCTGTGTTAATGATGTCATGTTAATCCGGTCTTTTGATTTGAACATATGTAGGCTAGGCTACCTATTTCATTATTGAATTTATGGATCAAGCCTTAGCAGTCATTCTGATCTCGTTCCCAATTATCAGTGCTTTAGTTTATCGTGTTACTGTCCAGCGGTTCTGAAGTAATGAATTTGCGATGCACCTGACTGTCCACGATTGTCTGCGCAATAGCCTTTTGATTTGAACATTTGAAAAGTGTACTAGGCTATTTGACTTAATTTATATATGTTACAGCACTTTGGTTTGACTACTAAATGTGTTGAAATATAACCAAATGATCTGTTTCTGTCTCCAGTCTAGTTTTAAATAGGATAAATGGGCTATGGGTTACGGTATCGGTCAAATGGGATAGTCTAACTATAACCAGCCTGAGTAGGTCTATAACTCCATTAGGTTGAATGTGATAGTCTGCCTATAACCAGCCTGAGTAGGTCTATAACTCCATTAGGTTGAATGTGATAGTCTGACTATAACCAGCCTGAGTAGGACTATAACTCCATTAGGTTGAATGTGATAGTCTGCCTATAACCAGCCTGAGTAGGACTATAACTCCATTAGGTTGAATGTGATAGTCTGCCTATAACCAGCCTGAGTAGGACTATAACTCCATTAGGTTGAATGTGATAGTCTGCCTATAACCAGCCTGAGTAGGACTATAACTCCATTAGGTTGAATGTGATAGTCTGACTATAACCAGCCTGAGTAGGCCAGACTCCATTAGGTTGAATGTGATAGTCTGCCTATAACCAGCCTGAGGAGGCCTATAACTCCATTAGGTTGAATGTGATAGTCTGACTATAACCAGCCTGAGTAGGCCAGACTCCATTAGGTTGAATGTGATAGTCTGACTATAACCAGCCTGGGTAGGACTATAACTCCATTAGGTTGAATGTGATAGTCTGCCTATAACCAGCCTGGGTAGGTCTATAACTCTATTAGGTTGAATGTGATAGTCTGACTATAACCAGCCTGAGTAGGCCTATAACTCCATTAGGTTGAATGTGATAGTCTGCCTATAACCAGCCTGAGTATGCCTATAATTCCATTCCAATTCTATTCAGAGTTTAGAGAAATTAATCGAATTGGTAATTAGCTATTTTCAGGCTGGTTAATGCGATGTATGTCTGTTGAATTTTGAAAAATCCACCAGCACTCGGTGCCGCCCCACCTACTCAGGCAGTCAGGAGCTGCGATGTACTGCAGGCATACTGCATACGTTTTTCTAAACGGTACGTACTAAATAGTATGCGACGATGAGTACATAGTACGCAGTTTTTTTCAACGGATCCACTTCTAAAACAATAAACGTCTGCTCTGTTCAGGCCTTGTATTCTTGAGCTTTTCTTGTCTGGTAAACACATCCTAGCTTGTTTCCTCACCCTCCCACCCCTTTTTACTTTAGAATCTGTTTCACCCACCCAATAAATTGGCTCCAGCTCGGCTAGACACCCGTCCTTCTCTTCTCTACGCGGCTCTGTGCCGCTCTCATTTAAAACGTGAGAAATTATAATTATCTGAATTATGCTTTTAATTATGCGTTAATTAGACTCCTACAGTGAGATTAGCAAGAGCTTATGAATTATTAGCTGTGAAATCCTTCCAGATTCATACGTTTTTTTTACAGACGAGACCATAGAAATGTAGCTTTCTGCTTGGTGATTAGCGCGCCTGAAAATAACAGAACAGATTTCGGGACATATGCTTATGATTACAACTTTTATAAATGCATCGATTTAACTCTGTGTTCTACATGAAGTCTGGTAGCCTACTGAAGATAAGTGACTATACACTAATTATCCTTGATGGCCTGGTTCACAGTCAGCTTTTTACACAACAGATGTTTGAGTTGAGTTTGATGTGTCTGCACAAAATATGTTTGGACAACTAGCTGTTACGTCAAACCAGTATCCAAGTTCTTAAACATATTATGTCTGTGGTAAACTGGGTCAGAATATTCTGGTATAGGAATGAGTCACATAGACCTAATACAGTCAGTTGTACAACCCGTAAGAGGCCATATTGAGAGTGCTTCTGACTGTCACGAGGGGAGAGACGACAAAGGGAAAACTTAACAGAGCATGCAGGGAGAATTTGGGTAATCCTTCCTTGTAATAACCACCCCTAGGTTGTTTTGAATCTGAGGCGGCACAAGCGGCCATCCTTGTTCAACCACTGCGTCCGTGGCCATCCTCTTTAGGCCCTGGCGTTCCACTCTGTCATCTGCTGTCCAAACTCTGGGAGGGAAATGGATGGAAATGGAGCTGCTAATTTGCAGGATGTGTGGCTGGGAACATCCTACCTCCTCCTGCTGCTGCTTAACATGCACGTTGGGGATGGGAACATCCTACCTCCTTCTGCTGCTTGACATGCACATTTGGGATGGGACCATCTCTGGACCTGTATTCACATAGAGTCCCAGAGTAAAAGTGCTGGTGTGGGATCAGTCTTGCCTTTTAGATCATAATGAATAAGATTAAATGAAGATGGGGGACCTGATCCAAGATCAGCACTCCTACTTTTGGGCTCCCGAGTAGCGCAGCGGTCTAAGGCACTGCGTCTCAGTGCTAGAGGGTTCACTACAGACACCTTGGTTTGAATCCAGGCTGTATCACAACCGGTCGTGATTGGGAGTCCCATAAGGTGGCGCACAATTGGCCCAGCGTCATTTGGCCGGTGCAGGCCGTCATTGTAAATAAGAATTGGTTCTTAACTGACTTGCCTAGTTAAATAAAAATAAATTAAACAAAATACTCTGAGATGTTTGTTGAATACAAATTTTACTTTGTCAATGGACAAGCACTAGACCTTTTCACCTACTTTCATATCTAAACATTTTATATTATGTTTTGTAATTTATGTGATTTTATCTTATCAAACTAAAAAGGCGATATGCCCTGAGGTGAATATTTAAACAATGACGCACGAGGGGGTGTGGCATATGGCTAATATACCATGGCTAAGGACTGGTCTTAACCACGACGCAACGCAGAGTGCCTGGATCCAGTCCTTAGCCGTGGTATATTGGTCATATATCACAAACCCCTGAGGTGCCTTAATGCTATTACAAACTGGTTAACAACATAATTAGAGCAGTAAAAATAGATGTTTTGTCATACCAGTGGTATACAGTCTGATATACCATGGCTGTCAGCCAATCAGCATTCAGGGCTCGAACCACCCAGTTTATAAATAAGCAATAAGGCACGAGGGGGTGTGGCATATGGCTAATATACCACGGCTAAGGGCTGTTCTTATGCCCGACGCAAAGCAGAGTGCCTGGATACAGCCCTTAGCCGTGGTATATTAGCCATACGGTCTGATATACCACAGCTGTCAGCCAATCAGCATTCAGGGCTCGAACCACCCAGTTTATAATACAGGATCAACCTTCATCTCATATAATAGTGTTCATAATAATACACCCATGAGGTATTCAATCAAAATAAATATGTAATTTACACTTTCAGCTAACAGAAGAACAACACCATAAACATTTCAATATTTCAGTTACTTTATCTGTGCTTGATTGAGCTTGCCTGGCTTGATGGACGAATAGAATAGTGCCAAAAAGTGCCAACCCCACCCATACGGCACTCCAAGCAGGCCAGAGCAAACGCTGAATGTATTGAATATTTGAACCCAGCCTGTAATGGAGACTCATAGCCCGATAGGGGTTTCTGTTGTTGCACTTTATGCTAATGTGTAAGGACAGATGCTGGAGTCTAGAAGCAGGTATGGGCAGTCAACATTTAATTAGGAACAAACATGGAACAAGACAGGAACAGCGCCAGCACACGGGTATACAAAGACAGATGACAATCAATGCAGCAGCGGGGAACAGAGCTGGGGAACTGACAAATATAGGAGAGGTAATAAACAGGTGATTGAGTCCAGGTGAGTCCAATAATCGCTGATGCGCGTGACGAGGGAAGGCAGGTGTGTGTAATGATGCTGGCAGGTGTGCGTAATAATGGTGGCAGGAGTGCGTAATGCAGGGCAGCCTGGCGCCCTCGAGCCCCAGGAGCAGGCGTGACACTAATGAGCTGACGTTGAACTTGTTGTCTCCTCTCGTTATAACATTAATTAACACACTGCTACCTTGCTCAATATTTGGTAAGAGAACCACTGCTTGCGGATGTAAAAATTTACAAGATTCCACTTTTAATTAGGAAGCTCACGCAGCATAGGTGTGCTAAGGAGGAAGTTTTCCTCATTTGAATAAAAATCATCCTGTTTAGAGGGACAATTAATTAGCAATGCTCGGAGTATAAACAATGTAGATTACATTTCTGGGAAAGAATAGTGAAATGATGCCAAAATGCTAATTGAGATTTCAATAGGCTTCTGGGTATTTGTTCTCTGCTTATTTAATGAGATTTGTTTTGAGCCTATTATTATCTCAGTTTGTTCTTCATTTACTTACCAACTAAATCATTAATATATCATAAAAGCTCTGGAAATCACTCCACTGGGGATGTGTTATTGTGGAACTCTCTTTACACTGTATCACCACATAATTCCACATTTAACCCTTTGACATGAACCCTTAAACATTATAATCTCTGAAGGTAAATTGATACGGTAAAGCTGGGCTTTGAATAAATTATCCCAATATTATTAATAGCTATATTGACTCCCAATAGTTTATATTCTATTACATTCTACTGTGTATCATGGGTTCAGCCATGAGTCTAAAGGATAATTTACTCAAAGCCAAGACTTACAGTGTCAATTTACCTTCAGCAATTACAATGTTTAAGGGTTCATTTTCATCAGACAACATTATACATAATTACAGAATAATAACACTGTATTAAGTCTCATCCTGACATGTGGAATTCACAGAGCTGCTGGTAAGGTGATATAGCTACTGTAGATAGGTTAAAGGGGGATAAGGTAGCTACTGTAGATAGGTTAAAGGGGGATAAGGTAGCTACTGTAGATAGGTTAAAAGGGGATAAGGTAGCTACTGTAGATAGGTTAAAGGGGATATAAGGTAGCTACTGTAGATAGGTTAAAGGGGGATAAGGTAGCTACTGTAGATAGGTTAAAGGGGGATAAGGTAGCTACTGTAGATAGGTTAAAGGGGGATAAGGTAGCTACTGTAGATAGGTTAAATGGGGATAAGGTAGCTACTGTAGATAGGTTAAAGGGGGATAAGGTAGCTACTGTAGATAGGTTAAAGGGGGATAAGGTAGCTACTGTAGATAGGTTAAAGAGGGATAAGGTAGCTACTGTAGATAGGTTAAAGGGGGGCTAAGGTAGCTACTGTAGATAGGTTAAATGGGGATAAGGTAGCTACTGTAGATAGGTTAAATGGGGATAAGGTAGCTACTGTAGATAGGTTAAAGGGGGATAAGGTAGCTACTGTAGATAGGTTAAAGAGGGATAAGGTAGCTACTGTAGATAGGTTAAAGGGGATAAGGTAGCTACTGTAGATAGGTTAAATGGGGGATAAGGTAGCTACTGTAGATAGGTTAAAGGGGGATAAGGTAGCTACTGTAGATAGGTTAAAGGGGATAAGGTAGCTACTGTAGATAGGTTAAAGGGGGATAAGGTAGCTACTGTAGATAGGTTAAAGGGGGATAAGGTAGCTACTGTAGATAGGTTAAAGAGGGATAAGGTAGCTACTGTAGATAGGTTAAAGGGGGATAAGGTAGCTACTGTAGATAGGTTAAAGAGGGATAAGGTAGCTACTGTAGATAGGTTAAAGGGGGATAAGGTAGCTACTGTAGATAGGTTAAAGGGGATAAGGTAGCTACTGTAGATAGGTTAAAGGGGGATAAGGTAGCTACTGTAGATAGGTTAAAGGGGATAAGGTAGCTACTGTAGATAGGTTAAAGGGGGATAAGGTAGCTACTGTAGATAGGTTAAAGGGGGATAAGGTAGCTACTGTAGATAGGTTAAAGGGGATAAGGTAGCTACTGTAGATAGGTTAAAGGGGGATAAGGTAGCTACTGTAGATAGGTTAAAGGGGATAAGGTAGCTACTGTAGATAGGTTAAAGGGGGATAAGGTAGCTACTGTAGATAGGTTAAAGGGGGATAAGGTAGTCACTGTAGATAGGTTAAAGGGGGATAAGGTAGCTACTGTAGATAGGTTAAAGGGGGATAAGGTAGCTACTGTAGATAGGTTAAAGGGGGATAAGGTAGCTACTGTAGATAGGTTAAAGAGGGATAAGGTAGCTACTGTAGATAGGTTAAAGGGGGGCTAAGGTAGCTACTGTAGATAGGTTAAATGGGGATAAGGTAGTCACTGTAGATAGGTTAAAGGGGGATAAGGTAGCTACTGTAGATAGGTTAAAGAGGGATAAGGTAGCTACTGTAGATAGGTTAAAGGGGGATAAGGTAGCTACTGTAGATAGGTTAAATGGGGATAAGGTAGCTACTGTAGATAGGTTAAAGGGGGATAAGGTAGCTACTGTAGATAGGTTAAAGGGGGATAAGGTAGCTACTGTAGATAGGTTAAAGGGGGATAAGGTAGCTACTGTAGATAGGTTAAAGGGGGATAAGGTAGCTACTGTAGATAGGTTAAAGGGGGATAAGGTAGCTACTGTAGATAGGTTAAAGGGGGATAAGGTAGCTACTGTAGATAGGTTAAAGGGGGATAAGGTAGCTACTGTAGATAGGTTAAAGGGGGATAAGGTAGCTACTGTAGATAGGTTAAATGGGGATAAGGTAGTCACTGTAGATAGGTTAAAGGGGGATAAGGTAGCTACTGTAGATAGGTTAAAGAGGGATAAGGTAGCTACTATAGATAGGTTAAAGGATAGCAGGCGCTCGTCCTTTGTAACAATATGTGCATCCAAAATGGCACTCTATTCCCTAGTCCACTGCTTTTGACCAGAGCCCTATAGGTCCTAGTCAGAAGTAGTGCACTATAAAGTTAATAGGGTGCCATTTGGAACGCTGAGAGTGTTGAACGTTGGTTTAACCTGCAGGCCTGACATTAAAATGTTCTCTCCTCGCCTGCTTAAAGCAGCAATTAGTGAGCGTTGTGAAACAAGTGTTAGATACTAAAAAAACTCTCTCACACGATATCTCATGATCTCTCCACTTTAAACATTCTAAGTCAATACCCACTTGGGGCAAATGCAAATTCTTTCCATATCTAAGATAGCTAGGTGCTTTTACCCCTCCTCACGTTTGAACGTTGATAAAAAAAGAAACCACAACGTGATGATGAGGTGGTGTTTTATCCCAATCATACCACCTAAAAAGACCAAAGACTTCTTCCCAACAAAGGCCTGACTAGACAGCAGTGGAACAAGCCTCTGCCTACAGCCATGAATAACTTACAGTAGTCTGTGTGTGTGGTATGTCTGTGAATTAATAATACAGTAGAGAACCTTGTCTTCAGAACTTTACCAGAACTCACATCATCATCCTTCACCTGCAGTGAATCAACCAAGAACCTGTCTCACACCTCTCTCCTGGCTCACCCTCTCACATGTCTCACCCTCTCTCCTGGCTCACCCTCTCTCCTGTCTCACCCTCTCTCCCTCTCCCCTGTCCCACACCTCTCCTGTCTCACCCTCTCTCCTGTCTCACCCTCTCACCCTCTCTCCTGTCTCACCCTCTCTCCTGTCTCACCCTCTCACCTGTCTCACCCTCTCACCTGTCTCACCCTCTAACCTGTCTCACCTGTCTCACCCTCTAGCCTGTCTCACCCTCTCACCTGTCTCACCCTCTCACCTGTCTCACCCTCTCACCTGTCTCACCCTCTAACCTGTCTCACCCTCTAACCTGTCTCACCCTCTCACCCTCTCTCCTGTCTCACCCCTCTACTGTCTCACCCTCTCTCCTGTCTCACCCTCTCACCCTCTCTCCTGTCTCACCTGACTCACCCTCTCTCCTGTCTCACCCTCTCACCCTCTCCTGTCTCACCTGACTCACCCTCTCACCTGACTCACCCGCTCTCCTGTCTCACCCTCTCCTGTCTCACCCTCTCACCCTCTCACCTGTCTCACCCTCTCTCCTGTCTCACCCTCTCACCTGTCTCACCCTCTCACCGGTCTCACCCTCTCTCCTGGCTCACCCTCTCACCTGACTCACCATCTCTCCTGTCTCACCCTCTCACCCTCTCTCCTGTTTCACCTGACTCACCCTCTCACCTGACTCACCCGCTCTCATGTCTCACCCTCTCCTGTCTCACCCTCTCTCCTGTCTCACCCTCTCACCTGTCTCACCCTCTCACCTGTCTCACCCTCTCTCCTGGCTCACCCTCTCACCTGTCTCACCCTCTCACCTGACTCACCCGCTCTCCTGTCTCACCCTCTCTCCTGTCTCACCTGACTCACCCTCTCTCCTGTCTCACCCTCTCACCCTCTCTCCTGTCTCACCTGACTCACCCTCTCACCTGACTCACCCTCTCACCTGACTCACCCGCTCTCCTGTCTCACCCTCTCCTGTCTCACCCTCTCACCCTCTCTCCTGTCTCACCCTCTCACCTGTCTCACCCGCTCACCTGTCTCACCCTCTCACCTGACTCACCCGCTCTCCTGTCTCACCCTCTCTCCTGTCTCACCCTCTCACCTGTCTCACCCTCTCACCTGACTCACCAGCTCTCCTGTCTCACCCTCTCACCTGACTCACCCGCTCTCCTGTCTCACCCTCTCACCTGACTCACCCTCTCACCTGACTCACCCTCTCTCCTGTCTCACCCTCTCTCCTGTCTCACCCTCTCTCCCGTCTCACCCTCTCACCTGTCTCACCTGACTCAACCGCTCTCCTGTCTAACCCTCTCACCTGACTCACCCGCTCTCCTGTCTCACCCTCTCACCTGACTTACCCACTCTCCTGTCTCACCCTCTCACCTGACTCACCCTCTCTCCTGTCTCACCCTCTCTCTTGTCTCACCCTCTCTACCGTCTCACCCTCTCACCTGTC
Source organism: Salvelinus namaycush (assembly GCF_016432855.1). NCBI lineage: Eukaryota > Metazoa > Chordata > Actinopteri > Salmoniformes > Salmonidae > Salvelinus > Salvelinus namaycush. Next base: position 4,450,685 of record NC_052311.1, read on the forward strand.
TCACCCTCTCACCTGACTCACCCTCTCACCTGACTCACCCTCTCTCCTGTCTCACCCTATTTCCTGTCTCACCCTCTCTACTGTCTCACCCTCTCTACCGTCTCACCCTCTCACCTGTCTCACCCTCTCACCTGACTCACCCTCTCACCTGACTCACCCTCTCTCCTGTCTCACCCCTCTACTGTCTCACCCTCTCTCCTGTCTCACCCTCTCACCCTCTCTCCTGTCTCACCTGACTCACCCTCTCTCCTGTCTCACCCTCTCACCCTCTCTCCTGTCTCACCTGACTCACCCTCTCACCTGACTCACCCGCTCTCCTGTCTCACCCTCTCCTGTCTCACCCTCTCACCCTCTCACCTGTCTCACCCTCTCTCCTGTCTCACCCTCTCACCTGTCTCACCCTCTCACCGGTCTCACCCTCTCTCCTGGCTCACCCTCTCACCTGACTCACCATCTCTCCTGTCTCACCCTCTCACCCTCTCTCCTGTTTCACCTGACTCACCCTCTCACCTGACTCACCCGCTCTCCTGTCTCACCCTCTCCTGTCTCACCCTCTCTCCTGTCTCACCCTCTCACCTGTCTCACCCTCTCACCTGTCTCACCCTCTCTCCTGGCTCACCCTCTCACCTGTCTCACCCTCTCACCTGACTCACCCGCTCTCCTGTCTCACCCTCTCTCCTGTCTCACCTGACTCACCCTCTCTCCTGTCTCACCCTCTCACCCTCTCTCCTGTCTCACCTGACTCACCCTCTCACCTGACTCACCCTCTCACCTGACTCACCCGCTCTCCTGTCTCACCCTCTCCTGTCTCACCCTCTCACCCTCTCTCCTGTCTCACCCTCTCACCTGTCTCACCCGCTCACCTGTCTCACCCTCTCACCTGACTCACCCGCTCTCCTGTCTCACCCTCTCTCCTGTCTCACCCTCTCACCTGTCTCACCCTCTCACCTGACTCACCCGCTCTCCTGTCTCACCCTCTCACCTGACTCACCCGCTCTCCTGTCTCACCCTCTCACCTGACTCACCCTCTCACCTGACTCACCCTCTCTCCTGTCTCACCCTCTCTCCTGTCTCACCCTCTCTCCCGTCTCACCCTCTCACCTGTCTCACCTGACTCAACCGCTCTCCTGTCTAACCCTCTCACCTGACTCACCCGCTCTCCTGTCTCACCCTCTCACCTGACTTACCCACTCTCCTGTCTCACCCTCTCACCTGACTCACCCTCTCTCCTGTCTCACCCTCTCTCTTGTCTCACCCTCTCTACCGTCTCACCCTCTCACCTGTCTCACCCTCTCACCTGACTCACCCTCTCACCTGACTCACCCTCTCTCCTGTCTCACCCTATTTCCTGTCTCACCCTCTCTCCTGTCTCACCCTCTCTCCCGTCTCACCCTCTCACCTGTCTCACCTGACTCAACCGCTCTCCTGTCTAACCCTCTCACCTGACTCACCCGCTCTCCTGTCTCACCCTCTCACCTGACTTACCCACTCTCCTGTCTCACCCTCTCACCTGACTCACCCTCTCTCCTGTCTCACCCTCTCTCTTGTCTCACCCTCTCTACCGTCTCACCCTCTCACCTGTCTCACCCTCTCACCTGACTCACCCTCTCACCTGACTCACCCTCTCTCCTGTCTCACCCTATTTCCTGTCTCACCCTCTCTCCTGTCTCACCCTCTCTACCGTCTCACCCTCTCACCTGTCTCACCCTCTCACCTGACTCACCCTCTCACCTGACTCACCCTCTCACCCTCTCTCCTGTCTCACCCCTCTACTGTCTCACCCTCTCTCCTGTCTCACCCTCTCACCCTCTCTCCTGTCTCACCTGACTCACCCTCTCTCCTGTCTCACCCTCTCACCCTCTCTCCTGTCTCACCTGACTCACCCTCTCACCTGACTCACCCGCTCTCCTGTCTCACCCTCTCCTGTCTCACCCTCTCACCCTCTCACCTGTCTCACCCTCTCTCCTGTCTCACCCTCTCACCTGTCTCACCCTCTCACCGGTCTCACCCTCTCTCCTGGCTCACCCTCTCACCTGACTCACCATCTCTCCTGTCTCACCCTCTCACCCTCTCTCCTGTTTCACCTGACTCACCCTCTCACCTGACTCACCCGCTCTCCTGTCTCACCCTCTCCTGTCTCACCCTCTCTCCTGTCTCACCCTCTCACCTGTCTCACCCTCTCACCTGTCTCACCCTCTCTCCTGGCTCACCCTCTCACCTGTCTCACCCTCTCACCTGACTCACCCGTTCTCCTGTCTCACCCTCTCTCCTGTCTCACCTGACTCACCCTCTCTCCTGTCTCACCCTCTCACCCTCTCTCCTGTCTCACCTGACTCACCCTCTCACCTGACTCACCCTCTCACCTGACTCACCCGCTCTCCTGTCTCACCCTCTCCTGTCTCACCCTCTCACCCTCTCTCCTGTCTCACCCTCTCACCTGTCTCACCCGCTCACCTGTCTCACCCTCTCACCTGACTCACCCGCTCTCCTGTCTCACCCTCTCTCCTGTCTCACCCTCTCACCTGTCTCACCCTCTCACCTGACTCACCCGCTCTCCTGTCTCACCCTCTCACCTGACTCACCCGCTCTCCTGTCTCACCCTCTCACCTGACTCACCCTCTCACCTGACTCACCCTCTCTCCTGTCTCACCCTCTCTCCTGTCTCACCCTCTCTCCCGTCTCACCCTCTCACCTGTCTCACCTGACTCAACCGCTCTCCTGTCTAACCCTCTCACCTGACTCACCCGCTCTCCTGTCTCACCCTCTCACCTGACTTACCCACTCTCCTGTCTCACCCTCTCACCTGACTCACCCTCTCTCCTGTCTCACCCTCTCTCTTGTCTCACCCTCTCTACCGTCTCACCCTCTCACCTGTCTCACCCTCTCACCTGACTCACCCTCTCACCTGACTCACCCTCTCTCCTGTCTCACCCTATTTCCTGTCTCACCCTCTCTCCTGTCTCACCCTCTCTACCGTCTCACCCTCTCACCTGTCTCACCCTCTCACCTGACTCACCCTCTCACCTGACTCACCCTCTCACCTGACTCACCCTCTCTCCTGTCTCACCCTATTTCCTGTCTCACCCTCTCTCCTGTCTCACCCTCTCTCCTGTCTCACCCGCTCTCCTGTCTCACCCTCTCACCTGTCTCACCCTCTCTTCTGTCTCACCCTCTGACCTGACTCACCCTCTCACCTGACTCACCCTCTCACCTGTCTCACCCTCTCACCTGTCTCACCCTCTCTCCTGTCTCTTCCTCTTTCCTGTCTCACCCCCTCTCCTGTCTCACCTGCTCTCCTGTCTCACCCGCTCTCCTGTCTCTCCCTCTTTCCTGTCTCACCCCCTCTCCTGTCTCACCTGCTCTCCTGGCTCACCCTCTCTACTGTCTCTCCCTCTTTCCTGTCTCACCCCCTCTCCTGTCTCACCCGCTCTCCTGTCTCACCCTCTCTCGTGTCTCACCCGCTCTCCTGTCTCACCCTCTCACCTGACTCACCCTTTCACCTGACTCACCCTCTCACCTGACTCACCCGCTCTCCTGTCTCACCCTCTCACCTGACTCACCCTCTCACCTGACTCACCCTCTCTCCTGTCTCACCCTCTCTCCTGGCTCACCCTCTCACCTGTCTCACCCTCTCACCTGACTCACCCGCTCTCCTGTCTCACCCTCTCTCCTGTCTCACCTGACTCACCCTCTCTCCTGTCTCACCCTCTCACCCTCTCTCCTGTCTCACCTGACTCACCCTCTCACCTGACTCACCCTCTCACCTGACTCACCCGCTCTCCTGTCTCACCCTCTCCTGTCTCACCCTCTCACCCTCTCTCCTGTCTCACCCTCTCACCTGTCTCACCCGCTCACCTGTCTCACCCTCTCACCTGACTCACCCGCTCTCCTGTCTCACCCTCTCTCCTGTCTCACCCTCTCACCTGTCTCACCCTCTCACCTGACTCACCAGCTCTCCTGTCTCACCCTCTCACCTGTCTCACCCTCTCACCTGACTCACCCTCTCACCTGACTCACCCTCTCTCCTGTCTCACCCTCTCTCCTGTCTCACCCTCTCTCCCGTCTCACCCTCTCACCTGTCTCACCTGACTCAACCGCTCTCCTGTCTAACCCTCTCACCTGACTCACCCGCTCTCCTGTCTCACCCTCTCACCTGACTTACCCACTCTCCTGTCTCACCCTCTCACCTGACTCACCCTCTCTCCTGTCTCACCCTCTCTCTTGTCTCACCCTCTCTACCGTCTCACCCTCTCACCTGTCTCACCCTCTCACCTGACTCACCCTCTCACCTGACTCACCCTCTCTCCTGTCTCACCCTATTTCCTGTCTCACCCTCTCTCCTGTCTCACCCTCTCTACCGTCTCACCCTCTCACCTGTCTCACCCTCTCACCTGACTCACCCTCTCACCTGACTCACCCTCTCACCCTCTCTCCTGTCTCACCCCTCTACTGTCTCACCCTCTCTCCTGTCTCACCCTCTCACCCTCTCTCCTGTCTCACCTGACTCACCCTCTCTCCTGTCTCACCCTCTCACCCTCTCTCCTGTCTCACCTGACTCACCCTCTCACCTGACTCACCCGCTCTCCTGTCTCACCCTCTCCTGTCTCACCCTCTCACCCTCTCACCTGTCTCACCCTCTCTCCTGTCTCACCCTCTCACCTGTCTCACCCTCTCACCGGTCTCACCCTCTCTCCTGGCTCACCCTCTCACCTGACTCACCATCTCTCCTGTCTCACCCTCTCACCCTCTCTCCTGTTTCACCTGACTCACCCTCTCACCTGACTCACCCGCTCTCCTGTCTCACCCTCTCCTGTCTCACCCTCTCTCCTGTCTCACCCTCTCACCTGTCTCACCCTCTCACCTGTCTCACCCTCTCTCCTGGCTCACCCTCTCACCTGTCTCACCCTCTCACCTGACTCACCCGCTCTCCTGTCTCACCCTCTCTCCTGTCTCACCTGACTCACCCTCTCTCCTGTCTCACCCTCTCACCCTCTCTCCTGTCTCACCTGACTCACCCTCTCACCTGACTCACCCTCTCACCTGACTCACCCGCTCTCCTGTCTCACCCTCTCCTGTCTCACCCTCTCACCCTCTCTCCTGTCTCACCCTCTCACCTGTCTCACCCGCTCACCTGTCTCACCCTCTCACCTGACTCACCCGCTCTCCTGTCTCACCCTCTCTCCTGTCTCACCCTCTCACCTGTCTCACCCTCTCACCTGACTCACCCGCTCTCCTGTCTCACCCTCTCACCTGACTCACCCGCTCTCCTGTCTCACCCTCTCACCTGACTCACCCTCTCACCTGACTCACCCTCTCTCCTGTCTCACCCTCTCTCCTGTCTCACCCTCTCTCCCGTCTCACCCTCTCACCTGTCTCACCTGACTCAACCGCTCTCCTGTCTAACCCTCTCACCTGACTCACCCGCTCTCCTGTCTCACCCTCTCACCTGACTTACCCACTCTCCTGTCTCACCCTCTCACCTGACTCACCCTCTCTCCTGTCTCACCCTCTCTCTTGTCTCACCCTCTCTACCGTCTCACCCTCTCACCTGTCTCACCCTCTCACCTGACTCACCCTCTCACCTGACTCACCCTCTCTCCTGTCTCACCCTATTTCCTGTCTCACCCTCTCTCCTGTCTCACCCTCTCTACCGTCTCACCCTCTCACCTGTCTCACCCTCTCACCTGACTCACCCTCTCACCTGACTCACCCTCTCACCTGACTCACCCTCTCTCCTGTCTCACCCTATTTCCTGTCTCACCCTCTCTCCTGTCTCACCCTCTCTCCTGTCTCACCCGCTCTCCTGTCTCACCCTCTCACCTGTCTCACCCTCTCTTCTGTCTCACCCTCTGACCTGACTCACCCTCTCACCTGACTCACCCTCTCACCTGTCTCACCCTCTCACCTGTCTCACCCTCTCTCCTGTCTCTTCCTCTTTCCTGTCTCACCCCCTCTCCTGTCTCACCTGCTCTCCTGTCTCACCCGCTCTCCTGTCTCTCCCTCTTTCCTGTCTCACCCCCTCTCCTGTCTCACCTGCTCTCCTGGCTCACCCTCTCTACTGTCTCTCCCTCTTTCCTGTCTCACCCCCTCTCCTGTCTCACCCGCTCTCCTGTCTCACCCTCTCTCGTGTCTCACCCGCTCTCCTGTCTCACCCTCTCACCTGACTCACCCTTTCACCTGACTCACCCTCTCACCTGACTCACCCGCTCTCCTGTCTCACCCTCTCACCTGACTCACCCTCTCACCTGACTCACCCTCTCTCCTGTCTCACCCTATTTCCTGTCTCACCCTCTCACCTGTCTCACCCTCTCACCTGACTCACCCGCTCTCCTGTCTCCCCCTCTCTCCTGTCTCACCCTTTCACCTGTCTCACCTGACTCAACCGCTCTCCTGTCTCACCCTCTCACCTGACTCACCCGCTCTCCTGTCTCACCCTCTCACCTGACTTACCCACTCTCCTGTCTCACCCTCTCACCTGACTCACCCTCTCTCCTGTCTCACCCTCTCTCCTGTCTCACCCTCTCTCCCGTCTCACCCTCTCACCTGTCTCACCCTCTCACCTGACTCACCCTCTCACCTGACTCACCCTCTCTCCTGTCTCACCCTATTTCCTGTCTCACCCTGTCTCCTGTCTCACCCTCTCTCCTGTCTCACCCGCTCTCCTGTCTCACCCTCTCACCTGTCTCACCCTCTCTTCTGTCTCACCCTCTGACCTGACTCACCCTCTCACCTGACTCACCCTCTCACCTGTCTCACCCTCTCTCCTGTCTCTTCCTCTTTCCTGTCTCACCCCCTCTCCTGTCTCACCTGCTCTCCTGTCTCACCCGCTCTCCTGTCTCTCCCTCTTTCCTGTCTCACCCCCTCTCCTGTCTCACCTGCTCTCACCTGACTCACCCTCTCTACTGTCTCTCCCTCTTTCCTGTCTCACCCCCTCTCCTGTCTCACCCGCTCTCCTGTCTCACCCTCTCTCCTGTCTCACCCGCTCTCCTGTCTCACCCTCTCACCTGACTCACCCTTTCACCTGACTCACCCTCTCACCTGACTCACCCTCTCACCTGTCTCACCCTCTCTCCTGTCTCACCATCTCTCCTGTCTCACCCTCTCATCTGTCTCACCCTTACAGAGGTGGGTAGGGTAGGCCTATACCCTAACCCTGAGTCTCCATCATGGGTAGACCTATACCCTAACCCTGAATCTCCATCACGGGTAGGCATATACCCTAACCCTGAATCTCCATCACGGGTAGGCCTATACCCTAACCCTGAATCTCCATCACGGGTAGACCTATACCCTAACCCTGAATCTCCATCACGGGTAGGCATATACCCTAACCCTGAATCTCCATCACGGGTAGGCATATACCCTAACCTTGAATCTCCATCACGGGTAGGCCTATACCCTAACCCTGAATCTCCATCACGGGTAGGCATATACCCTAACCTTGAATCTCCATCACGGGTAGGCCTATACCCTAACCCTGAATCTCCATCACGGGTAGGCCTATACCCTAACCCTGAATCTCCATCACGGGTAGGCATATACCCTAACCCTGAATCTCCATCACGGGTAGGCCTATACCCTAACCCTGAATCTCCATCACGGGTAGGCCTATACCCTAACCCTGAATCTCCATCACGGGTAGGCATATACCCTAACCCTGAGTCTCCATCACGGGTAGGCATATACCCTAACCCTGAATCTCCATCACGGGTAGGCATATACCCTAACCCTGAATCTCCATCACGGGTAGGCATATACCCTAACCCTGAATCTCCATCACGGGTAGGCATATACCCTAACCCTGAATCTCCATCACGGGTAGGCCTATACCCTAACCCTGAATCTCCATCACGGGTAGGCCTATACCCTAACCCTGAATCTCCATCACGGGTAGGCATATACCCTAACCCTGAGTCTCCATCACGGGTAGGCATATACCCTAACCCTGAATCTCCATCACGGGTAGGCCTATACCCTAACCCTGAATCTCCATCACGGGTAGCCCTATACCCTAACCCTGAATCTCCATCACGGGTAGACCTATACCCTAACCCTGAATCTCCATCATGGGTAGACCTATACCCTAACCCTGAATCTCCATCACGGGTAGGCCTATACCCTAACCCTGAATCTCCATCACGGGTAGGCATATACCCTAACCCTGAATCTCCATCACGGGTAGGCATATACCCTAACCCTGAATCTCCATCACGGGTAGGCATATACCCTAACCCTGAATCTCCATCACGGGTAGGCCTATACCCTAACCCTGAATCTCCATCACGGGTAGGCCTATACCCTAACCCTGAATCTCCATCACGGGTAGGCCTATACCCTAACCCTGAATCTCCATCACGGGTAGGCATATACCCTAACCCTGAATCTCCATCACGGGTAGGCCTATACCCTAACCCTGAATCTCCATCACGGGTAGACCTATACCCTAACCCTGAATCTCCATCACGGGTAGACCTATACCCTAACCCTGAATCTCCATCACGGGTAGACCTATACCCTAACCCTGAATCTCCATCACGGGTAGGCCTATACCCTAACCCTGAATCTCCATCACGGGTAGGCCTATACCCTAACCCTGAGTCTCCATCACGGGTAGACCTATACCCTAACCCTGAATCTCCATCACGGATAGGCATATACCCTAACCCTGAATCTCCATCACGGGTAGACCTATACCCTAACCCTGAATCTCCATCACGGATAGGCATATACCCTAACCCTGAATCTCCATCACGGGTAGGCATATACCCTAACCCTGAATCTCCATCACGGGTAGGCATATACCCTAACCCTGAATCTCCATCACGGATAGGCATATACCCTAACCCTGAATCTCCATCACGGGTAGGCATATACCCTAACCCTGAATCTCCATCACGGGTAGGCATATACCCTAACCCTGAATCTCCATCACGGGTAGGCATATACCCTAACCCTGAATCTCCATCACGGGTAGGCATATACCCTAACCCTGAATCTCCATCACGGGTAGACCTATACCCTAACCCTGAATCTCCATCACGGGTAGACCTATACCCTAACCCTGAATCTCCATCACGGGTAGGCCTATACCCTAACCCTGAATCTCCATCACGGGTAGGCCTATACCCTAACCCTGAATCTCCATCACGGGTAGACCTATACCCTAACCCTGAATCTCCATCACGGGTAGACCTATACCCTAACCCTGAATCTCCATCACGGGTAGGCCTATACCCTAACCCTGAATCTCCATCACGGGTAGGCCTATACCCTAACCCTGAATCTCCATCACGGGTAGGCCTATACCCTAACCCTGAATCTCCATCACGGGTAGGCCTATACCCTAACCCTGAATCTCCATCACGGGTAGACCTATACAGTCTATTGGCCATCTGAGAGGAGTACAAGTAGTTGTTTTCCTTCTGTCTTGATTTCCTGTTTTAGATAACGGTCAGGTCAGATCATCAAAAAATGACCTAAGATTTAGACTTCCGTCTTACACATCCATGAAAGGATGAGTATCATCGTCAGTGGTCTCTATATACAAGATATAGAATATGACAAGGCCCTTCTAGGCCGGCCCCTTTAGATAGTAATGCAGCAACAGAACACAACCAAGAGATGCGTGATCACATCGGAGGAAACCTGCTGTCGAGTGTTGATTCTCGCTGTCTGTCTGTCCTTCTGTCTGTCTGTCTGTCTGTCCTTCTGTCTGTCTGTCTGTCTGTCTGTCTGTCTGTCTGTCTGTCTGTCTGTCTGTCTGTCTGTCTGTCTGTCTGTCTGTCTGTCTGTCTGTCTGTCTGTCTGTCTGTCTGTCAGGGAGGGAGGGAGGGAGGGAGGGAGGGAGGGAAGAAGTGCTAATGGGGAAGAGTGTCAGTTTAAAGGGGCAATCCGGGATTGGTAAATACATTTTTGGTCTTTTAAATTAATGATATATAGACATTTATTCTTGAATAATATAACTAATAACGCCTCTTGAGCTTAGTTCAAATGTCCTACACCCTATCAGAACTCAAAATATATAATAATAATAATAATAATATTCAATTTCATGGATGATCTGTCCTTGCAACCATAGCTCCGTCTATGAATTTGTGAGTGGTTACATTTCTCCAGCCCCATCCCTCAGCTGATTACAAAAACGTGTGGTCGCTTTGTTGTTTTTCAAATCCCAGATTGCTCCTTTAACGGTGGAGTCTGCAGGAGAGTCGTTGGCAGGGGAAGAGAAGGCTCTCATCAATGTTTATTAATCATCAGCTAGATATGATACAGTAATAGCTGTGGTATTTTTACACCCCACCACAGTGAACATAACGCACAAAGTGGCTTTGGCTAAAAGTCTTGTAGCATTGACTTAATTAGTGGTAAGTCTGCTTAAAAGCCACGCAAACTGTTGCTGCTATAAACAGACAACGTCCTCAATGAATCAACTGTCAGTCAAGGTCTGAGCCAAAAGTAAGAGTGTCTGTTTCTCAGAGTTGTGATTGCAAACAAGTATTTGGTCTGGCATGGCCAATAGTAGGCTACTGTATAAGAAACATTAGGACCCTGTTTGACCTAGACTATGGATACATTAGGAATGGATAATATTATATTACTGTAATATAAGTATAGAATAGGAATAGAATAGAAGCAAAGAAAGAATCAAAAGTCTTTACTTAAAATTGTGGCTTTCCGTGTGTTTAAAGGAACCACAGGTCTGGTTCTACAGAGTTTTCCAGCAGCAAGGGTTCCTAAGGGTTGCTATGGGTGATTTATTCTAGTCCAATCAGTGTTATTCTGATGATAGTAAATACAGGTTTATTATGTCTGAAATAGTTCTGAGACATACTTGTCAGAGTGAGAAATAGGTCTGTGTTTGTATTCAAAACAGTATTTGATGTTTATATCTCTTTCTTACATGAAGATAGCACTTTAAGTACACTTGCCTATCTGGTTCTGACATTCTGGCTCAATCCAAAATGTCAGTTACATGCGGTACTGTATGCTTAAGCGATAGCTAAAATGACTGTTTGTCAGTGTGTTGTGATTAGTGTAGGCAGATCGTGTTTGTTTTAAATGGCAGAGATGAACATGTTTAGATAAGTCTGAATGGTGTTAGTCTGATCACAACTACACTCTATACTACAGCTTATTGCCAACTAAACACACTGCTCCTGTGGAGATGGAAGACTTAGCTACACACACACACAATCAAATAGAATAGATTTTTCAGATTTTTATCCAGAGTGGCATATTTATTTGTTATTTTCTACATTCATTATACTGTAATTAAATATACGCTCCAGGACCTTAAGCACCACACATTTGTAAATCATTGCAACAACAACAACAACAACAAAAAATGCAGGACAAAACATATTTTACGAAATGGATGACATAGACAATCTGATAACATAGTACACAAAAAACGGACTACTTTTGGCTCCACTTTCAAATCTACTGGCTGAAATTGTTAGCAAAAAAGTTAGAGACTGCATCTTTAAAGTCTCTTCTTCTGATTCCTAAAACCAATGAATTGCAATCTGGGTCTGACTGGCAGCACCCTATAATTGGTTAGAGCTGCTGTCCTTTTCTCAAGTACTCTGTAGCCTATAACTGCAGACCAAACAGGTGTTAGGCGAGGAAACAGGCCCTTCCAGTCTGTAAAGCAGCTAACTAGCTCCCCGGGTTGTGTCAACCTGTAATTATTACATCATTTGGGTTGTAAATCACACCCGCTCTTGTCATGGTATCATCACATCCACAGCAGCAATTTCTGAGCTCCAAATCTAGCTGGTCATGTGGTCCCAGACAGACAGAATGGAGGTGGAAGAGTTGAGGTGCCTGTTGCACGTGATGCTATGCCACAAGGTATAAACACAGGTATGTCTATCTTCATCCGTGTCTATATGGTCTGTGATTGAGGTTGACCAATATAAGGCCCATCACTGCACCAAGGACAGACATTTGATCGCAGTAGAAGAAGAAATTCTAACTATTCTGGAAGTTCCCTGCGTCAAGTCATGACACCCATCGGTTGCATGGTGCCCACCCATCTCCACTCTCCTGTCTCAACACAATTCTAGACATCCATCTCCACTCTCCTGTCTCAACATAACTCTAGACACCCATCATTACACTCGCCTTCATCATCAACCCTGTCAATCACGTAAATATTCCCTGGATTACTTCAGTCAATGTCAGACATCACAGAGCATGATTCTACTCTTATATGAAATCAAACATGTATTATGCATTGATCTTGAAACATCAAACCAGTCCAATCAAATCCATAATAGATGTTTTATACACTAACAAAATGATTACATTAACCTGTACTGTATACAGTATGTAAATGTATATTTTGTACAATTCCTCTCAGACAAAATAACTACCAAAAGTTTAAAATACTATGATACATACAGTGTATATTCATACAATACATCAAATATGGATAAAGGCAGTAAGACTGATGTGGCAGAACTGTCACGTGTCAGGGAAACTTTTCACTCCGTAACACGGTGGGGAAGATTTGGGGTTGATAATTTATGGGGTTGCAGGGCTTGTTGTGAGTTGTCATCTATTTCTACAGACACTCAACAATGCTGACAATTTAACCCTTTACTGTCTTCACCAACTAGGAGCTAAAAGGAATGTCGAGCAAGTCAACCTTGTACTCTTCCTAACCTATCTCAAGATAGGTTAGCAGGGTAATGGGTTAACCCTTTATCCTGCTAACCTATCTTTACCCTGCTAACCTGTCTTATCCATTTACCCTGCTAACCTATCTTTATCCTGCTAACCTATCTTTACCCTGCTAACCTATCTTATCCATTTACCCTGCTAACCTATCTTTATCCTGCTAACCTATCTTAACCCTTTATCCTGCTAACCTATCTTTACCCTGCTAACCTGTCTTATCCATTTACCCTGCTAACATGTCTTAAACTTTAACCCTGCTAACCTATCTTAGTCCTTTACCCTGCTAACCCATCTTAACCCTTAACCCTGCTAACCTGTCTTATCCATTTACCCTGCTAACATGTCTTAAACTTTAACCCTGCTAACCTATCTTAGTCCTTTACCCTGCTAACCCATCTTAACCCTTAACCCTGCTAACCTATCTTAGTCCTTTACCCTGCTAACCCATCTTAACCCTTAACCCTGCTAACCCATCTTAACCCTTAACCCTGCTAACCTATCTTAGTCCTTTACCCTGCTAACCCATCTTAACCCTTAACCCTGCTAACCTATCTTAACCCTTAACCCTGCTAACCCATCTTAACCCTTAACCCTGCTAACCCATCTTAACCCTTAACCCTGCTAACCCATCTTAACCCTTAACCCTGCTAACCTATCTTAGTCCTTTACCCTGCTAACCCATCTTAACCCTTAACCCTGCTAACCTATCTTAACCCTTAACCCTGCTAACCCATCTTAACCCTTAACCCTGCTAACCCATCTTAACCCTTAACCCTGCTAACCCATCTTAACCCTTAACCCTGCTAACCTATCTTAGTCCTTTACCCTGCTAACCCATCTTAACCCTTAACCCTGCTAACCTATCTTAACCCTTAACCCTGCTAACCCATCTTAACCCTTAACCCTGCTAACCTATCTTAACCCTTAACCCTGCTAACCTATCTTAGTCCTTTACCCTGCTAACCTATCTTAACCCTTAACCCTGCTAACCCATCTTAACCCTTAACCCTGCTAACCTATCTTAACCCTTAACCCTGCTAACCTATCTTAGTCCTTTACCCTGCTAACCCATCTTAACCCTTAACCCTGCTAACCCATCTTAACCCTTAACCCTGCTAACCCATCTTAGTCCTTTACCCTGCTAACCCATCTTAACCCTTAACCCTGCTAACCCATCTTAACCCTTAACCCTGCTAACCCATCTTAACCCTTAACCCTGCTAACCCATCTTAACCCTTAACCCTGCTAACCCATCTTAACCCTTAACCCTGCTAACCCATCTTAACCCTTAACCCTGCTAACCTATCTTAACCCTTAACCCTGCAAACCTATCTTAAACCTTTACCCTGCCAGATCTCTATAGCAGCTCATGCTACATGATCCAAACACAACTAGTTCCATGCTCTCTTGCCTCTACTGCAGGCTGGTTGTATCTGAAGGACTTTAATCATCATAACAGCATTAATCATGTGTACAGAAGTGTATAACTACTAGGTCTTAGGAGGAACCATAACTAATTATATTGATTTGACTCATTTTAATTGTTGCATTTCTACATTCGCTAGATTATAAAATCAGTACTAAAATAGGAACACAGGATACGTGTATTAATTAGTCTCATTTTGATCAATAACACAATAATTATCACAATTAACCCTGTGGAAGCTGTTGACCTGTGTTCTGATCAACAGGACACACACATACATACACTAACACACACATACTCTCGCACACACACACATGCACTCATGCACACACACACACACATACACTAACACACACACAAGTACACGCTGTAAAAATTAATTGTCTAACTCATTAAAGCAATTGAGTAGTGGTTACTCAACCATCTCCAACTGCCTCTAGAACTCAAATCATATAAGTGGTACTCATTCAGGTGTCAATCAGATCACTTAATCTATCACTTAATGTTTTTGAGTATTCTTAACAAATAATAGGTTATTGAGAAAATATAACTTTATTTATGTGTATTCTGCTAATCTAAAGTCATTGATTTTTACAAGTTAGGATTATTATAATTATAATTATTTTAAAGTTAATCTAACATTTATTAAATAAGTTGTTATTACTAGATTCTATTATGTTTTATGTCTTTCTTAAAATAATAAAGTAAACCACACAGATAAATCATGTGTTTTAATATCAATGTGTCTGACTTGTGTTGATATAGAATTATTAAATGTTTGCAAGTTATGAATACATACAGTTTTTCCCAATTGTTAACACACTATATCTCAGATACTCAAAACTCTAAAAACGAAACACAAAACAGTTAGCCAATTTCCCCAAATCCCACAGACATTTTTCAAAATGAAACACAGCAATCAAAATCATGTACTCCCTGCTCAAAATGAAACTCTGCATAAAAGTGAGACAGACAGACACACACACACACACACACACACACACACACACACACACACACACACACACACACACACACACACACACACACACACACACACACACGTCAAATGAATCTAACTAAGTGACAACCAAGATCACACTAATGTGACATATTCAAAACACTACTATCAGAACCTATTTCAGTGTAAAGACTAATATTTTGTTGTTATACTGTATATTGTTTGTGTGTACTCAAACAAGAAAGAAACACAAATGCCAAAATGTCCGTTTTATATTTCAACTCAATACATGTCAAACAGCATACTGTAAGCACACATACAGTAAAAATGCAAACATACAGTAAATATATTTTGCATATGCAGAGGAATAAAAATAGGCCTCTTTGTACTACTGTACTGCATGATAGATCAACTGTCCGGAATAGATGAAGAACCTGTCAAAATACAGTCAAATCTAAATCATAAGTCAAGAAACAAATACTCCATTGCAAAAACAAAATCAGTCATGTCTGTTGTTTTGGTCCGGCCACAGATTTTCATCAACATCACAGGCCAGAGAGCGGGGGAAATATATTCTGGCATGACGCATCCACCCCTGACAGGACTCTGCTGGAATGTCACCACAGGCCTCCTCCATTGCCTGGAGAAGGACCATACGTTCATGGAGTTAGCGATCATACACATTCTGTAAGGACCGACGCTGGAGAAGAGAAGCAGGTACGGGGGAGTAGAACATTTATACATGGAACAGACCTCAAACAGGACAGAGACAGCTTCAGAACCGGGTATGCAAAGACAAAAAAACATTCATCCTGAAGCAGGGAACAGAGCTTGGGAACAGACAGATATAGGGGAGGTAATGACACAGGTGATTGAGTCCGGCGTCCTGCCTGGGCGAGCCTGATGGGCCGGCCAAGGCCTGGGCGGTGGACCAGCCGGCTGGGGCGTGACAGCCCGATGAACCGGCAGGGGCGTGGGAGCCTGGCGAACTGGCTGATGTGTGGGAGCCTGACGACCCGGTTGAGGCGTGACAGCCTGATGATCCCGCTGGAACGTGGGCGCCTGATGAGCCGGCTGAAGCGTAGACACCTGGCGAGTCGGCTGAGGCGTAACACCCGGGCGATCAGGCTGAGGCCTGACGTGGGATTGATGCCTGCCGAGCCAACCGGGATAAGAAAACCTCTCAAGCCAGCTAGGGCGTGGAAGCCCGACGAACAGTCTTAAGCACCCCTCTTTCCATCGGAAGCATCCCCCGGACCCGACGTCACCACCAACCAGAAAGCCAGTAGCAGAGGTAATGACACAGGTAATTGAGTCCAGGTGAGTCCAATAATTGCTGATGCACGTGACAGGGGGAAGGCAGGTGTGCGTACTGATGGTGGCTGGAGTGCGTAATTCTGGGGAGCCTGGCGCCTTCGAGCGCCAGGGAGGGAGAGCGGGAGCAGGCGTGACAACCTTCCACCGCCATGCTGAAAACAACTCCTCAATGGGATTGAGAAATGGGGAATATGGTTGGAGACTGAAAATTGTAAACCTGGGATGGTCATGGAACCAGTCGTAGACCTGAACAGTCCGATGGAAACTCACATTATCCCAAATTAGAACATACATTTGCTGCTCAGGATCACCTGGCCCTCTCTGCTCTGGATCATCTGGCCCTCTCTGCTCTGGCTGAAAAAGATGGTCATGTAAGGTGTTCAGGAAATTAAGGAGATGGGCAGTGTTCTATTGTCCAAGGGTGGCATGGCGGAGGACCCCATTGTGGCTCATATCTGCGCATATGGTGACATTTCCCCTGCACTGGCCATGTACCTCAATAATGTCGCGTTGACCAATGATGTTCCTTCCTCTCTTCCTCATCTTTGCTAAATTGAATCCAACCTCATCTATGAATATGTGTTCCTGGGGGATAGGACTTGCATCCAACTCCATGAATCTCTGAAATGACAGTAAATACTTTAATTGCTGTATAGTAAAGTTCACTGGGAACATTAATGACTCTCTAATGTTTCTGTAATAATACTACATTGTTTACTTGCACATATTCGTACCTTCGCTCTTTGGGAATTCCTTCAAATGGGACTCTGTAGATTTGCTTCATCCGGGAGATGGTGTTTCTTCAGGATGCAGGCTACGGTTGATAAACTCACTCTGATGTTAGGGAAGATGCCAGGGTTTTCAATCATCTGTTGTTGGATTTCCTGCAGTCTTGTGGCATTATTTTCAACTACCATTTGCACAATGGCAGCCTCCTGTTCTCCTGTAAATAGACGCGTTCTACCACCTTGTATGTGGTGGTCGTCTTTCAGTTCTACAAAAACTAAATAGCATGCAGTACAGTAAACACTACAGTAGTACAGTATACAAGATAAACATGTTACAATGTAGTATAGCTCCCAATTTCATACATACAGTAATACATGAAACATTTACTTTGTTTCCTCTTACAGTATTGGAATCTACAGTCTTCACTGTGCTTAATGTTGTACTACTGTCGAGTAGTAAAAGCAGTAGAGAGGACCAATGTCTGCAGTACAAACCTCTTCTCATTGTGGAACGTCTGGAGGATGTATGCTACGGTGAAGCGGCTCAGATTGGGCAGCACTCTCTGCCCAGACTCTCTCAAGGTTAAACCATAGTTGACCAGCCTCTCTCAGGGTCAAACCATGTTTGACCAGCCTCTCTCAGGGTCAAACCATGTTTGACCAGCCTCTCTCAAGGTCAAACCATGGTTGACCAGCCTCTCTCAGGGTCAAACCATGTTTGACCAGCCTCTCTCAGGGTCAAACCATGGTTGACCAGCCTCTCTCAGGGTCAAACCATGGTTGACCAGCCTCTCTCAGAGATTACTCTCCTTGTTCTTGGTCTTCCTCCACCTCTACCTCTACATCCACCTCCACCTCTACCTCTACATCCACATCCACCTCCACCTCTACCTCTACCTCCACCTCTACCTCCACATCCACATCCACCTCCACCTCCACCTCTAACTCCACCTCCACCTCCAACTACCAGTACTGAGTCAATGTGCAGAGGTACGAGGTAGTTGAGATAATTGAGGCAATACAGTATGTACTGTAGGTAGGGGTAAAAGTGACTAGGCAGTCAGGATAGATAATAAACAGAGTAGCAGCAGCGTATGTGAAGATTGTGAAAGTGTGTGTGTGTGTGTGTGTGTGTGTGTGTGTGTGTGTGTGTGTGTGTGTGTGTGTGTGTGTGTGTGTGTGTGTGTGTGTGTGTGTGTGTGTGTGTGTGCGTGTGCGTGTGCATGTGCGTGCGCGTGCGCGTGCATGTGTGTGTGTTGGCGTGTCAGTCTAGCATGCGTGTGAGCATGTGGGTTGGGTCTAGTGAATGTGAATAGAGTCAGTGCAAAAAAAATCTGATTTAAAAAATGAATGATAAAGGGTCAATGTAAATAGTCTGGGTAGCCATTTGATTAACTGTTCAGCAGACTTATGACTTTGGGGTAGAAGGTGTTCAGAAGCCTTTTGGCCCCAGACTTGGCACTCTGGTACCGCTTGCCATGTGGTAGCAGAGAGAACAGTCTATGACTAGGGTGGCTGGAGTCTTTGAAAATTTTTCGGAACTTCCTCTGACACCGCCTGGAATAGAAGTCCTGGATGGCAATGAGTTCGACCCCAGTGATGCACTGGGCGTACGGACTGCCCTCTGTAGCGCCTCGGATGCCGAGCAGTTGCCACACCAGGCGGTGATGCAGCCAGTCAAGATGCTCTCAACGGTGCAGCTGTAGAACTTTTTGAGGATCTGAGGGCCCATGCCCAATATTTTCAGCATCCTGAGGAGGAAGAAACCATGTCTGCTAAGGTGGGTTCAAATGACAAATCGTCAAATACTGTACATGAAACAATATTAAACATTAAGACAAGACCACTGAAAATTACTTATCAGAACTTCTTACACTTGACAAAAAAATTGTAATGAAAGTTCATAATTTAAATGGAAGGGACTCAAAATGTGTATATTCACTACAACAAATATTAATGTTTACGTAACTTCAGTCGTTATAGTTCAGAATACATAATGCAATGGGTCTGAAAACGTTCTGAAGGCACTGTATGTCAGAACCAAATGTATAAAAATAAAAAACAGCCTCTGCAAATTTATAAAAATAAAAAACAGAAATACCTTATGTACATAAGTATTCAGACCCTTTGAGTCTGCATCATGTTTCCATTTATCATCCTTGAGATGTTTCTACAACTTGATTGGAGTCCACCTGTGGTAAATTCAATTGATTGGACATGATTTGGAAAGGTACACAACTGTCTATATAAGGTCCCAGTGCATGTCAGAGCAAAAACCAAGCCATGAGGTCAAAGGAATTTATCCGTAGAGTTCCGAGACAGGATTGTGTCGGGGCACAGATCTGGGGAAGGGTACCAAAAAATGTCTGCAGCATTGAAGGTCCCCAAAAACACAGTGGCCTCCGTCATTCTTAAATGGAAGATGTTTGGAACCACCAATACTCTTCCTAGAGAGATGGCCGCCCAGCAAAACTTCGCAATCGAGGGAGAAGGGCCTTGGTCAGGGAGGTGACCAAGAACCCAATGGTCACTCGAACAGAGCTATAGAGTTCCTCTGTAGAGATAGGAGAACCTTCCAGAAGGACAACCATCTCCGCAGCACTTCACCAATCAGGCCTTTACGGTAGAGTGGCCAGACTGAAGCCACTCCTGAGTAAAAGGCACATGGCAGCCTGCTTGGAGTTTGCCAAAAGGCACCTAAAGACTCAGACCATGATAAACAAGATTCTCTGGTCTGATGAAACTAAGATTGAACTCTTCGGCCTGAATGCCAATTATCATGTCTGGAGGAATCCTGGCATCATCTCTATGGTGAAGCATGGTGGTGTTAGCATCCTGTTGTGGGGATGTTTTTCAGCGGCAGGGACTGGGAGACTGGTCAGAATTGAGGGAAAGTTGAACGGAGCAAAGTGCAGAGAGATCCTTGATGAAAACCTGCTCCAGAGCACTCAGGACCTCAGACTGGGGTGAAGGTTCACCTTCCAACAGGACAATGACCCTAAGAACACAGCCAAGACAAAGAGTGGCTTCGGGAGGAGTCTCTGAATATCCTTGAGTGGCCAAGCCAGAGCGCGGACTTGAACCCGATTGAACATCTCTGGAGAGACCTGAAAATATGCTCCCCATCCAACGTGACAGAGCTTGAGAGGATCTGCAGAGAAGAATGGGAGAAACTCCCAATATACAGGTGTGCCAAGCTTGTAGTGTCATACCCAAGAAGACTCGAGGCTGTAATTGCTGCCACAGGTGCTTCAACAAAGTTTTTGCATTTTGATTTTGCAGTTTTGTATTTTTTATACATTTGCTCAGATTTCTAAAAACCTGTTTTTGCTTTGACATTATGGGGTATTGTGTGTAGATTGATGAGGGAAATCTATTTTAGAATAAGGCTGTTAATTAAGTAACAAAATTTGTAATATGTAAATGGGTCGGAATACTTTCCTTTTACTTGACCTTTTTCCACATTGTGTTGTGTTACAACATGAATTTAAAATTTATTCAAATGGGATTTTTGGTCACTGAGCTACACACACAATAACCCATAATGTCAAAGTGAAATTATGTTTTTAGAATTTTTTTACTAATTCATTACAAATGAAAATCTGAGTGTTCGACCCCTTTGTTATGTCAAGCCTAAATACGTTTAGTAGTATACATTTGCTTAACAAGTCACATAATAAGTTGCATAGACTCACTCTGTGTGCAATAATAGTGTTTAACATGATTTTTGCATGACTACCTCATCTCTGTACCCCACACATACAATTATTTATAAGGTCCCCCGGTCGAGCAGTGAATTTCAAATACTGATTGAACCACAAAGACCAATGAGGTTTTCCAATGCCTCGCCAAGAAGGGCACCTATTGGTAGTTGTGTAAACAAAACAGAAAGCAGACATTGAGTATTCCTTTGAGCATGGTGAAGTTATTAGTTACACTTTGGATGGTGTATCAATACTCCCCGTCACTACAAAGATACAGGTGTCCTTCATAACTCAGTTGCCGGAGAGGAAGAAAACCTCTCAGGGATTTCACTATGAGGCCAATGGTGACTTTAAAACAGTGTAATGGCTGTGATAGGAGAAAACTGAGGATGTATAAACAACTCTGTAGTTACTCCACAATACTAACTTAATTGACAGAGTGAAAAGAAGGAAGCCTGTACAGAATACAAATATTCCAAAACATGCATCCTGTTTGCAACAAGGCAAAAATAAATTGTCAAAGCAATTAACTTTTGGTCCTGAATACAAAGTGTTATGTTTGGGGCAAATCCAATACAACACATTACTGAGTACCATTCTCCATATTGTCAAGCATAGTGGTGGCTGCATCATGTTATGGGTATGCTTGTAATCGTCAAGAACTGGGGAGTTTTTCAGGGTAAAAAACAAATGGAATGGAGCTAAGCACAGGCAAAATCCTAGAGGAACACCTGGTTCCGTCTGCTTTCCACCAGACACTGGGAGATGAATTCACCTTTTTTAGCAGGACAATAACCTAAAACACAAGGCCAAATCTACACTAGTGTTGCTTACCAACAAGACAGTGAATGTTCCTGAGTGGCCGAATTACAGTTTTGATTAAAATCTGCTTGAAAAACTATGGCAAGACTTGAAAATGGTTGTCTAGCAACGTTCAACAACCAATTTGACAGAGCTTGAAGAATATTGAAAAGAATAATGGGCAAATATTGTACAATCCAGGTGTACAAAGCTCCTCGAGACTTACCCAGAAAAACTCACAGCTGTAATTGCTGCCAAAGATGATGCTGTACTGACTCAGTACTGTACTGTACTGACTCAGGGGTGTGAATACTTATGGAAATGAGATATTACTGGACTTAATTTCCAATACATTTGCAAACATTGCTAAAAATATGTTTAACTTTGTCCTTATGGAGTATTGTGTGTAGATGTGTGAGGAAAAAATATATATTTAATCCATTTTGAATTCAGGCTGTAACACAACAAAATGTGGAATAAGTCAAGGGGTGTGAATCATTTTTGAAGGCACTGTACTTTGAGTTGGGTTACTCGAATGGTTCTAGGCAGTGGGTTTCCACCAAATAAAAGTGTTAGCAGAACTAATTACTTTTTACAGTGCACTAATGCACACACATACACACACACATACACTAACGCACACACACACACACACACACACACACACACACACACACACACACACACACACACACACACACACACACACACACACACACACACACAGAGGTACTGGGGGTTGTGTAGTTTTCTGATTAATGCAATCACTCAGGTCATTATAACTGCTACTAATAGCCTACACTTCCGCCAGGTTTCACAACACTATTACACCGTAAGGCATATTCATTTTCACACAACCCTTGACAACCCTTATCTGACTTTCAACAAAGGAACCAGACTTATTTTCACTTCATGGTGTTTACTTGAAGCCTAATGGTTGAGAAAAACATTTCAATAACAAAGACGAGTTGTTGTTTTTTTGACTTGAGAAAAGCAACAGGGAACTTTTCCATCCATCTATCTAAGGTCATGTCAATGTGAGCTGTGTTTGTGTCTTTGTCTTTGACATCTAGACAAACAGAGGCCTCATAATGGAGCCTCATGGGATTGTTAGTCACTAATTAGTAATAAAGATGAATTACATCTTTCAATCAGCAGAAAGAAGAAGAACACTCATAGCTCATTCTATAGTTCTAGCCTCTAGTTCTAGAGTTCTAATATGTAATTCTATAATTCTAGCCTCTAGTTCTAGAGTTCTAATATTTAATTCTATAGTTCTAGCCTCTAGTTCTAGAGTTCTAATATTTAATTCTATAGTTCTAGCCTCTAGTTCTAGAGTTCTAATATTTAATTCTATAGTTCTAGCCTCTAGTTCTAGAGTTCTAATATGTAATTCTATAGTTCTAGCCTCTAGTTCTAGAGTTCTAATATGTAATTCTATAGTTCTAGCCTCTAGTTCTAGAGTTCTAATATTTAATTCTATAGTTCTAGCCTCTAGTTCTAGAGTTCTAATATGTAATTCTATAGTTCTAGCCTCTAGTTCTAGAGTTCTAATATGTAATTCTATAGTTCTAGCCTCTAGTTCTAGAGTTCTAATATGTCATTCTATAGTTCTAGCCCCTAGTTCTAGAGTTCTAATATTTAATTCTATAGTTCCAGCCTCTAGTTCTAGAGTTCTAATATTTAATTCTATAGTTCTAGTCTCTAGTTCTAGAGTTCTAATATTTAATTATATAGTTCTAGCCTCTAGTTCTAGAGTTCTAATATGTAATTCTATAGTTCTAGTCTCTAGTTCTAGAGTTCTAATATTTAATTCTATAGTTCTAGCCTCTAGTTCTAGAGTTCTAATATGTAATTCTATAGTTCTAGCCTCTAGTTCTAGAGTTCTAATATGTAATTCTATAGTTCTAGCCTCTAGTTCTAGAGTTCTAATATGTCATTCTATAGTTCTAGCCCCTAGTTCTAGAGTTCTAATATTTAATTCTATAGTTCCAGCCTCTAGTTCTAGAGTTCTAATATTTAATTCTATAGTTCTAGTCTCTAGTTCTAGAGTTCTAATATTTAATTATATAGTTCTAGCCTCTAGTTCTAGAGTTCTAATATGTAATTCTATGGTTCTAGCCTCTAGTTCTAGAGTTCTAATATGTCATTCTATAGTTCTAGCCTCTAGTTCTAGAGTTCTAATATTTAATTCTATAGTTCTAGCCTCTAGTTCTAGAGTTCTAATATTTAATTCTATAGTTCTAGCCTCTAGTTCTAGAGTTCTAATATTTAATTCTATAGTTCTAGCCTCTAGTTCTAGAGTTCTAATATTTAATTCTATAGTTCTATCCTCTAGTTCTAGAGTTCTAATATGTAATTCTATAGTTCTAGTCTCTAGTTCTAGAGTTCTAATATTTAATTCTATAGTTCTAGCCTCTAGTTCTAGAGTTCTAATATTTAATTCTATAGTTCTAGCCTCTAGTTCTAGAGTTCTAATATTTAATTATATAGTTCTAGCCTCTAGTTCTAGAGTTATAATATGTAATTCTATAGGTCTAGCCTCTAGTTCTAGAGTTCTAATATTTAATTCTATAGTTCTAGCCTCTAGTTCTAGAGTTCTAATATTTAATTCTATAGTTCTAGCCTCTAGTTCTAGAGTTCTAATATGTCATTCTATAGTTCTAGCCTCTAGTTCTAGAGTTCTAATATGTAATTCTATAGTTCTAGCCTCTGGTTCTAGAGTTCTAATATGTAATTCTATAGTTCTAGCCTCTAGTTCTAGAGTTCTAATATTTAATTCTATAGTTCTAGCCTCTAGTTCTAGAGTTATTATATTTAATTCTATAGTTTTAGCCACTGGTTCTAGAGTTCTAATATGTAATTCTACAGTTCTAGTCTCTAGTTCTAGAGTTCTAATATTTAATTCTATAGTTCTAGCCTCTAGTTCTAGAGTTCTAATATGTAATTCTATAGTTCTAGCCTCTAGTTCTAGAGTTCTAATATGTAATTCTATAGTTCTAGTCTCTAGTTCTAGAGTTCTAATATTTAATTCTATAGTTCTAGCCTCTAGTTCTAGAGTTCTAATATGTAATTATATAGTTATAGCCTCTAGTTCTAGAGTTCTAATATGTAATTCTATAGTTCTAGCCTCTAGTTCTAGAGTTCTAATATGTCATTCTATAGTTCTAGCCCCTAGTTCTAGAGTTCTAATATTTAATTCTATAGTTCCAGCCTCTAGTTCTAGAGTTCTAATATTTAATTCTATAGTTCTAGTCTCTAGTTCTAGAGTTCTAATATTTAATTATATAGTTCTAGCCTCTAGTTCTAGAGTTCTAATATGTAATTCTATAGTTCTAGCCTCTAGTTCTAGAGTTCTAATATTTAATTCTATAGTTCTAGCCTCTAGTTCTAGAGTTCTAATATTTAATTCTATAGTTCTAGTCTCTAGTTCTAGAGTTCTAATATTTAATTCTATAGTTCTAGCCTCTAGTTCTAGAGTTCTAATATGTAATTCTATAGTTCTAGCCTCTAGTTCTAGAGTTCTAATATTTAATTCTATAGTTCTAGCCTCTAGTTCTAGAGTTCTAATATTTAATTATATAGTTCTAGCCTCTAGTTCTAGAGTTCTAATATTTAATTCTATAGTTCTAGCCTCTAGTTCTAGAGTTCTAATATGTAATTCTATAGTTCTAGCCTCTAGTTCTAGAGTTCTAATATGTAATTCTATAGTTCTAGTCTCTAGTTCTAGAGTTCTAATATTTAATTCTATAGTTCTAGCCTCTAGTTCTAGAGTTCTAATATGTAATTCTATAGTTCTAGCCTCTAGTTCTAGAGTTCTAATATGTAATTCTATAGTTCTAGCCTCTAGTTCTAGAGTTCTAATATGTCATTCTATAGTTCTAGCCCCTAGTTCTAGAGTTCTAATATTTAATTCTATAGTTCCAGCCTCTAGTTCTAGAGTTCTAATATTTAATTCTATAGTTCTAGCCTCTAGTTCTAGAGTTCTAATATTTAATTATATAGTTCTTGCCTCTAGTTCTAGAGTTCTAATATGTAATTCTATAGTTCTAGCCTCTAGTTCTAGAGTTCTAATATGTCATTCTATAGTTCTAGCCTCTAGTTCTAGAGTTCTAATATTTAATTCTATAGTTCTAGCCTCTAGTTCTAGAGTTCTAATATTTAATTCTATAGTTCTAGTCTCTAGTTCTAGAGTTCTAATATTTAATTCTATAGTTCTAGCCTCTAGTTCTAGAGTTCTAATATGTAATTCTATAGTTCTAGCCTCTAGTTCTAGAGTTCTAATATTTAATTCTATAGTTCTAGCCTCTAGTTCTAGAGTTCTAATATTTAATTCTATAGTTCTAGCCTCTAGTTCTAGAGTTCTAATATTTAATTCTATAGTTCTAGCCTCTAGTTCTAGAGTTCTAATATGTAATTCTATAGGTCTAGCCTCTAGTTCTAGAGTTCTAATATTTAATTCTATAGTTCTAGCCTCTAGTTCTAGAGTTCTAATATTTAATTCTATAGTTCTAGCCTCTAGTTCTAGAGTTCTAATATGTCATTCTATAGTTCTAGCCTCTAGTTCTAGAGTTCTAATATGTAATTCTATAGTTCTAGCCTCTGGTTCTAGAGTTCTAATATGTAATTCTATAGTTCTAGCCTCTAGTTCTAGAGTTCTAATATTTAATTCTATAGTTCTAGCCTCTAGTTCTAGAGTTATTATATTTAATTCTATAGTTTTAGCCACTGGTTCTAGAGTTCTAATATGTAATTCTACAGTTCTAGTCTCTAGTTCTAGAGTTCTAATATTTAATTCTATAGTTCTAGCCTCTAGTTCTAGAGTTCTAATATGTAATTCTATAGTTCTAGCCTCTAGTTCTAGAGTTCTAATATGTAATTCTATAGTTCTAGTCTCTAGTTCTAGAGTTCTAATATTTAATTCTATAGTTCTAGCCTCTAGTTCTAGAGTTCTAATATGTAATTATATAGTTCTAGCCTCTAGTTCTAGAGTTCTAATATTTAATTCTATAGTTCTAGCCTCTAGTTCTAGAGTTCTAATATTTAATTCTATAGTTCTAGCCTCTAGTTCTAGAGTTCTAATATTTAATTATATAGTTCTAGCCTCTAGTTCTAGAGTTATAATATGTAATTCTATAGGTCTAGCCTCTAGTTCTAGAGTTCTAATATTTAATTCTATAGTTCTAGCCTCTAGTTCTAGAGTTCTAATATTTAATTCTATAGTTCTAGCCTCTAGTTCTAGAGTTCTAATATGTCATTCTATAGTTCTAGCCTCTAGTTCTAGAGTTCTAATATGTAATTCTATAGTTCTAGCCTCTGGTTCTAGAGTTCTAATATGTAATTCTATAGTTCTAGCCTCTAGTTCTAGAGTTCTAATATTTAATTCTATAGTTCTAGCCTCTAGTTCTAGAGTTATTATAT
The DNA here is from genome assembly GCF_016432855.1 of Salvelinus namaycush. Lineage (NCBI taxonomy): Eukaryota > Metazoa > Chordata > Actinopteri > Salmoniformes > Salmonidae > Salvelinus > Salvelinus namaycush. Next base: position 4,477,727 of record NC_052311.1, read on the forward strand.
TTAATTCTATAGTTTTAGCCACTGGTTCTAGAGTTCTAATATGTAATTCTACAGTTCTAGTCTCTAGTTCTAGAGTTCTAATATTTAATTCTATAGTTCTAGCCTCTAGTTCTAGAGTTCTAATATGTAATTCTATAGTTCTAGCCTCTAGTTCTAGAGTTCTAATATGTAATTCTATAGTTCTAGTCTCTAGTTCTAGAGTTCTAATATTTAATTCTATAGTTCTAGCCTCTAGTTCTAGAGTTCTAATATGTAATTATATAGTTCTAGCCTCTAGTTCTAGAGTTCTAATATGTAATTCTATAGTTCTAGCCTCTAGTTCTAGAGTTCTAATATGTCATTCTATAGTTCTAGCCCCTAGTTCTAGAGTTCTAATATTTAATTCTATAGTTCCAGCCTCTAGTTCTAGAGTTCTAATATTTAATTCTATAGTTCTAGTCTCTAGTTCTAGAGTTCTAATATTTAATTCTATAGTTCTAGCCTCTAGTTCTAGAGTTCTAATATGTAATTCTATAGTTCTAGCCTCTAGTTCTAGAGTTCTAATATTTAATTCTATAGTTCTAGCCTCTAGTTCTAGAGTTCTAATATTTAATTCTATAGTTCTAGTCTCTAGTTCTAGAGTTCTAATATTTAATTCTATAGTTCTAGCCTCTAGTTCTAGAGTTCTAATATGTAATTCTATAGTTCTAGCCTCTAGTTCTAGATTTCTAATATTTAATTCTATAGTTCTAGCCTCTAGTTCTAGAGTTCTAATATTTAATTCTATAGTTCTAGCCTCTAGTTCTAGAGTTCTAATATTTAATTCTATAGTTCTAGCCTCTAGTTCTAGAGTTCTAATATGTAATTCTATAGTTCTAGCCTCTAGTTCTAGAGTTCTAATATGTAATTCTATAGTTCTAGTCTCTAGTTCTAGAGTTCTAATATTTAATTCTATAGTTCTAGCCTCTAGTTCTAGAGTTCTAATATGTAATTCTATAGTTCTAGCCTCTAGTTCTAGAGTTCTAATATGTAATTCTATAGTTCTAGCCTCTAGTTCTAGAGTTCTAATATGTCATTCTATAGTTCTAGCCCCTAGTTCTAGAGTTCTAATATTTAATTCTATAGTTCCAGCCTCTAGTTCTAGAGTTCTAATATTTAATTCTATAGTTCTAGTCTCTAGTTCTAGAGTTCTAATATTTAATTATATAGTTCTAGCCTCTAGTTCTAGAGTTCTAATATGTCATTCTATAGTTCTAGCCTCTAGTTCTAGAGTTCTAATATTTAATTCTATAGTTCTAGCCTCTAGTTCTAGAGTTCTAATATTTAATTCTATAGTTCTAGTCTCTAGTTCTAGAGTTCTAATATTTAATTCTATAGTTCTAGCCTCTAGTTCTAGAGTTCTAATATGTAATTCTATAGTTCTAGCCTCTAGTTCTAGAGTTCTAATATTTAATTCTATAGTTCTAGCCTCTAGTTCTAGAGTTCTAATATTTAATTCTATAGTTCTAGCCTCTAGTTCTAGAGTTCTAATATTTAATTATATAGTTCTATCCTCTAGTTCTAGAGTTCTAATATGTAATTCTATAGTTCTAGTCTCTAGTTCTAGAGTTCTAATATTTAATTCTATAGTTCTAGCCTCTAGTTCTAGAGTTCTAATATTTAATTCTATAGTTCTAGCCTCTAGTTCTAGAGTTCTAATATTTAATTATATAGTTCTAGCCTCTAGTTCTAGAGTTATAATATGTAATTCTATAGGTCTAGCCTCTAGTTCTAGAGTTCTAATATTTAATTCTATAGTTCTAGCCTCTAGTTCTAGAGTTCTAATATTTAATTCTATAGTTCTAGCCTCTAGTTCTAGAGTTCTAATATGTCATTCTATAGTTCTAGCCTCTAGTTCTAGAGTTCTAATATGTAATTCTATAGTTCTAGCCTCTGGTTCTAGAGTTCTAATATGTAATTCTATAGTTCTAGCCTCTAGTTCTAGAGTTCTAATATTTAATTCTATAGTTCTAGCCTCTAGTTCTAGAGTTATTATATTTAATTCTATAGTTTTAGCCACTGGTTCTAGAGTTCTAATATGTAATTCTACAGTTCTAGTCTCTAGTTCTAGAGTTCTAATATTTAATTCTATAGTTCTAGCCTCTAGTTCTAGAGTTCTAATATGTAATTCTATAGTTCTAGCCTCTAGTTCTAGAGTTCTAATATGTAATTCTATAGTTCTAGTCTCTAGTTCTAGAGTTCTAATATTTAATTCTATAGTTCTAGCCTCTAGTTCTAGAGTTCTAATATGTAATTATATAGTTCTAGCCTCTAGTTCTAGAGTTCTAATATGTAATTCTATAGTTCTCGCCTCTAGTTCTAGAGTTCTAATATGTCATTCTATAGTTCTAGCCCCTAGTTCTAGAGTTCTAATATTTAATTCTATAGTTCCAGCCTCTAGTTCTAGAGTTCTAATATTTAATTCTATAGTTCTAGTCTCTAGTTCTAGAGTTCTAATATTTAATTATATAGTTCTAGCCTCTAGTTCTAGAGTGCTAATATGTAATTATATAGTTCTAGCCTCTAGTTCTAGAGTTCTAATATGTCATTCTATAGTTCTAGCCTCTAGTTCTAGAGTTCTAATATTTAATTCTATAGTTCTAGCCTCTAGTTCTAGAGTTCTAATATTTAATTCTATAGTTCTAGTCTCTAGTTCTAGAGTTCTAATATTTAATTCTATAGTTCTAGCCTCTAGTTCTAGAGTTCTAATATGTAATTCTATAGTTCTAGCCTCTAGTTCTAGAGTTCTAATATTTAATTCTATAGTTCTAGCCTCTAGTTCTAGAGTTCTAATATTTAATTCTATAGTTCTAGCCTCTAGTTCTAGAGTTCTAATATTTAATTATATAGTTCTATCCTCTAGTTCTAGAGTTCTAATATGTAATTCTATAGTTCTAGTCTCTAGTTCTAGAGTTCTAATATTTAATTCTATAGTTCTAGCCTCTAGTTCTAGAGTTCTAATATTTAATTCTATAGTTCTAGCCTCTAGTTCTAGCGTTCTAATATTTAATTCTATAGTTCTAGCCTCTAGTTCTAGAGTTATAATATGTAATTCTATAGGTCTAGCCTCTAGTTCTAGAGTTCTAATATTTAATTCTATAGTTCTAGCCTCTAGTTCTAGAGTTCTAATATTTAATTCTATAGTTCTAGCCTCTAGTTCTAGAGTTCTAATATGTAATTCTATAGTTCAAGCCTCTAGTTCTAGAGTTCTAATATGTAATTCTATAGTTCTAGCCTCTAGTTTTAGAGTTCTAATATTTAATTCTATAGTTCTAGCCTCTAGTTCTAGAGTTCTAATATTTAATTCTATAGTTCTAGCTTCTAGTTCTAGAGTTCTAATATGTAATTCTATAGTTCTAGCCTCTAGTTCTAGAGTTCTAATATTTAATTCTATAGTTCTAGCCTCTAGTTCTAGAGTTCTAATATGTAATTCTATAGTTCTAGCCTCTAGTTCTAGAGTTCTAATATTTAATTATATAGTTCTAGTCTCTAGTTCTAGAGTTCTAATATTTAATTCTATAGTTCTAGCCTCTAGTTCTAGAGTTCTAATATTTAATTCTATAGTTCTAGTCTCTAGTTCTAGAGTTCTAATATTTAATTCTATAGTTCTAGTCTCTAGTTCTAGAGTTCTAATATTTAATTCTATAGTTCTAGCCTCTAGTTCTTGAGTTCTAATATGTCATTCTATAGTTCTAGCCTCTAGTTCTAGAATTCTAATACTTAATTATATACAGTAGTTATAGACCTCTTGATCCGCCAGCTGTATGGCTGGCTGCACACAACTACTCTGTTGTGTGCATAAGTTAACCTCCATAAAAGTACATGTAAAATGGGATATGAATAAAAGGAATCCAGACATGAAATACTTTAGTATATTAAATGATTATTATAAATATCAACAGCATAACATAATCATAATAAATATGTCTCTTGGTTTCTCTTGAGGTGTGGTGGCTGCTGAACACAGCTGATCATTCTGTGCACCTACATGCATTCTTCCATCTGGTATGTTATTTGTCCCTCTAAATGTCCAATTTCCATGGCAACGCCAAGGAGGCAGGTAGCTGGAAGTGTATTAATGTTTTCCCCTGAATATAATAAAACCACTCACAGGGTTCATAAGGCTACAACTGAACTGAGGGCATTTAGACAGACCAGAGCTATATATTTAGAGAGCTGGGACATTGAGGTTTCTGCATTGTGATGTATTTACATGCCACTACAACATTGTATGGCAGCCATCTTAGCTCCGCATTAACATAACATGGGGAATATTTAAACAATGCTATGAATGTCTAGAATTAGAAAATGTTCTTAACGTTGCTCCAACTCTGAATATATGGCTCAGGAACAGATTATAATAAATTGGCCCAACTCTCTAAATATATGGCTCAGGAACAGATTATAATAAATTAGCCCAACTATCTAAATATATGGCTCTGGAACAGATTATAATAAATTAGCCCAACTCTCTAAATATATGGCTCTGGAACAGACTATAATAAATTGGCCCAACTCTCTAAATATATGGCTCAGGAACAGAATATAATAAATTGGCCCAACTTTCTAAATATATGGCTCTGGAACAGATTATAATAAATTGGCCCAACTTTCTAAATATATGGCTCAGGAACAGATTATAACAAATTGTCACAACTCTCTAAATATATGGCTCAGGAACAGAATATAATACATTGGCCCAACTTTCTAAATATATGGCTCTTGTCACGTTCCTGACCTGTTTTCTCTTGTTTTGTATGTGTTTATTGGTCAGGGCGTGAGTTTTGGGTGGGCAGTCTATGTTTTCTATTTCTTTGTTGGGTTTTTGTGTTCGGCCTGGTATGATTCTCAATCAGAGACAGGTGTGTATCGTTTGTCTCTGATTGAGAGTCATACTAAGGCAGCCAGGGTTTCACTGGTGTTTTGTGGGTGTTTGTTCCTGTGTCAGCGTTTGGGCCACACAGGACTGTTGCAGGTTAGTCACGTTTGTTGTTTTGTTAATTTGTAGTGTTTGTTGGTTTGCCATTAAAACATGAATACCTACTACTCCGCATCTTGGTCCAATCCATGCTCCTCCTCGTCTGAGGAGGAGAACGACATTGACAGCCGTTACAGAAACACCCACCAAACCAGGACCAAGCGGATTGGAGAAGGACGGAGAGAACAACAGCAATGGGGAAAAGAGGAATGGACTTGGGAGGAGATCCTAGACGGTAAAGGACCCTGGGCAGAGCCAGTGGAGTGTCGCCGCCCCAAAGCGGAGCTGGAGGCAGCGAAAGCGGAGAGGAGGTTGTATGAGGCTAAGGCAAGGCAGAGCGGCTGGAAGCCCGAGAGGCTCACCCAAAAATTTCTTGGGGGGGGGCTAAAGGGGAGTGTGGCGAAGCCGGGTTGGTTACCTGAGCCAACTCCCCGGGCTTACCGTGGAGTGAGAGGGCGTCGTACTGGTCAGACACCGTGTTATGCGGTAAAGCGCACGGTGTCCCCAGTACGCGTGCTTAGCCCAGTGCGGGCTATTCCACCTTGCCGCACTGGGAGGGCTAGGTTGGGCATCGAGCCGGATGTCATGAAGCCGGCCCAACGTATCTGGCCTCCAGTACGTCTCCTCGGGCCGGCGTACATGGCACCAGCCTTGCAGGTGGTGTCCCCGGTTCGCCTGCATAGCCCAGTGCGGGCTATTCCACCTCGCCGCACTGGCAGGGCTACGGGGACCATTCAACCTGGTAAGGTTGGGGAGGCTCGGTGCTCAAGAGCGCGTGTCCTCCTTCACGGTCCGGTAGATCCGGCGCCACCTTCCCACCCCAGCCCAGTACCATCAGTGCCGACACCACGCACCAGGCTTCCAGTGCGTTTCCAGAGCCCTGTTCCTCCTCCACGCACTCTCCCTGTGGTGCGTGTCTCCAGCCCAGTGCCTCCAGTTCCGGCACCACGCACCAGGCCTACTGTGCGCCTCAGCAGGTCAGAGTCGGCCGTCTGCCCAACGCCGCCTGCGCTGCTTGCCTGCTCAGCGCTGTCTGAACTGCCTGCCTGCCCAGCGTGGTCTGAACTGTCTGCCTGCCCAGCGCTGTCTGAACTGCCTGCCTGCCCAGCGTGGTCTGAACTGTCTGCCTGCCCAGCGCCGCCCGTCTGTCCCGAGCCTTCAGAGCCGTCCAGCCAGGACCAGCCAGAGCCGTCCAGCCAGGACCAGCCAGAGCCGTCCAGCCAGGACCAGCCAGAGCCGTCCAGCCAGGACCAGCCAGAGCCGTCCAGCCAGGACCAGCCAGAGCCGTCCAGCCAGGAGCTGCCAGCCAGTCAGGAGCTGCCGGAGCCAGCCAGCCAGGATCCGCCAGAGCCTTCCGCCAGCCAGGATCCACCAGAGCCTTCCGCCAGCCAGGATCCGCCAGAGCCTTCCGCCAGCCAGGATCCGCCAGAGCCTTCCGCCAGCCAGGATCCGCCAGAGCCAGCCGCCAGCCAGGATCCGCCAGAGCCAGCCGCCAGCCAGGATCCGCCAGAGCCAGCCGCCAGCCAGGATCCGCCAGAGCCAGCCGCCAGCCAGGATCCGCCAGAGCCGTCCAGCCAGGACCTGCCAGAGTCCCTCAGCCAGGACCTGCCAGAGTCCCTCAGCCAGGACCTGCCAGAGTCCCTCAGCCCGGAGCTGCCGTCCCTCAGCCCGGAGCTGCCGCCCCTTATCCCGGTGCTGCCCCTTATCCCGATGCTGCCCCTTCATTTAGGTGGGTTTAGTTGGAGGGTGGTCATTGGGAGGGGGATACGGAAGCGGGGAGTGACTATGGTGGGGTGGGGACCTCGCCCAGAGCCTGAGCCACCACCGTGGTCAGATGCCCACCCAGACCCTCCCCTAGACTTTGTGCTGGTGCGCCCGGAGTTCGCACCTTAAGGGGGGGGTTATGTCACGTTCCTGACCTGTTTTCTCTTGTTTTGTATGTGTTTATTGGTCAGGGCGTGAGTTTTGGGTGGGCAGTCTATGTTTTCTATTTCTTTGTTGGGTTTTTGTGTTCGGCCTGGTATGATTCTCAATCAGAGACAGGTGTGTATCGTTTGTCTCTGATTGAGAGTCATACTAAGGCAGCCAGGGTTTCACTGGTGTTTTGTGGGTGTTTGTTCCTGTGTCAGCGTTTGGGCCACACAGGACTGTTGCAGGTTAGTCACGTTTGTTGTTTTGTTAATTTGTAGTGTTTGTTGGTTTGCCATTAAAACATGAATACCTACTACTCCGCATCTTGGTCCAATCCATGCTCCTCCTCGTCTGAGGAGGAGAACGACATTGACAGCCGTTACAGCTCTGGAACAGATTATAATAAATTGGCCCAACTTTCTAAATATATGGCTCAGGAACAGATTATAACAAATTGTCACAACTCTCTAAATATATGGCTCAGGAGCAGAATATAATACATTGGCCCAACTATCTAAATATATGGCTCTGGAACAGATTATAATAAATTGGCCCAACTATCTAAATATATGGCTCAGGAACAGAATAATAAATTGGCCCAACTCTCTAAATATATGGCTCAGGAACAGAATATAATAAATTGGCCCAACTTTCTAAATATATGGCTCTGGAACAGATTATAATAAATTGGCCCAACTTTCTAAATATATGGCTCTGGAACAGATTATAATAAATTGGCCCAACTTTCTAAATATATGGCTCAGGAACAGAATATAATAAATTGGCCCAACTTTCTAAATATATGGCTCAGGAACAGAATATAATAAATTGGCCCAACTATCTGAATATATGGCTCTGGAACAGATTATAATAAATTGGCCCAACTATTTAAATATATGGCTCAGGAACAGAATATAATAAATTGGCCCAACTTTCTAAATATATGGCTCAGGAACAGAATATAATAAATTGGCCCAACTCTCTAAATATATGGCTCTGGAACAGACTATAATAAATTGGCCCAACTCTCTAAATATATGGCTCAGGAACAGAATATAATAAATTGGCCCAACTTTCTAAATATATGGCTCTGGAACAGATTATAATAAATTGGCCCAACTTTCTAAATATATGGCTCAGGAACAGATTATAACAAATTGTCACAACTCTCTAAATATATGGCTCAGGAACAGAATATAATACATTGGCCCAACTATCTAAATATATGGCTCTGGAACAGATTATAATAAATTAGCCCAACTCTCTAAATATATGGCTCAGGAACAGAATATAATAAATTGGCCCAACTCTCTAAATATATGGCTCAGGAACAGAATATAATAAATTGGCCCAACTTTCTAAATATATGGCTCTGGAACAGATTATAATAAATTGGCCCAACTATCTAAATATATGGCTCAGGAACAGAATATAATAAATTGGCCCAACTCTCTAAATATATGGCTCAGGAACAGAATATAATAAATTGGCCCAACTTTCTAAATATATGGCTCTGGAACAGATTATAATAAATTGGCCCAACTTTCTAAATATATGGCTCAGGAACAGATTATAACAAATTGTCACAACTCTCTAAATATATGGCTCAGGAACAGAATATAATACATTGGCCCAACTATCTAAATATATGGCTCTGGAACAGATTATAATAAATTGGCCCAACTATCTAAATATATGGCTCAGGAACAGAATAATAAATTGGCCCAACTCTCTAAATATATGGCTCAGGAACAGAATATAATAAATTGGCCCAACTTTCTAAATATATGGCTCTGGAACAGATTATAATAAATTGGCCCAACTTTCTAAATATATGGCTCTGGAACAGATTATAATAAATTGGCCCAACTTTCTAAATATATGGCTCAGGAACAGAATATAATAAATTGGCCCAACTTTCTAAATATATGGCTCAGGAACAGAATATAATAAATTGGCCCAACTATCTGAATATATGGCTCTGGAACAGATTATAATAAATTGGCCCAACTATTTAAATATATGGCTCAGGAACAGAATATAATAAATTGGCCCAACTTTCTAAATATATGGCTCAGGAACAGAATATAATAAATTGGCCCAACTCTCTAAATATATGGCTCTGGAACAGACTATAATAAATTGGCCCAACTCTCTAAATATATGGCTCTGGAACAGAATATAATAAATTGACCCAACTCTCTAAATATATGGCTCTGGAACAGATTATAATAAATTGGCCCAACTCTCTAAATATATGGCTCAGGAACAGAATATAATAAATTGGCCCAACTTTCTAAATATATGGCTCAGGAACAGACTATAATAAATTGTACCAACTCTCTAAATATATGGCTCAGGAAAAGACTATAATAAATTGTCACAACTCTCTAAATATATGGCTCAGGAACAGAATATAACAAATTGTCCAAACTATCTAAATATATGGCTCAGGAACAGACTATAATAAATTGTCCCAACTTTTTAAATATATGGCTCTGGAACAGACTTTAATAAATCTACTACTAAATAATCTTCAAATCTATAATCTATAGTAAATTAGGCATTCTATACAATATAATACTACTTTACTATACAATACAATACTACTTTACCATACAATACCATACTACTTTACTATACAATACCATACTACTTTACTATACAATACCATACTGTACTGCACTGTACTATACTATAATATGCTATACTGTACTAACCAAAAGGTTGCTGGATCAAATCCCAGAGCTGACAAGGTATAGATCTGTTGTTCTGCCCCTGAGCAAGGCAGTTAACCCGCTGTTCCCCGGGCGCCGAAGATGTGAATGTCGATTAAGACAGCCTTCCGCACCTCTCTGATTCAGAGGGGTTGGGTTAAATGCAGATGACACATTTCAGTAGAATGCATTCAGTTTTAAAACTGACTAAGTATACACCTTTCTCCTTTCCCCTTTATAATATAATATACTGTACTATACTGTACTATAATGTAATGTACTATACTACTATACTATACTATCCTATGCAATATTATACAATACCAGACTTTACTGTACTATACTATACAAATGTAATGTACTACTATACTATGCTATGGTATAATATACTATACTACAGTGTGTTATACTATAATATAATATACTATAGTGTACCATACTATGCTGTACTATACTGTACTATACTATACTATGATATACTATACTGTACTACACTATACTTAAGCAATAAGGCGCGAGGGGGTGTGGTATATGGCCGATATACCACAGCTAAGGAATGTTCTTAAGCACGACGCAACGAGGAGTGCCTGGATACAGCCCTTAGCTGTGGTATATTGTCCATATACCACAAACCCCCGAGGTGCCTTATTGCTATTATAAACTGGTTACCAATGTAATTAGAGCTGTTTTGTCATACCCGTGGTATACGGTCTGATATACCATGGCTGTCAGCCAATCAGCATTCAGGGCTCAAACCACCCAGTCAATAATATAATATAATCAACTATACTATGCTAAATATACTATAGATTCATCCACATTCCAACAGTACAAATAAGATTACTTAGAATTACTAAAAGAGAGCTGGTTTGCATTCCACTCATGCATCAAGCAGAACAGAAACAACTGTATCAATTTAACAACAAAATCCTGGCAATCATGTAGCCTATAGGCCTTAGCGGATTTTACTATCCCTATTTGAATGCTCGTATCATCAATGTGTCTGAAAGTATGCAATTGACTATGTAATTGTACCCTGAAAAAAAGATTCAAGTCCCAATTACCGAGAATATGAATAGCTTGCTCCTACATTTTGTTCACAGTTTATGCGCCTATCTGCCGATAATGAGGCTGTCTATTGTAAAAAGGTGATGAAAATGACGCAAATCTAACACCCCTCAATTGCTCGGGGCTTGAAGAATTAGCAGGTGTAAATCACAACGCATAAAGGTGATATGAATTAATTTTCCAGCTGGTAAAACATAGAGCTGAAGGCTCAGCAGAGGCCCTTCAAGCAATGTTTCATCAGTCTACATTAATACAAGCTGAATATCAAACACAACAATGGTGACATAGAATATAATAAAACGTAAAATTAAATTAGGGACAGTTTGAGTATGAAGAACAACGGCTCTAAATGATTGACCACTCAGGGACTATGCTCCATATATCACTGATTAATACTATGGCTCACGCTAGACTTGTCTCTATTACCAAAAGAAGACCGTTTTAGTAAGGAGGACATGTCATGTTAGTAATAATAGCAGGGACAGGTTTTGACCTGTTGTTGGGATGATCGTGTCCGTTTGGCCCGACACATTTCTTGCTGTGATTGTCTCTTTCTCAGCCGTTACTCATCTGTGTGTGTCGGCATAACGGAACAGTGAAGTTGTTTTCCCATAGCAGCATATCCTCATCTCATGCATGGCAAAAAAATTGGAATAAAAATATGCGTTTGATTCTGAGTCTGACATAGGCCTACCTTTTTTGAAACTCTTTCGGCTGAAGGTTTATGGCCTAGGGGGCTAATCAATATACGTTTGTCATTCTCTATTTTTGCTGTTGTAAGTGTTGCATATGTCCTTCGGTGTGTCCGGAAAGAACGACATCTCTGGCACAACAATATTTCTGGTGAAAGATGTCCTTTGAAGAGCACGAGACGGAACAGAGTGTGTATTGACACCGAGTTATGTTAAACTTGCTTCATATCGCTTTGAACGTGTCGTCGTATTTGGCCAGGCACCCATCGCAACCTATCCAGAGTCTCATTGAGTTACAGATTATTGACCTACAAGTCTAGACGGAGAATACATTGAAAAAGGATTGTCCCAAACTTAATAGGCCTACTGCCGTCTAAAGAACCTCCTTATGTTTCATGTTTTCGTCAAAAAGTGTATTAATAATCTAGGCTAATTGTTAATAACCCTATTATAGCCAATGTATAATTTAGGATAGGCCTAATAATAAAGGCTATCTGCAGACTGAATAAAGATTAGTAAAACGCAGACCATTTGGGTTTCTTATGGATAACATGTTTAACAACACAAGATACAGATTTATAAACTATAACCATGCATCTGTATATAGGCTAGACTTGGCTTTCTGTACTTTTTTATTTAAAAAAAAGAATTTATACATGTCACAAAAATGTGCTGCTCAGTAGCGTGGACTATTCAACCGCAGTTCGCAAAAATATTAACAGGTGTCCTACAAAGGTGTAGACCAAATAACAAATACCAAATCGTCGTGAATCAATTTACTTTTTCAAGTTCTGTGTCGTTGTCATTTAACCGATATGTGTTTGTAGTTTGACGTGTCGACAATTATAGATGTTGAAAATAGGTTATAAAATTAACGCTTAGACATACTCGCACATAATATATATCAGTAGTATTGTACAAATAATGTTATGTTGATGTTTTTTATTTTCCAAAGTCATCTGACCACACACAGAAAGTACAAAAAACGTTCACTCTCGGGGCATAGGTTCAAAGAAAATGAAAGGGTAGGCCTACTTATAGTGCGTTATTTCTAACATCTATTTAAAACAAAAAAATATATATATATATATTCCACTACGAAGTGCTACGTAACATGATATCACAGGAATGGTAATGGTTGCTGAAATAAATGTAGTATTGAGGTACATTTGTTTTTCCATGTCATTCTTGTGGAGAACTTTGAATGTGCCTGCACTGTACATTCTACATGGTCTCAGTAGAATTGATCAAATATTTGTCAAAAGGCAAAAACAAACTTGCAATGAATTTAAAGAGTAACAAACTAGGCAAAAAAACGGCCTTTTTAAAAATCCAGAGGAATCAAAACAAGGACAAAATATGCATAGAATACCATTTTTAGATGTACATAAATACTTACAATTTAAATTGTCCAAACTATTCCTATGTGAAACTCAAAAACATATTTCAGGGGTAACGTGGCATCTATATGATGTATTGTCTGTATTGGCAGTTGCCTACCTTTCAGTGGGACTGGTCTAAAGACTATAATTAAGACAAACAAAATCCTAAACTGAATCAGCAGGTTCTAGGTGGTTCCTCTATAGCTATCATACCAATGGCTTATTTTGACCACAAACATATTGTGCATATTTAGCATTGTACAATTACACAACAAACTGAAAACGCTAAAACAATGACAATGTTTTGTTAAATGTGAGTGTGAGGAAGAACAATCTCAGGTTCAGGTAGACAATAGAGTAACAAACTGTATTGAACGGATTCCTCCCAGTCAAACAGTCTCTCTTCAGTCATTTGTGCTGCTACGGCAAGCAACATAGACCAAATGCAGATGTCCACCACGTTTACAGCAGTCAGAGCTGTGTAATAAAATGATAAACTTGGCCTTCTTCTGTCCAACTTAAAGCAGTGATCGTTTTCATTGAAAGGTCAAACCAGGTGTTCAGAGGAGCACACAGACTGCCGACATTCAGACACAAGTCAGTCAACAGTCAGTCAGTCTGCATTCATGACAAATGATTTATGATGGTTTAATCAAGGTGACACCGACGACGTACGTCAGTCCTCTGAGATGACATCGATGTCGTCGGGGCTACTGCCCTGCTGCGTAGCCACCCTCCAGCGGCTGACGTGCTGGCTTCCTTTCCTCTTCTGCTGCGACTCAGGTGACTCTTCCTCCAGCTTCTGTCTCTTGTGCTTCGTCCTCCTGTTCTGGAACCAAACCTTTACCTGGGAGAGAAAGGAGAGACATCACGTTTAGTACTGGAAGAAACATTGGTCAAATATACAGTATCAATGTGCTTGCTGTAAAAACTATTACTACTTGTTCTTCCACGTCCATGAAACACCGACAGCTGAAGCAAGCGCACACATTTTCTTCAGTAAATGTACCTTTACTAGTTATAAAAGTGTCTGCATGTATCTCCCCTATGATTTTTAAGCGAAGCTTTTTTCAACGTGTCATAGCAACAATGACAACACAATATTTCACATGGTGTAAAACTGTTATTGCTTCCATATTGTCTCTACAGCACTGCCAAACATTGCCTTTACCTAAGGCTTCACATACTTTCGTTCTTTACAGCTGTTTGCAAATAGCAACATATTTCTATCTAATTTTTCAGGCATTGTCTGGTTGTAATTTTTATATCACATTTACAAGCTTGATTAAATTATTGGTCTAATTCCTTTGAAATTAAAAGTTCAGCACATCGCAATACTGTATTCCCAAATGTATAATATATTGCATGAGAGGATTGCGAAAAGCCGAAATTGCTGTTTATCAGCAGCGTGTTTCTGATGTTGATTAGGGAAATGAAGTCATAAATAATCATTGTGAAATCTACTACATAATTTACTGACATCACCTTGCCCATCCCGATAGCTACCGTAGGACAAACAACTTGTGGTGGAGAAACCTGGTTTTGCTATACGTTGGTTGAGGGGGTGTTGTGGAGTTCTGACTACGAGTCCACTCATATCTCCTGTTTCAGCGCTCTGGAATGCAGCCATGCCTTAAAGGCCGTGCATGGTAAATCCGACTTCTGCAGTGGCCATACAGCATTTACTGTGATACGCCATCTAAAGTCAGGGCATGTATATTTCTTGCACTTCGCTGAGCAGAGCTGTTGTGAAGGAAGTTGTCAAGGAAGTGAGTTTATGTTCCTACTGGACCTACCGTCAACCAATCATGTCAATGCGCAGCTAATACGGAGCTATACGGAGCTATACAAAGGAGCACAACGATGCGGTACAGAGTTCGATTTGGCCTCCGCAAACCTCCAGAGGCGCCACAATTGCGTAACACCCTCCATCCGGAGCCTCCGACCACATTTTCGGATCAAGCACAACATGGCTTTTAGGCCCTAGGGGTTTAGGGTGCGTTCAACATCGTTGAGTCCCCTCACCACACACCTGTGTCTCGGTGAGGCAGAGGCCGCTGGCGAGCTGCTTCCGCTCTGCTCCCACCACATAGTGGTTCTTCTCAAAGGCCCTCTCCAGCCTGAGGAGCTGTGAGGGGGAGAAGGCTGTCCGGATGCGCTTCGGCTTGCGGGAAAAAGGCCCATGAAGGAGCAGGTTCTCTGGGCTGCTGTCCTCATCTGGAGAGAGGAGAGGAGGGAGAGAAAGTGGAGGGTTAGACTTAGGGTTGACAGACAGGAATGACACCGTAGCAGCTCTTGTTGTATGTGTAAAGAGACCGCGTAAAGATAGAAACTATAGTATACTAACTGCTGTATACTAACTATAGTATACTAACTATAGTATACTAACTGTAGTATACTAACTGCTGTATACTAACTATAGTATACTAACTATAGTATACTAACTGTTGTATACTAACTGTTGTATACTAACTATAGTATACTAACTGCTGTATACTAACTATAGTATACTAACTATAGTATACTAACTATAGTATACTAACTGTTGTATACTAACTATAGTATACTAACTGATGTATACTAACTATAGTATACTAACTGTTGCATACTAACTGCTGTATACTAACTATAGTATACTAACTGTAGTATACTAACTATAGTATACTAACTATAGTATACTAACTGCTGTATACTAACTATAGTATACTAACTGTTGTATACTAACTGCTGTATACTAACTATAGTATACTAACTATAGTATACTAACTGTTGTATACTAACTATAGTATACTAACTGCTGTATACTAACTGCTGTATACTAACTATAGTATACTAACTGCTGTATACTAACTGCTGTATACTAACTATAGTATACTAACTATAGTATACTAACTATAGTATACTAACTGCTGTATACTAACTGCTGTATACTAACTATAGTATACTAACTGTTGTATACTAACTATAGTATACTAACTGCTGTATACTAACTATAGTATACTAACTGCTGTATACTAACTGCTGTATACTAACTATAGTATACTAACTATAGTATACTAACTATAGTATACTAACTGCTGTATACTAACTGCTGTATACTAACTATAGTATACTAACTGTTGTATACTAACTATAGTATACTAACTGCTGTATACTAACTATAGTATACTAACTGCTGTATACTAACTATAGTATACTAACTATAGTATACTAACTGCTGTATACTAACTGCTGTATACTAACTATAGTATACTAACTGCTGTATACTAACTATAGTATACTAACTATAGTATACTAACTGCTGTATACTAACTATAGTATACTAACTGCTGTATACTAACTATAGTATACTAACTGCTGTATACTAACTGCTGTATACTAACTATAGTATACTAACTGTAGTATACTAACTATAGTATACTAACTGCTGTATACTAACTGCTGTATACTAACTATAGTATACTAACTGTAGTATACTAACTATAGTATATTAACTATAGTATACTAACTGTAGTATACTAACTATAGTATACTAACTGCTGTATACTAACTATAGTATACTAACTATAGTATACTAACTATAGTATACTAACTGTAGTATACTAACTATAGTATACTAACTGCTGTATACTAACTATAGTATACTAACTGCTGTATACTAACTGCTGTATACTAACTATAGTATACTAACTATAGTATACTAACTGTAGTATACTAACTATAGTATACTAACTGTTGTATACTAACTGCTGTATACTAACTATAGTATACTAACTGCTGTATACTAACTGCTGTATACTAACTATAGTATACTAACTATAGTATACTAACTGCTGTATACTAACTATAGTATACTAACTATAGTATACTAACTGCTGTATACTAACTATAGTATACTAACTGCTGTATACTAACTATAGTATACTAACTGCTGTATACTAACTGCTGTATACTAACTATAGTATACTAACTGTAGTATACTAACTATAGTATACTAACTGCTGTATACTAACTATAGTATACTAACTATAGTATACTAACTATAGTATACTAACTGCTGTATACTAACTATAGTATACTAACTATAGTATACTAACTGCTGTATACTAACTATAGTATACTAACTGCTGTATACTAACTATAGTATACTAACTGCTGTACAACTCAGCAAACTGACACTAATGGTTTTTACTAAGTGTTTTTATTTGTCCAATTACACCTCAAAAAGGAGGACAAAGAACTGAATAAGCAGGACATCAGTGTTGATATGTATTGTATGCTGCTAAGCAGGACATCAGTGTTGATATGTATTGCATGCTGCTAAGCAGGACATCAGTGTTGATATCTATTGCATGCTGCTCTCTAGGTCAGTATTAGCCATATCAATGTGCCCCGATGGGCATCTTCACTTGACTCATCATTCATGACACTTTCCAATAACGTGAGTAATTGATTCATGTACATGTAAAAGCTACTAATGTTTGGTTGTGACATTATCCCTCCATTTCACAATGCCACCACGCCTCATTCCACATGCTTGTTCTAGTATGTAGACAGATTTATCGTTAAGGGGATGATGTACTGTATGCATTACACATCACGTTTGAATGTCATCACAGTTAGGAAATAGTAGAGATGAATGTCATCACAGTTAGGAAATAGTAGAGATGAATGTCATCACAGTTAGGAAATAGTAGAGATGAATGTCATCACAGTTAGGAAATAGTAGAGATGAATGTCATCACAGTTAGGAAATAGTAGAGATGAATGTCATCACAGTTAGGAAATAGTAGAGTTGAATGCCATCACAGTTAGGAAATAGTAGAGATGAATGTCATCACAGTTAGGAAATAGTAGAGATGAATGTCATCACAGTTAGGAAATAGTAGAGATGAATGGCATCACAGTTAGGAAATAGTAGAGATGAATGGCATCACAGTTAGGTAATAGTAGAGATGAATGTCATCACAGTTAGGTAATAGTAGAGATGAATGTCATCACAGTTAGGAAATAGTAGAGATGAATGTCATCACAGTTAGGAAATAGTAGAGATGAATGTCATCACATTTAGGTAATAGTAGAGATGAATGTCATCACAGTTAGGAAATAGTAGAGTTGAATGTCATCACAGTTAGGAAATAGTAGAGATGAATGTCATCACAGTTAGGAAATAGTAGAGATGAATGTCATCACAGTTAGGAAATAGTAGAGTTGAATGTCATCACAGTTAGGAAATAGTAGAGATGAATGTCATCACAGTTAGGAAATAGTAGAGATGAATGTCATCACAGTTAGGAAATAGTAGAGATGAATGTCATCACAGTTAGGAAATAGTAGAGATGAATGTCATCACAGTTAGGAAATAGTAGAGATGAATGTCATCACAGTTAGGAAATAGTAGATTTGAATGTCATCACAGTTAGGAAATAGTAGAGATGAATGTCATCACAGTTAGGAAATAGTAGAGATGAATGTCATCACAGTTAGGAAATAGTAGAGATGAATGTCATCACAGTTCGGAAACAGGAGTGTTGAATGTCATCACAGTTAGGAAATAGTAGAGTTGAATGTCATCACAGTTAGGAAATAGTAGAGTTGAATGTCATCACAGTTAGGAAATAGTAGAGTTGAATGTCATCACAGTTAGGAAATAGTAGAGATGAATGTCATCACAGTTAGGAAATAGTAGAGATGAATGTCATCACAGTTAGGTAATAGTAGAGATGAATGTCATCACAGTTAGGTAATAGTAGAGATGAATGTCATCACAGTTAGGAAATAGTAGAGATGAATGTCATCACAGTTAGGAAATAGTAGAGATGAATGTCAACACAGTTAGGAAATAGTAGAGATGAATGTCATCACAGTTAAGAAATAGTAGAGATGAATGTCATCACAGTTAGGTAATAGTAGAGATGAATGTCATCACAGTTAGGTAATAGTAGAGATGAATGTCATCACAGTTAGGAAATAGTAGAGATGAATGTCATCACAGTTAGGAAATAGTAGAGTTGAATGTCATCACAGTTAGGAAATAGTAGAGATGAATGTCATCACAGTTAGGAAATAGTAGAGATGAATGTCATCAGAGTTAGGAAATAGTAGAGATGAATGTCATCACAGTTAGGAAATAGTAGAGATGAATGTCATCACAGTTAGGAAATAGTAGAGATGAATGTCATCACAGTTAGGAAATAGTAGAGTTGAATGTCATCACAGTTAGGAAATAGTAGAGATGAATGTCATCACAGTTAGGAAATAGTAGAGATGAATGTCATCACAGTTAGGAAATAGTAGAGTTGAATGTCATCACAGTTAGGAAATAGTAGAGATGAATGTCATCACAGTTAGGAAATAGTAGAGATGAATGTCATCACAGTTAGGAAATAGTAGAGATGAATGTCATCACAGTTAGGTAATAGTAGAGATGAATAATTGACATGTTGGTTCAGCCACCATGGATGACATCCATCTCCAGGGACTGGGACTTTCAACAACGAGCCTATTGGTTCCTCACACACACACACACACACACACACACACACACACACACACACACACACACACACACACACACACACACACACACACACACACACACACACAGAGAGAGAGAGATAGAAGTACATTTGAAAGAAGAAAAAAAAACTCTGATTTATCAAGGTCATGACCAATGTTCCCTCTAATAATAAAGGTGTATGCATTCTTCCCAGCTGAAACAGGTCGGTAGAGTGCACATATTATGACGACATTTTGTTTGTTTTTGTTTGTTTTGGACTTTTTCATTTTTTTCGGTTGTTCGGGAACACAAATTTTTTTTCTGGAAGCAAGCCGAAGTTCGGAGCCGAAGTCTACGCCTCTTCGTCGGTGATTGGTCAACACTAAGGTTTCTTCAATAAAGTCTTTGTTGTCATTCAACGAGAGACGACTCATTTTCACGCACATTTTTTCATTGCAAAATACTGCACCAAACATCTTAGTTAGATGTAAAATTGTGCGACTAAGATCTCTTTGTCAAAAACGTCAAAATGAATTACACATTTCTTGAGTTATCTTAGATTAATTCTGACTATTTTCAGGAAGTGTATACTGGCTATGGCGTCTCAAAAGGGACAAACAGTACCATTGCTGCTTTTTTTCTAATTTTTCAAGCGAAGGTCTTTTAAGGGAGTTTGTGAGCACACTCGTTCGGTTCGGCTAGCCAAATTCAGCTAAACTGAGGCCTTCAGCTGCGCCCGTGCGCACCCTCGGGACTACCGCACAGAGAGACGCACTAGATTGAACTTCACTCAACTTTCTAGAGTTTTCCACCTTAGTTAAACACTATCAGGCACGAGTCAGGCCCCGTACTCTACACAGACCAGACCAGTGCGGCATAACCAATCAGAGCTGCAGTAGGCCTATATGTAAATAGACCATTGCCATATATGGATCTGTGGCATTCACTTTGAACTTGACTGTGTTTACAGGATGAGCGGTCATGAGTAGATGCGCTTGTTTTGAGATCAAAGCGAGAGCTGCATGTTGCCAAATGTGCACATTTGTTCATAACCTTGCTATTTAGTGAGTTATTAGCCCAGTTATATATTATTTGTGGTCAGCAATGGGGGAGTGATTTCTTCCTACAAGAGAAGAAAAGCTGTACATCTTTGAAAAGCGAGTCAGGTAAAGAGCTTTTTTTTTGTCTTTAATTAAAGGGCAATTCTGTATTTTGAGACATGCTTGAATAAGCTAAGTAGCCAATAGGCAGAGGGTAGAATAATTTGTCTGATTCTCTGTAATTATGATCTAAGTAGCCAATGGGCAGAGGGTAGAATCATTTGTCTGATTCTCTGTAATTATGGTATGGGAATAATAAAGATTTTAAATTTTGTAAAGTGGTTTCCTGCATCGACACCACAACAACATGTTCAGTCACCTCCTTGTCTGAAGGACAAGTGGATAAACAGGGTAATGTCTATTTATTTATTTTTAATCACGGAATGTAGTCCTATATTGAACAATATACAATTTATCCATTGTTGTCGATGGTAGGCTACTCTGTTAAGCCTACATTATGATCAAATAGCCACAGTAGAATACTTTTTGAAACAGTAACTTAAAGTGGGTACAGCCTCAGCAAACACGCGCTGGAAGTTGCACAGAATTTTTACACAGTTCAAGTTTGCACTCAGCAAACCTGAAATTTGCTCAATTGCCTAATTTTTTTTATAAGCCTATGTTTATTGTGAGAGAAATGTATGTTTGCTATTCAGATCAAAGTGTTTCAAAATAAGATACTTTAAATAGGACATTGCATAGGTGTGCCAACGTAACAAAGACATGAATCACATTTTAATAGTACTGTCATTTAAAGTGAGTTATTCCATAAATCTTTGTGAATACTTTTCTTAGGCTAGACTCAATAAAAACCTCTAAAAGTATTTGTTTTATTTAACCAGGGAAGTCAGTTAAGAACAAATTCTTATTTACAATGACAGCCTACACCGGCCAAACCCGGACGACACTGGTGACACTGTGATACAACCTGGATTTGAACCAGGGTGTCTGTAGTGACACCTCTAGCACTGAGATATAGTGCCTTAGACCGCTGCGCCACTTGGGAGCCCCAAGTATACTAAACAAAAATATAAATGTAACATGTAAAGTGTTCCCATGTTTCATTGGCTGAAATTAAAGATCACAGATACGTTACAAACGCACAAAAGAAGAAAAAATTGTGCACAAATTTGTTTACATCCCTGTTAGTGAGCATTTCCCCTTTGCCAAGATAATCCATTCACCTGACAGGTGTGTCATATCAAGAAGCTGATTAAACAGAATGATCATTACACAGGTGCACCTTGTGCTGGGGACAATAAAAGGTCACTTTAAAATGTGCCATTTTGTCATACAACACAATGCCACAGATGTCTCAAGTTTTTAGGGAGCATGCAATTGGCATGCTAACTGTAGGAATGCCCATCAGAGCTGTAACCAGAAAACTGAATGTTAATTTCTCTACCATAAGCTGCCACCAACGTCATTTTACAAAATTTGGCAGTGCGTCCAACTGGCCTCACAACCGCAGACCATGTGTAACCACGCCAGCCCAGGACCTCCACATCCGACTTCTTCACCTGCGGGATCGTCTGAGACCAGTCACCCGGAGGGCTGATGAAACTGTGGGTTTGCACAACCAAAGAATTTCTGCCCAAACTTTCAGAAACCATCTTCATGCTCGTCGTCCTCACCGGGGTCTTGACCTGACTGGAGTTCGGCGTCGTAACCGACGTAAGTGGGCAAATGCTCACCTTCGATGGCCGCTGGCATGCTGGAGAAGTGTGCTCTTCACGGACGAATCCCGGTTTCAACTGTACCGGGCAGATGGCAGACAGTGTGTATGGCGTTGTGTGGGCAAGCGGTTTGCTGATGTCAACGTTGTTAACAGAGTACCCCATGGTGGCGGTGGGGTAATGGTATGGGCAGGCATAAGCTGCGGACAATGCACACAATTGCATTTTATTGATGGCAATTTAAATCCATAGAGATACCTTGATGAGATCTTGAGGCCTATTGTCATGCCATTCATCCGCCACCATCACCTCATGTTTCAGCTTGATAATGCACGGCCCCATGTCTCAACGATCAGTACACAATTCCTGGAAGCTGAAAATGTCCCAGTTCTTCCATGGCCTGCATACTCACCAGACATGTCACCCATTGAACATGTTTGGGATACTCTGGATCGACATGTACGACAGCATGTTCCAGTTCCCACCAATATCCAGCAACTTAGCACAGCCATTGAAGTGGGACAACATTGAAGTGGCACAATGAACAGCCTGATCAACTCTATGCGAAGGAGATGTGTCGTGCTGCATGCATGAAATGGTGGTCACATCAGACACTGACTGGTTTTCTGATCCACGCCCCTACCTTTTTTTAAAGGTATCTGTGACCAACAGATGCATATACACTACCGTTTCACAACACTAAAAGTTTTAGAACAGCTACTCATTCAAGGGTTTTTCTTTATTTTTTACTATTTTCTACATTGTAGAATAATAGTGAAGACATCAA
The DNA here is from genome assembly GCF_016432855.1 of Salvelinus namaycush. NCBI lineage: Eukaryota > Metazoa > Chordata > Actinopteri > Salmoniformes > Salmonidae > Salvelinus > Salvelinus namaycush. The sequence continues at coordinate 4,500,555 of NC_052311.1, forward strand.
AACTATGAAATAACACATATGGAATCATATAGTAACCAAAAAGGTGTTAAACAAATCAAAATATATTTTATATTTGAGATTCTTCAAATAGCCCCCCTTTGCCTTGATGACAGCTTTGCACACTCTCGGCATTCTCTCAACCAGCTTCATGAGGTAGTCACCTGGAATGCATTTCAATAAACAGGTGTGCCTTGTTAAAAGTTTTTGATTTGTTTAACACTTTTTTGGTTACTACATGATTCCATATGTGTTATTTCATAGTTTTGATGTCTTCACTATTATTCTACAATGTAGAAAATAGTAAAAATAAAGGAAAACACTTGAATGAGTAGCTGTTCTAAAACATTTGACCGGTAGTGTATGTATTCCCAGTCATGTGAAATCCATAGATTAGGTCCTAATGAATTTAATTAAATTGACAGATTTCCTTATATGAACTGTAACTCAGTAAAATCTTTGAAATTGTTGCATGTTGCATTTATAATCGTGTTCAGTGTAGATCATCTAGTTTCAATACTGATTCCCACTTCATTCAGAAGCTATGGGGTATCCTACCACTGTGGATGGCAGGTTCATTCAGAACTAGAGAATTATATTACCACTGTGGATGCCAGGTTCATTCAGAACTAGAGGAGTATATTACCACTGTAGATGGCAGGTTCATTCAGAAATAGAGGATTATATTACCACTGTAGATGGCAGGTTCATTCAGAAATAGAGGATTATATTACCACTGTAGATGGCAGGTTCATTCAGAAATAGAGGATTATATTACCACTGTAGATGGCAGGTTCATTCAGAAATAGAGGATTATATTACCACTGTAGATGGCAGGTTCATTCAGAAATAGAGGATTATATTACCACTGTAGATGGCAGGTTCATTCAGAAATAGAGGATTATATTACCAGTGTAGATGGCAGGTTCAGTGACTTTTCTCCTCTCTATATTGTGACATTAAGATCATCTGTATACAGTACCAGTCAAAAGTTTGGACACACCTACTCATTCAAGGGTTTTTCTTTATTTTTACTATTTTCTACATTGTAGAATAATAGTGAAGACATCAAAACTATGAAATAACACATATGGAATCACGTAGTAACCAAAAAAGTGTTAAACAAATCAAAATATAATTTATATTTAAGATTCTTCAAAAAGTAGCCACCCTTTGCCTTAATGACAGCTTTGCACACACTACAATAGTATAGGGATAATGTCATGCTAATATAAACCTAGTTAGAAACTGACCTGATGCTCTCTACTACAGACTGTTAAATGAGTTCAATGAAAGCACTGTCTGTGGAAACAACCGTGTATTTCTTGCCTAGCATAACAAATCACGTCTGCTTATGGTCAACTCTTAATATCTTCTTTGACAGGCCTGGAATAACCAGCTGCACTAGACATTCCGCCTCCCAAGAGTGGTAGAGGCCTTTACTGGTTCTAATAGGAAACCTATCAGCTTGCTGCCAGCGCTTAGAAAACTGTTGGGAAAAAATTGTGTTTGACCAAATACAATGCTACTTCTCTGTAAACAGATGAACAACAGACTTCCAGCATGCTTATAGGGAAGGGCACTCAACATGTACTGCACTGACACAAATGACTGATGATTGGTTGAAAGAAATTGATAATAAGAAGATTGTGGGAGCTGTACTGTTAGATTGCAGTGCAGCCTTTTATATTATTGACCATAAACTGTTGTTGAGAAAATGTGTTATGGCTTTTCAACCTCTGCCATATAGTGGATTCAGAGCTATTTATCTAATAGAACTCAGAGGGTTTTCTTTCATGAAAACTTCCCTAATGTCAAACATGTAAAGTGTGGTGTACCGCAGAGCAGCTCTCTAGGCCCTCTAGTCTTTTATATTATTACCAATGACTTGCCACTGGCATTAAACAAAACATGTGTGTCCATGTATGCTGATGATTCAACCATATACGCATCAACAACCACAGCTAATAAAAATCAAAGAGTTGCAGTCAGTTTTAGAATAGGGTGGCCAGTAATAAACTGGTCCTGAACATCTCTATATCGAAGAGTATTGTATTTGGTATAAATCATTCCCTAAGTTCTAGACCTCAGCTGAATCTGGTAATGAATGGTGTGACTGTTGAATAAGTTGAGGAGACTAAATTACTTGGTGTTACTTTAGATTGTAAACTGTCATGGTTAAAAGATTCAATAGTTGTAAAGATGGGGAGAGGTCTGTCCGTAATAAAGAGATGCTCTGCTTTTTTGACACCACACTCCACAAAGCAAGTCCTGCAGGCTCTAGTTTTATCTTGTCTTGATTATTGTCCAGTCATATGAGCTGCAAAGAAAGACCTAGTTAAGCTGCAGCTGGCCCAGAACAGAGTGGCCCATCTTGCTCTTCATTGTAATCAGAGGGCTAATATAAATACTGTGCATGCTAGTCTCTTTTGGCTGAGAGTTGAGGAAACACTGACTTCGTCACTTCTTGTTTTTATAAGAAACATTAACGGGTTGGAAATTCCAAATTGTTTGCATAGTCAACTTACACCCGGCACTGACACACACAGTTATTCCACCAGACATGCCACCAGCGGTGTTTTCACAGTCCCCAGGTCCAGGACAAATTCAAGAAAAGGTAGAGTATTATACAGAGCCATGAGTGCATGGAACTCCCATCTTATATAGCACAAGTGAACAGCAACACCACCTCTCCCCCATGTGACCTACTTGTTGAGTGTATGTACTGACATGTATGTGTAACTGATAGATGCACACACACATTCATGTTTTACATTTATATTACTAGGCAAGTCAGTTAAGAACAAATTCTTATTTACAATGACGGCCTACCGGGGAATAGTGTGTTAACCGCCTTGTTCATGGGCAGAAGGCCAGATATTTACCTTGTCAGCTCAGGGATTCGATTCAGCAACTGGCCCAACGCTCTAACCACTAGGTTACCTGCCGCCCCAAATGTGTGTCAATTGTAAAGTCTTTCGTCTGTAATGTATTTTTCGTTATGTGTCAGACTCCAGTAAGACTAGCTGTCACCATTGGCGTCGACTCATGGGGATCCTAATAAATCAAATAAAGAAATAATGTTTCTTATTAGCACCTGGTAATAATAGCTAATAGTAGGTTGCCTCAGCTTCTATTCAAAACAATGCTACAACAATGTTTTTCCACATGCACAGATTAATATACACCGAGTGTACAAAACATTAAGAACACCGTCCTATTGAGTTGTACCCCTCCCCATTTTCCCATCAGAACAGCCTCAATTCCTCTGGGCATGGACTCTACAAGGTGTCGAAAGCGTTCCACAGGGAAGCTGGCCCATGTTGACTCCAATGCTTCCCACAGTTGTGTCAAATTGGCTGGATGTCCTTTGGGTGGTGAACTATTCTTGATACATACAGGAAACTGTTGAATGTGAAAAACCCAGCAGCGTTGCAGTTCTTCACACAAACCTGTGTGCCTGGCTCCTACACTTAAATATTGTGTCTTGCCCATTCACCCTCTGAATGGCACACATACTCAATTGACTCAAGGCTTAAAAATCCTTCTTTAACCTGTCTCCTCCCCTTCATCTACACTGATTGAAGTGGATTTAACAAGTGACATGAATATGGGATCATAGCGTTCACCTGGATTCACCTGGACAGTCTGTGTCTCAGGGGTCTCCAAGAGGTCGATCGCCAGCTACCAGTAGCTACCGCTGAGTAGTTTGCCAAACAATTCTGAAGGTACATGTGATTTTCATGTGTTCCACCGCATACGGTCATTAACAAATCTCACAAGCATCAGACACAGCAAGCTCCAAGCTACTATCTAATCGACGCAAGATTGACATTATCCCACCCCTGGTTAGCTACTATTGGTTTAAAAAGGCAAACCTAACACAATATTTGCCAATTAATTTCCAGCAATATTGCCCCTGCATGTCTGTGTGGTGCATGTGTATGTTAATCACTCCGTGTGTGGCGATTTGATGTGATAAACGTCTTGTGGGTTGACAGAAATACTTTCCCCAAAACCTTCTCAATTAAATGTTAACTGCAAAGTAGGCTTGCTTACCTGGCAGAAGTATATCATGAGTAAGTATATCATTTGTATCTATTATTTGGTATTTGCTAACTTTGCCACTAGAACCATCGCTAGACCAGCACATTAGATGGCACAATCCTCACTCGCTAGATGTGCAATTAAAGGGCCAGATGCGCAATTAAAGGGCCAGATGTGCAATTAAAGGGCCAGATGTGCAATTAAAGGGCCAGATGTGCAATTAAAGGGCCAGATGCGCAATTAAAGGGCCAGATGTGCAATTAAAGGGCCAGATGTGCAATTAAAGGGCCAGATGTGCAATTAAAGGGCCAGATGCGCAATTAAAGGGCCAGGTGTGCAATTAAAGGGCCAGATGTGCAATTAAAGGGCCAGATGTGCAATTAAAGGGCCAGATGCGCAATTAAAGGGCCAGATGTGCAATTAAAGGGGAATTACACACAAAAAAATCTGAATGTGTTTGTTTTCTTCCAGACCTAAAACAAATGTGATATGATTTCAGCATTGCCATCGACACAGAACGTCCAATTTCATTGTTTCTCTATGAACAATTGTATTTTTGAGAGCGGAAAACTAAACTAAAACCAGGAAAAATACATCTGAGAAAGGTATATTGAATTTGGGAAAATATGAAACAGAATTTGGGAAAAAAATCACAGATTTTATAAGGCCTCCCTTAGCGTTGTTTGTGAACCATTATTTTACAAGGTATATTGACATAAAATACAGTGCACTACTTTCTCTTGAACACCAAGGGCCCGGGGAAGAGTTGTTTATGAACCATTATATTACCAGCTATATTGACAGAAAACACATCTCTTGTACACCAAGGACCCGGGGAAGAGTTACAGGGGTGAAGAGAAGAATGGGCCTATTTAATGGCGATTTAAAAAATGTGTAACTTGTGACATATGCTAGAAAAGGTTGGAGACCCCTGCTCTATGTCATGGAAAAAGCAATTCATAATGTTTTGTAAACTCAGTGCCTTCAGAAAGTATTCATACCCCTTGACTTATTCCACATTTTGTTCTACAGCCTAAATTCAAAATGGATACATATACTTTTTTCTCTCACCCATCTACATACAATACCCCATAATGACAAAGTGAAAACATGTTTTTAGACATTTTTGTAAATGTATTGAAAATGAAATACAGAAATCTTTCATTTACATAAGTATTCACACCCCTGAGTCAATACATGTCAGAATAACATTTGGCAGCGATTACAGCTGTGAGTCTTTCTGGGTAAATCTCTAAGAGCTTTGCACACCTGGATTGTACAATATTTACATTATATTATTTTAAAAATTCTTCAAGCTCTGTTAAGTTTGTTGTTGATCATTGCTAGACAGCCATTTTCAAGACTTGACATATATTTTTGTCAACACTGTAACTAGGCCACTCAGGAACAGTCAATGTCGTCATGTTAAGTAAATGCAGTGTATATTTGGCCGTATGTCTTAGGTTATTGTACTGCTGAAATGTGAATTTGTTTCCCAGTGTCTGTTGGAAAGCTGACTGAACTAGGTTTTCCACTAGGATTTTGACTATGCTTAGCTCCATGGTTAGCTCCAAACTCCCTGGTCCTTGCCGATGACAAGCATACCCATAACATGACGCAACCACCACCATGCTTGAACATATGAAGAGTGGTAGTCAGTGATGTGTTGTGTTTGATTTGCACCAAACATAACGCTTTTTATTCAGGTCATTTCTTAGCCAAATATTTTGCAGTTTTACTTTTGTGCCTTGTTGCAAACAGGATACATGTTTTGGGCGGCAGGTATCCTAGTGGTTAGAGCGTTGGGCCAGTAACCAAAAGGTTGCTAGATCGAATCCTTGTGCTGACAATGTAAAAATATGTCATTCTGCCCCTGAACAAGGCAGTTAACCCACTGTTCCTAGGCCGTCATTGTAAATAATAAATGTTTTTTTTTTAAATAATAAGAATTTGAATATTTGTATTCTGTACAGGCTTCTTTCTCTTCACTCAGTCAATTAGGTTAGTATTGTGGAGTAACTACAATGTTGTTGATCCATCCTCAGTTTTCTCCTATCACAGCCATTAAACTCTGTGACTGTTTTAAAGTCAACATTGGCCCCATGGACGCCCGTATCTTTGCAGGGTTCTGGTTGTATTGATACACCATCCAAAGTGTAATTAATAACTTCACCATGCTCAAAGGGATATTCAATGTCTGCTTTTTTTTACTTTTTTTTTTACCCATCTACCAATAGCTACCCTTCTTTGCAAGGCATTGAAAAACCTCCCTGGTCTTTGTGGTTCAATCAGTTTTTGAAATTCACTGCTCGACCGGGGGACCTTATAAATAATTGTATGTGTGGGGTACAGAGATGAGGTAGTCATGCAAAAATCATGTTAAACACTATTATTGCACACAGAGTGAGTCTATGCAACTTATTATGTGACTTGTTAAGCAAATGTTTATTTATGATTGCCATAACAAAGGGGTTGAATATTTATTGACTCAAGACATTTCAGCTTTTCATTTTTAATTCATTTGTAAAAGAATATCTAAAAACATGATTCTACTTTGACATTTTGGGTTATTGTATGGAGGCCAGTGTCACGAAATCTCAACGTAATCCATTTTAAATTCAAGCTGTAACACAACAAAATGTGGAAAAACTCAAGGGGTGTAAATACTTCTGAAAGCACTGTAGCACCCCTTCCTGCTACAATAAATAGGCTATAGCACTAACAATGCCATGGATAACAGTATATTGGAGTCCGCACCAAATACGGTATGCTATCCAGCACTTCAGCTGTGTTAGCTAACTAAAGAATGCAAATTTTCTGTCACAGGACTGTCATTAACAACCATCTTCAGCTGGCATGCTGAAAATGCTTTGAACATCACAGGACAAAACAATAGAGACACCTCTGAAGAGAGAGAATGTGAGAAGCGCGGCTCTGGTAGAACAGGAGAATGTGAAAAAGAGATCCACTGCAGCTGCAGGTGATGAAAACTTTAGTCTTAATGCTTCTCAAGGGGCACTGAACACCAACAAGCCACACTGTCACAGAAGTCATAGGATTTCCTGGTTTTAGAGTCCATGCCCTAAAATAAAATAACTAAATAGTATCTCCATTTTATGGTACATTTTTTAAATCTCAGCATTAGGCTGAATTAAATAAATTGAGGAGATGTAATGTAATATATCTCGTGTTAAAGTCTTAATTTTGAACAGCAGTAACTATTGTAGTTTTGACCTAATATAGTAATGCATTGATAAGGAAAGAAACAATATGATTTTCCTTGAGAATTTTCCCTCCTATCACACACTGGTGAACCCCATGCTAGTTCTGGCTGGTGGTTTAGCCACTCAGATAGACTGGCATCGTCTGTCGTATGGTGTTAGCGGCGTCACCTCCACTCACATCCCCCTGGAGAAGACTGAGACAGGGGAGGAACTCACCAGGCTGAACACTAGTCCTGAACTCTAATGCTGGTTCTGCTCAGACCTCCACTCACATCCCCCTGGGGAAGACTGAGACTGGGGAGGAACTCACCAGGCTGAACACTGAACTCTAATGCTGGTTCTGCTCAGACCTCCACTCAGTAAGAGCGCTGATCTAGGATCAATATAGCCTTATAGATCATAATAAATATAATTATATGGACTCTGGGACCTGATCCTAAATCAACACTCCGACTCCGAGACTCTTTGTGAATACTAACCCTAAACTGTAAGGGTGGCTCAGCCCCAACCACAGAGGGAATACCCTCCAGGCGATGAGCCTTCGACACTCTGGCCTGTAGTCAGCGGGTGGGGGAACATGGGGGAACATGCCTCCAACATGACTACCAGGGAGCAGATGGCAGCGCCAGCCAGAGAGCTGTGTTCTTCATCACCAATAACACCAGTCCCCTGGCACCAACAAGAATGGTCTTGTCAGAAGTCAGCTACACACTGGGTAGTGGTGGGGGCCAATCTCTCATTCTAACCCTGGATGGATGAATACAGAGGGAGTCGGATGGCGGTAAATAAGGAGGAGGATGGTCTATTTCCGTTTCTCACTAAATGGACTATAAAGTATACATGTAGAGAGATAATTAATGAATGTGAATAGGAAACTATCAATTCCAGCATAAATTATTCTTTACATACAACATTTTAATCTATTAGGATTTTACATGCATGTAATCATAATGTTTTATCCTCCTCATACAGTCCGTCTTTATCTGAGTGATTGATTGATTGATTGATTGTTCTGTCTGATTATAAACCAAAGACTGAAACAACTAAAAAAAAGAGGAGTGTTGTATGAACTATCCAATATGTTTGACAAATAATGTTTACAATGCCCTGTTATCCTATCAGTTAACCTCCGACACGTATCTCCTGACATTCAACACCTCCTAATGAATAAAATGTGTCAAAGCAAACCTCCAGACCATCAGACCATTGGGAGATGAGATGGGTGAATGAACTGTCTGCCCTCCTTCCTGATGATAACAATCCCATAACAATCTCATACACACTGAAATGTACCCCAAAGGTTACACACTGAAATGCCCCCCAATATAAAAAGCTTCTCTCTCTCTCTCGCTCTCTCTCTCTCTCTCTCTCTCTCTCTCTCTCTCTCTCTCTCTCTCTCTCTATCTCTATCTCTCTCTCTCTCTCTCTCTCTCTCTCTCTCTCTCTCTCTCTCTCTCTCTCTCTCTCTCTCTCTCTCTCTCAGGAAGTGTGGGGAGTATGAAAGAAAATACATCTCCCATCCATCCCTAACAGTAAGTGACAGTCATGATGGCTAATCCTCTCCTCTCACTCCTCCGGTCTGTAGTTAGCCTTGTCTAAACACTAGTTTTCATGGTTATTGGACACCATCAGTGAGTGGATCTGCTGTGTCTGTAAACAAAGACACTTTATCTGAGCTCCTGATCTGAGCAACAGTGACAACAACCTCTGACTCCCACTGATTACCTGACTGAGGTACACCCTGAAGGTTACCTGGTAAAGAGGAGGAGTGCTGATCTAGGATCAGATTCCCCCCCTTTGTCTTCATGATCTTATTCATTAATGATCTAAAAGGCTAAACTGATCCAAGATCCGCACTACTACTCTGAGACACTGTGAATACGGCCCTGGGCTGACTGGTCAGAGTGTAACATACCTGAGAGCACACCTGATGTGGCTAACTACTGCTGTCCACTGAGTCAACGAGATGAGCGTTGAAAGTTATTGATCTGTCTGGTTTAACAAATTGCTATGTTTTTTGAGGACCACCCAGCATCAGTTAGTAAGGATGTTCACCATGTATTGCATGTATGCACTGCACATAGCTTGAGTAAGAAGATTTAAAGTTTTGGTCACTGAATGCTGAGATTTTCCAATATTCAATTTCTCTCATGGATTTATTTGATTCCTAAAGACTTTTGTATCTGGTCCATTGTCTTATCAGAAATATGCAGCCCTTAAATCTAAAGTTGAACACAAAGCAAATTTCAATTAAATAATATTGTTATTATTTGTATATTGTTTATTATTTCTGTTATTATTTGTTATAATACTATAATATTATTAGAAATTAATAATATTACATTATTCCTGTCTTTTGTTACTTTTAATCGAAATAACTTTGAACATTAAATTGTCTAATTAAATATTAGTTAATTATATCTAAATATTTGAGAAACAAAAATCCTTATAATCTGTGGTGTAAAGTACTTTTGTAAAAAATACTTTAAAGTACTACTTATGTCGTTTTTGGGGGTATTTGTACTTTACTTTACATTTTTTTACAACTTTTACTTTTACTCCACTACATTCTTAAAGAAAATAATGTACTTTTTACTCCATACATTTTCTGACACCTAAAAGTACTCGTTACATTTCGAATGCTTAGCAGGACAGGAAAATGGTCAAATCCACGTACTTCTCAAGAGAACATCCCTGGTCATCCCTACTGCCTCTGATCTGGCGGACTCACTAAACACAATGCTTCGTTTCTAAATGATGTCTGAGTGTTGAAGTGTGCCCCTGGCTATACGTAAATTAAAAAATCAAGAAAATCGTGCCGTCCAGTTTGCTTAATATAAGGAATGTGAAATCATTTATATTTCTGCTTTTGATATTTAAGTATATTTTAGCAATTACATGTACTTTTAATACTTAAGGATATTTAAAAACAAAATCAAGCCGTATTTTACTTTTACTGGGTGATTCACTTTTATTTTAGTCATTTTCTGTTAAGATATCTTTACTTTTACTCAAGTAGGATACTTGGGTACTTTTTGCACCACTACTTATAATTAACTTTCTGAATGATGCAAAAACTAAAACGAATGTTTAGGCAAAAGCGAAAGAAATCTGGATTATAGGCCTATTTTATTTCAATAATTGCATACAACTTACACATTGAAATTCATTTACCCTAGTATTATTTATTATTATTCAACATATTAGACTATTGATCTCCTAACAACTTTATCGGAACATACATTACAAGAAAGTGCAATGGCTTCGATGTGTAAATTAATAAATTAATCAAAATAAACAATATAGTCTACTTTCATTGAATTAAAACATACATTAATGTTATTTTTTTTAAATCACTACTGAAAATGGACGAAAAGTATGCATTTATGTTTTTTACAGGCTTTTTAAGCTACCGGCGGGTTCAAAGCCTGGGTGCGATGTTTTATGCTTATTTTAATGCATCCAATCTCAGAAAATGTACCAATAATGAATAGACCTATAACTTAAGGAGTAAAATAACTATAGTTGGATGTTGAAACTTTGTCCTCTGCAAACAGTAGTTTCAATAATTTGCATTGATCCTGTTTTTGTTGCTTTGTTTACTACCTTTTTAGACCTTTTTTGTTTCCTGAATAAATGACCATCCCTACCAACATGTTGCATGATCAGGGATCATAAGGACATTTCTTCCATCACGGAACTATAGAGTGAGTTCTTAATTCTAATGCTTACAGTCATTGTAATTTAGCTCGTGCGTAATATGTCCCCATACGTGTGCAATAACAAAGATATGCCCAAACATATGATAGTATTTAAAATAACTTAGCAATATTCGTTAAATTAAAGTACTTGTTAGCTTACCTTGGAACCTGTGTCCGAGATATCTGTTTCGAAGAACCCACGGGTAGAAATTCAACGTGTCTCTCTGATGCGGGTTGAAGAAAGGCTGAGATGGAAGCTGGAGGGGATGCAGGGGCAGACCGGAGTTCCCTGTGTGTGTGCCCGGGTCAGGGAACATCATGTCTGGACTGCTGTATAAAGTCCTGCCGGAGTTCTGGAAACAACTCCCAAAGGGCGCCGGGTGAATTGATTCCGTGAACCTCAGCGCTGTGGGTCTGATCGGTTCGTCCCCGTTAGTCGAAGAGTTCACGTCTTTCCCAACCAGGGATTCGATGGTGAAACATTTCTTACTATGTTGGTACATGATCAAATAGGTTGTAGTTTATATATTTCTAATAATATATTCAATAACACAGTTATAAAACAGGTGATGCAGAAGAAAACCTCACAACAGTAGCAGTAGAACAGTTCCCGGGAAATCCATAACTCGCAGTCCCTTGCGCGTGCAAACCCTGTTGCCAATATCAGTGGACCTCTGGAAGCGGGTTGCCTGTAGAGCCGGTTCAGTTGTCTCCGTCACTTGTCTTCAATAGGATATCGTCCGGTTTTCTCTGCTCTAACAATATGCCAAAAATCAAGTTTCGGTTCTAGTTACCACTGCAACGTCAGATCTATTAGTCTGTGATTACTTTAGGTTTATGACAGCCTGGCTCTTGTCTCAGTCTCATCACTCCTGGAAACCATTTTTGGACTGTGCTGTATTAGGAGCCAGGATCAGTAGGCTAAGCCTTTGAGAAAGAGCCTGTCACTCGTCAGACTCAATACCTGGTCTCTACTGTCGGTGACAGAGGTGTGGTGGGCATGCGCAGATAGGACCGTGTAGCCTAGCGGATGACAGCCATTTTGTTAGTCTGAATGAGTGACTTATGCTCTATTGAATTGACTTGTGACTAATAATAGCCCATCCATATACGTTTATTTAAATGTTGCAAAGTGATATCATATTAAATCAGAAGCACCATAATATGAGAAGTTCTTGTTAATGATTGACTAATTATAACTTACTCATAATAAGTGTATTATTCCCTATGTCCCGTCCCCCAAATGGTCCCTAAAATCTAGGAAATTAGCCTTGTAATAGAAAACCATAAAAAAGGTTCTCACACAAATTAGTTATTCTGCTTTTTCCTATTTTATAGCCCATATATATTTCCTATCTTATAGCCCATATCTATTTCCTATCTTATAGCCCATACCTATTTCCTATCTTATAGCCCATATCTATTTCCTATCTTATAGCCCATATCTATTTCCTATCTTATAGCCCATATCTATTTCCTATCTTCTAGCCCATATCTATTTCCTATTTTATAGCCCATATCTATTTCCTATCTTATAGCCCATATCTATTTCCTATCTTACAGCCCATATCTGACAGTGGCACCTGTAGGTTTATTGATCAATTTAATTCTAGGTCAAAGATCAGACTAGTCCTAACCTTTAAAGCCACTTCTAACAATTTGAACATGATAATTCTAGGGATTAACTACAAAATATCTCTGAGGATTACTAGGATTTTTTTTTAGTCAAGGCATCCAAAACCACTGATGACTGAAAATCATTTAAGTCCAGTCCTTTACAGAATAGGCCTATAGGTCTGCTAAATGAAACTCCTTTACAGAATAGGCCTATAGATCTGCTAAATGAAACTCCTTTACAGAATAGGCCTATAGGTCTGATATTTGATACTCCTTTACAGAATAGGCCTATAGGTCTGCTAAATGAAAGTCCTTTACAGAATAGGCCTATAGATCTGCTAAATTAAACTCCTTTACAGAATAGGCCTATAGGTCTGCTAAATGAAACTCCTTTACAGAATAGGCCTATAGATCTGCTAAATGAAACTCCTTTACATAATAGGCCTATAGATCTGCTAAATGAAACTCCTTTTGAGAATAGGTCAGTTAAAGAGGTATTGTTTTACTAAGGTCAAAGGTCTGGGAAATATGTTCTCTTTACGTTATGTCCAGGGTACCTTCCCTCCCTCTTTTGGTAGTTACCATCTTAGATGTTGTTGAAGGAGAGGGGGGGGGGGGGGGGGGGGGGGGGGTACCAGTAGATCAGAGAAACAGCCAGTCCCAGGAACTCAGGACAGATGTCAGTCCTTTCAGGGGAGAAATAATCAGGACGAACCACAAAAGCCCCCTGCTTCCATCTTTCATGATCTGCTCTGTGGAAGCTGATGTGAACCACCAAGGGCCAAAGAACCCTTTGAGTCCCAAAGGAGTTTAGTCTCCACCCCTCTTGTCCCCTATACCAATCCTATAACGCCCAGTCCCCCTGTATAGAATTAATAGGTTTTACTGGCAGATCTAGCCCCGGAGCCTTTGATTCAGGTGGCCATTAACAACTATTAATTTTGCCTCTGGCAATTAATGACAGATTTTGCTGGTCTGAAAGGAGGTATTAAGCAGCTGGAGTTTTTGTAGGCACGCAGGGGTGTGAAGCTGAGTTAAAATGTGATTATTGTCCCCCTGCATGGTCTGCCTTGAATCAGCTAACTGGAGTTAAGTCCCTTTTACAAGGAATGAGGTTACTCTATTCAGAAAGGAACAGCAATGGGATGTGTTATAGGAAATGCCTGCCATTTACGTTATTCTATATAGTAAGCTACAGTATAAAGGACATGAAAAACATGAGCAGTTTTATAGAACTCTGATGAATGGAACATTCATCGACACATCAGGTCATTACAGATTATGGTTTCAGTACATTGAATGAGAAATGGAATGAAGAAAACAGTCCCCTTATTAAATATACATTGTTGTTGATGATATTAATTCCGTATTTTAATAATAACTTTATCAATTCAAAGAGTTACAGTATTGCCCTAGTTAAGTACATTTGTCAAGGGTAAAGTTGAGGGGCATAATTTTGTCAAATCTTGTGCTGGTTTAATAATTTATTTTCATTTGCATTTCGTTTGGTGGTAAATGAATGATTTCAAGTGAATTAATTGGTTACTTTGGGAGCTCTATTTTTTTGGTATTTTATTAGGATCCCCATTAGCTGTTGCAAAAGCATCAGCTACTCTTCCTGGGGATCCACACAAAACATGAAACATAATACAGAACAGCAATAGACAAGAACAGCTCAAGGACAGAACTACATAAATTTAAAAAAGGGGGGGGGGGGGGGGGGCACACGTAGCCTCCATGTCAATACATTCACACAAACTATTACGTGGTTATCAATGCCCTCTAGTGGATTTTAATGGTCTCGGTAAAGGTCAGTGCTGGTTGAGCAAAAAGCTTGACTTTTTAAGATAATATTGATGTTCTGTTCAAATCAGATCTGGGATAGATCAGATCTGGATAGATCAGATCTGGGATAGATCAGATCTGGGATAGAATTCATGATATTCTCTATAATTTCCTATTTACAAAAAAAAAATGTTTAATTCAATTCAACAATATTATTTTCTATTTTATTTACCCCGATTTACTTTAACTTTATTAGTTATTAATTATATCATGTTAATTAATTTCACACGTATTATTTTTTAATAACTACATAATGGAAACTTCCATCTACTACCTAATTGCCATTTTTGTATTTATTTTTTATTTCACCTTTATTTAACCAGGTAGGCTTGTTGAGAACAAGTTCTCATTTACAACTGTGACCTGGACAAGATAAAGCAAAGCAGTGTGACACAAACAACAACACAGTTACACATGGAATGAACAAGCGTACAGTCAATAACACAATAGAAAAAAAAGGTCTATGTACTGTGTGTGCAAATGGCGTGAGGAGGAATTTATTAACCTTGAAGCATATTTAGGCTCAAATCGTGGAACGTTTTGTGCCCTTATGGCTGTCTCTCTCTCTCTCTCCGGACTGTCTGATGTATTTACTCTCGCGCACAAACATTTCCTGTCTCTGTCAGCTCGAGTCCATAAAGGTCAATTAGGGAGAAGAATGTCAGTGTTGGGTCTGACTTTAAGCTTTTACCTCCACACACCTGGCTTCTAGGAACATAATACCTGGTTAAGTGAAGGCCAGTATGCCTGGGGGGACTTCTTAACTCATTGAAAACGAATAAACAGTCTGTAGTGGCCCATAATGCATTAGTCACTCAGTTTGGTGCTATATCTGCAGTCTTGTGTCCATCACACTATTGTCATCCGAGTATATTAGAATTAGTCGATTAGGATTATATATTTATGTAGCCTATAATTATTTGCAGCAAATAGTGTGTTCTTTAATAAATCCACACTTGCTGTTTTGGACACGGCATTTCCTATATATTATTAATCATTTCACATCTATAAGCCAAAGGTTTATTTTTATTTTTTTTAAATACAAGAGAATTACATATCAAGTAGCTAAAAAATATCAGTCAAAACAACAATATATTTTCTACTGATCACTATCAGTCAAAACAACAATATATTTTCTACTGATCGCTATCAGTCAAAACAACAAAATATTTTCTACTGATCACTATCAGTCAAAACAACAATATATTTTCTACTGATCGCTATCAGTCAAAACAACAAAATATTTTCTACTGATCACTATCAGTCAAAACAACAATATATTTTCTACTGATCACTATCAGTCAAAACAACAATATATTTTCTACTGATCACTATCAGTCAAAACAACAATATATTTTCTACTGATCGCTATCAGTCAAAACAACAAAATATTTTCTACTGATCACTATCAGTCAAAACAACAAAATATGTTCTACTGATCACTATCAGTCAAAACAACAAAATAGAGACAGTGATCAGTAGAAAATATTCCACATTAAGAACAGAAACAACAGCAATATAGGAGGCTATGCTTTTATCCTGGGTTCAGTACAGAAGGCCTACACCCTGGGTTCGGTACAAGGCCTATATCCTGGGTTCAGTACAGAAGGCGTACACCCTGTGTTCGGTATAAAGCTCGGCCTATATCCTGGGTTCGGTACAGAAGGCGTACACCCTGGGTTCGGTATAAGGCTAGGCCTATATCCTGGGTTCGGTACAGAAGGCGTACACCCTGGGTTCGGTATAAAGCTAGGCCTATATCCTGGGTTCGGTACAGAAGGCCTACACCCTGGGTTCGGTATAAGGCTAGGCCTATATCCTGAGTTCGGTACAGAAGGCGTACACCCTGGGTTCGGTATAAGGCTAGGCCTATATCCTGGGTTCGGTACAGAAGGCGTACACCCTGGGTTCGGTATAAAGCTAGGCCTATATCCTGGGTTCGGTACAGAAGGCCTACACCCTGGGGTCGGTATAAAGCTAGGCCTATATCCTGGGTTCGGTACGTGGATAAATGCCACCACATAAACTGAAAGGAAACCCAATAAAAACTCCAGGTGTAAAAGGAAGGCGGGGGGAAATTAAATCACATACGGAATGTTGTGATATGGGGATATAAAATACATTACAAAAATGATATGGCTAAATCTTCAGTGACTCATAGCCTAGTTGTTAGCTGATGAGCAAAAGCATACCATGCCAGGCCACACAGTGGTAAAATATCGGCAATTTTCTCTCTTGTTTGACAAGAATAAGAATTCAAGAATCATCATGAATGTGTGTGGTGGGCTCAAGGCATTTACTAACATAAAACAAATTAAAAAATACACCCATGACTCGTCATTGTCCACGGAAATCAACTCATCCTCCTCCTTGCGCGATGTTTCACCGTGAGCGTGTCTCTCCGGTACACCGACCATGTCCCCGTAGGCCTTCCTCCACCGCGTTCCTCTGTCCTGGAACCAGACTTTGACCTGTGTCTCGGTCAGTCTCAGCAATGAGGCCAGAAGACTCTTCTCCGTCCCGGTCATGTACCGCTGCTTACTGCACACCTCTTCTAGTTTAGTCAGCTGGTTGTCGGTCTGTAGATAGTGCGGAATCTCCGCACGAAGGTTCCCCTATAGACTGCCCGGTTGTCCTGCAGAGAGAAAACAAACATTAATTTGCTATATATTCTTAATTATACATTATCCCAATGACCCCTATTCCATATTCCATTTGGAATTAATAGGAGTCAGATCATCAGTTTTACAAAACAATTCGATGCGAGCTCTATCATGTATGCTACTATCCCTTGGACCATAAAAATAAAAGTCGGAAACATTTACAACATAAATTAAACTTTAAATCTTACCGTTCTATAGAACTTGATTATAACCACTTAGACGCCTCTAGTAAACTGGGTGAAGTGAATTTGTGTCTCCAAAATGCGCCCAAGTCAGATCACCGGATGGTGCAGTGCGCCTCCGCCTGGTTGCTGGATGTGCGTGGCTTGTTGTGTGGCTGCTTCCCCGGAAGGACCCACGGAATGAATCACTTCTATACTGAAGGATCACGTTGTTGTTGATATAATCGTATTTGGCAAGCGCGAGGAGATGTCCGTTGCTCCACCATAAAAAGGAAAGTATGATGGTAATGAGAAAGAAGATGTCCGGTTGAGGGAATTTGCGCTCAGGCTTCCTCTCGTCATGCTGCGCGGTTGAGTGTGGCTCAATGTGGCTCCTTCTCCAGGCGGGAGGCGAGGACCTTATACCCCGCCTCAACAGATAGATCAGAGGGCCTGAGAGGTGTTGTCCCATCGAGTCAGAAACTACTTTGGAGAGGAGATTAGTGTAAACCTTTCCTGATGGGGCCTGTCCTAAATGGGGCCGTGTTCTGGTCGACCAAGAGCCGATGGATCAATTATGACCTGACAAAGACTTCAGACAGGAGCTTTGCATGCGGGGCTGAAGTGACAAATCACCACAGTCATGATTCAGTAGACAAGGCTAAAGGTTTTCATTGTGAACTCATTTCAATATCAGGATCTAATCGAAAACGAATGCCATTGGGTTTTGGGAAACGTCTGCCCCCAGAATTAGGCAAAGTTGCCATTGGGTTCTGGGAAACGTCTGCCCCCAGAATTAGGCAAAGTTGCCATTGGGTTCTGGGAAACGTCTGCCCCCAGAATTAGGCAAAGTTGCCATTGGGTTCTGGGAAACGTCTGCCCCCAGAATTAGGCAAAGTTGCCATTGGGTTCTGGGAAACGTCTGCCCCCAGAATTAGGCAAAGTTGCCATTGGGTTCTGGGAAACGTCTGCCCCCAGAATTAGGCAAAGTTGCCATTGGGTTCTGGGAAACGTCTGCCCCCAGAATTAGGCAAAGTTGCCATTGGGTTCTGGGAAACGTCTGCCCCCAGAATTAGGCAAAGTTGCCATTGGGTTCTGGGAAACGTCTGCCCCCAGAATTAGGCAAAGTTGCCATTGGGTTCTGGGAAACGTCTGCCCCCAGAATTAGGCAAAGTTGCCATTGGGTTCTGGGAAACGTCTGCCCCCAGAATTAGGCAAAGTTGCCATTGGGTTCTGGGAAACGTCTGCCCCCAGAATTAGGCAAAGTTGCCATTGGGTTCTGGGAAACGTCTGCCCCCAGAATTAGGCAAAGTTGCCATTGGGTTCTGGGAAACGTCTGCCCCCAGAATTAGGCAAAGTTGCCATTGGGTTCTGGGAAACGTCTGCCCCCAGAATTAGGCAAAGTTGCCATTGGGTTCTGGGAAACGTCTGCCCCCAGAATTAGGCAAAGTTGCCATTGGGTTCTGGGAAACGTCTGCCCCCAGAATTAGGCAAAGTTGCCATTGGGTTCTGGGAAACGTCTGCCCCCAGAATTAGGCAAAGTTGCCATTGGGTTCTGGGAAACGTCTGCCCCCAGAATTAGGCAAAGTTGCCATTGGGTTCTGGGAAACGTCTGCCCCCAGAATTAGGCAAAGTTGCCATTGGGTTCTGGGAAACGTCTGCCCCCAGAATTAGGCAAAGTTGCCATTGGGTTCTGGGAAACGTCTGCCCCCAGAATTAGGCAAAGTTGCCATTGAGTGAGACTTAGTTTGTGCTTATGAAATAAATATGCTATAGTATGCTATATATCTATAATTATTAGGCTACAAAAATTCATACAACCATAATCGCATATGGACAGGACATATGGTAGCTTGCTCCCTAGGCTATTTAAATGCAATGATGAAACTTTACATGGTCAAGAAGCAGAAATAGGCTTAACTACTGCAGTCTTGAGCTGACTTTAAATGCATAACAAGTTATGCCTGATTTGATAAACTTACAATAAAATATACTACATTTCAGACAGACTTCTTGGTAGTGATACAAGCATCTAGTGGATTCAAAATGGGGCTTGTCTATAACCAGCGGGACAATGCAGGGTTGACTTCAAAGGCTGTTTATAGGATCAGGAAGATTTAAAGACACACCTGGAATGACAGGCTAGTGGTCACTTTAAGCACCTGGAATGACAGGCTAGTGGTCACTTTAAGCACCTGGAATGACAGGCTAGTGGTCACTTTAAGCACCTGGAATGACAGGCTAGTGGTCACTTTAAGCACCTGGAATGACAGGCTAGTGGTCACTTTAAGCACCTGGAATGACAGGCTAGTGGTCACTTTAAGCACCTGGAATGACAGGCTAGTGGTCACTTTAAGCACCTGGAATGACAGGCTAGTGGTCACTTTAAGCACCTGGAATGACAGGCTAGTGGTCACTTTAAGCACCTGGAATGACAGGCTAGTGGTCACTTTAAGCACCTGGAATGACAGGCTAGTGGTCACTTTAAGCACCTGGAATGACAGGCTAGTGGTCACTTTAAGCACCTGGAATGACAGGCTAGTGGTCACTTTAAGCACCTGGAATGACAGGCTAGTGGTCACTTTAAGCACCTGGAATGACAGGCTAGTGGTCACTTTAAGCACCTGGAATGACAGGCTAGTGGTCACTTTAAGCACCTGGAATCTAAACAAAGAGGTTACACAACTTCCTTTACACTGTCAAGCAAAGTGCCATCAGTTATTAACTAACCCTATAAGCATTTCCTGAGAAGGTTTCAACTGAAACAAGTACTTTTCAATTTCAATTGTAGTGAAAAACGTCAACATAACGAAGTCTTAAGTACAATGGTCTTCTGTCATACAGAACTTGAAATGGATCAATTAGATCATGTTAAGTATTGAAAATACGATACAGATGTGTTAATCATATTATGTACAATGAAGACATTTATAACAGAGAAAAAGACAATGTGCATGTTTTTCCCGTGGTTGAGTCATAACTTTATATAAATACTGAATATTGTACAAATACATTTTTCGGTACCATTGACTTGTCTAATCATTCAAAAATACATTACAGCAGTATGATATGGCAAAACGCTTGACATTACAGCAGTATAATACAGTTGAAGTCGGAAGTTTACATACACTTAGGTTGGAGTACTTAAGACTAGTTTTTCAACCACTCCAGAAATTTCTTGTTAACAAACTATGGTTTTGGCAAGTCGATTAGGACATCTACCTTGTGCATGACAAGTCATTTTTCCAACAATTGTTTACAGACATTATTTCACTTATAATTCACTGCATCACAATTCCAGTGGGTCAGAAGTTTATATACACTAAGTTGTGTGCTCCTTTAAACAACTTGGAAAATTCCAGAAAATGATGTCATGGCTTTAGAAGCTTCTGATAGGCTAATTGACATCATTTGAGTGAATTGGAGGTGTACCTGTGGATGTATTTCAAGGCCTACCTTCAAACTCAGTGCCTCTTTGCTTGACATCATGGGAAAATCAAAAGAAAATCAGCCAAGACCTCAGAAAAAACATTGTAGACCTCCACAAGTATGGTTCATCCTTGAGAGCAATTTCCAAATGCCTGAAGGTACCACGTTCATCTGTACAAACAATACTACGCAAGTATAAACACCATGGGACCACACAGACGTCATACCCCTCAGGAAGGAGATGCGTTCTGTCTCCTAGAAATAAACGTACTTTGGTGCGAAAAGTGCAAATCAATCCCAGAACAACAGCAAAGGACCTTGTGAAGATGCTGGAGGAAACGGGTACAAAAGTATCTATATCCACAGTAAAATGAGTCCTATATCGACATAACCTGAAAGGCCGCTCAGCAAGGAAGAAGCCACTGCTCCAAAACCTCTATATAAAAGCCAGACTACGGTTAGCAACTGCACATGTGGACAAAGGTCGTACTTTTTGGAGAAATGTCCTCTGGTCTGATGAAACAAAATTAGAACTGTTTGGCCATAATAACCATTGTTATGTTTGGAGGAAAAAGGGGGAGGCTTGCAAGCCGAAGAACACCATCCCAACTGTGAAGCACAGGGTTGGCAGCATCATGTTGTGGGGGTGCTTTGCTGCAGGAGGGACTGGTGCACTTCACAAAATAGATGGAATTCATGAGGAAGGAAAATTATGTGGATATTTTGAAGCAACATCTCAAGACATCAGTCAGGAAGTTAAAGCTTGGTAGTAAATGGGTCTTCCATATGGACAATTACCCCAAGCATTCTTCCAAAGTTGTGGCAAAAAGGCTTAAGGACAACAAAGTCAAGGTATTGGAGTGGCCATCACAAAGCCCTGAACTCAATCCCATAGAAAATGTGTGGGCAAAACTGAAAAAGCGTGTGCGAGCAAGGAGGCCTACATACCTGACTCAGTTACACCAGCTCTGTCAGGAGGAATGGGCCAAAATTCACCCAACTTATTGTGGGAAGCTTGTGGAAGGCTACCCAAAACGTTTGACCCAAGTTAAATAACTTAAAGGCAATGCTGCCAAATACAAATTGAGTGCATGTAAACTTCTGACCCACTGGGAATGTGATGAAAGAAATAAAAGCTGAAATAAATCATTCTCTCTACTATTATTCTGACATTTCACATTCTTAAAATAAAGTGGTGATCCTAACTGACCTAAGACAGGGCATTTTTACTGGTATTGAATGTCAGGAACTGTGAAAAACTGAGTTTAAATGTATTTGGCTAAGGTGAATGTTTTATTTTATTTCACCTTTATTTAACCAGGTAGGCTAGTTGAGAACAAGATCTCAATTACAACTGCGACCTGTAAACTTCCGACTTCAACTGTACGCTTGACATGACAGCAGTATGGTATATGGCCAAACTGTTGTAACATATGCTTGACATTACCTAAACATACCATAATTTACCCAAACATACTTTCATAATATCTAGTCGTTCTCTGAAAACTTTCTAAAGCACAACTGTAAACCTTAAAAGCTGATTTATCATCAACATCAAACCCAAAATGGCTCTCTGATACTCAACTCACTACTAGTTGAGTACATGATGGGTCACAATGGATACCGGATGAGAATACAGCACTATGTAGCATGGAGGTGGCATGCCAATCCGGTGCATTACAATGTCAGAAAGAAAACCCTTTCATAGTAAACTAACTCTGATGATAAGACATTAAGCCAGACAGTATAGCAGACTTCAACTGAAGGACAGAAAAGGGATTCCTGAAAAATGAAAATTGTCCACACCCAGCAGCAGACCACCCTACATCCCACTGCTGGTTGGCCTCTGAAGCTAAGCAGGGTTGGTCCTGGTCGGTCCCTGGATAAACAGATACTATTGGCAAAGTGTCTGTAGTTTAAAGACCCTGAAGTTAGGCCTGCATGAGATCCAGTCACTCACAGTTCTGAATGCAAGTCAGACGGCTACGCTGCAATTCTAAAGGACAACACAATTTAGCTAGTTTATAAATACATTCCATCTCTCCAATGAGGGAAGGCGTTGCTGAGTTCAAAGGTCAAAGGCTCTTCTCTGGACCGGCCAGAATATGGTACCCATGTCTCCTGGTGCGGTTGTTTGTTTTAGCCATGTCCTCAGGCCCAGAAACTGTCCCGAAGTAGCACAGCAAGCAGGGGTTAACAGCACCCCTCTGTAGCACCGGGGTCATATTCATTAGGGCACACAAAAACAAGTGTTTCTCATTGGAGAAGCTCAGGTAGTCACTCCCTGTTTTAGTCTGTTTTATTCCGTTTGGTGGATAATGAACATAACCCAGATGAGAGGCAGCATAGGTCTATCACGGGGGCCATCTTAGTTCAACAGACACCAGGGAGTCTTGCCCGTGTCACACTCCAGTTTGGTGTTGAGGACAGTGACAGGGGCTCCACTAATAGTCAGCTCCTGTCTCGACTCCACCTTGTACTGCAAGTTAGTCAGCCCGCCCTCAGGGTCAACCTTGAATTGTTCCTTCCAAACAATGAGAGAAAAACAATGTCAGTACTGTGATTAGAAATACAACCAAAGAGATAAATCCAGTATCTGTCTATCTGAGAATGCAACACATAGCAATACAACACGGTAGTAGGTGTCCAGTGAATGCATCACTACCTGTTTCTGTGCAGCCACTCTCTTCTGGTCTCTCTTCCTCCAGGCAGGGTCATGGATGTGGCGAAAGGTTTTATACCCTGTTTTTATCCCACTGGGCCTGAAGAGCTGGCAAACAGAAAATGACAGATTGATTATATTATTCATAGTATTTAGAGACGTGGCGGCAGCTGGTTTGTTGATCTATATGCAAACGTACTCTTGAGTTGTTCTAATATGTAGGGAGATGTGTCAGATACTGATGCTAATCATTCATTGGTTTATCATTCTTTTGGGAGTATTTTCAGGGATTAACCCAAATTCCTAGCTATCTCTGTCTCTTTGTGACATGTAAAGGACAGTCCTGGTTTACCTGTAATCCAGCAATTCTTAGTCTCCTGTAGAATTCATCGTCTTCTCTCCCCCATCCCCAGAACCGGTTGGACATGCCGTTGCACTTCAGGAACACAGAACATGACACAGCTAAAACACCACAATCATACAATCATTATGATCTATCCATCCTGATGCCTAGTCACTTTGCCCTGCCTTCATGTACATATCTCTGCACATTGATCTGGTACTGGTATTCCCTGTATATAGCTCCATTTTTGTGTATTTTATTTTATTTCTCTTGTGTTACTATATTTAAACTCTGCATCATTGGTAAGGGCTCTTAAGTAAGCATTTCACAGTAATGTCTACACCAGTTCTATTCAGTGCATGTGACAAATCATTTTATTTTAATATGTACATGGGTAAAAAAACAAATTGAACATATTGGAGCTTTGAAGTGCTGTCTATTATTATGGATAATGAATGATTAACTTAACAATAGGCTAACCTACCATGTGATAATGCTGTTTGGTGAGCAGCAGGATTCCTCCCACGTATGTCTTGTAGTGATACAGGGGGTGCAGCTCTGGTGAGGCCACGTGGAAAGGGCCCTCCTCTGGGAAACCATAGTCCAGAGCTTCATTCAGAGGTAACAAGTCCACATCATGCATGGCGATGTAATCAGTGTCGTTACCACTCTCCGTGTAACCAACATTAATGAGAGAGGCTCTGTTGAACCTGTAGTAAGATATAGGTGGAACTCATTATTACCTTCCAGGAGGAGTCAATATTTCTTTGGTAAGGCGCAAATCAACTAGGCACACATCCAGACTATAGTTCCCCTATGCCAATCAGAATTCATCAACAACCATTGGACTGAAATAGAATAGAACAGGATAGAACAGAATAGAATATGTTGTGGCCTTCAGATTAGACAACATTTCTGTTGTAGGCCTAATGACTAACAGGGCAAAATAACATCTTCTATCATTTACCGATAGTGATCCATCTGGTTGATTACGAAGATCTTATGCAGTATTTTCTTGTTGTTCAAGAAGGTGTGCATGAAGGGGACAAACACCAGCAGCTCCTCAAACCTCTCCCTGAAAGGTATCAGGAGGGCCAGCTTGTGAGGACCCCAGGAAGGGTCGTCCGTAGCGGATGCCCGTCTCTCCAGGGGACAGGGCTGATGGAGGAGGCGTCTGTCATCCACTACAACCCGGCTCATGTCTCCTGTACAGCTGAGTTGGAGCCATAGGAGGGAGCCCAGTACCAGCACCACACACAGACCAAATAGTTTGTAGACTGTGCATTTCCCAGACCAGAATCTGAAAGTAATAGCAAGTCTCATATTGAGCAATGTAGTGAAGTCAATCAATGCTATGATGCACTCCTTAACCACAAATTGATCAAGTGCCATGCATGTAAAAGTGAGCGGTTAAGTAGCTGAAAGACACATCACATTGCCATTGGGAAACAGCTAATAGTTCAAATGTTTCAATAACTCAGTTAGGCATTAGTATTGTACATTAAAACACTTGCACAACCAAACCCATACACACTGTATGCATTGGCTACGTCTAGATTATAAGGAATGGCTGATTTAAAATACTATCATGCAATTTTACCAGCAAACAAACTAAAATCAATGCACCAACATTATTTCACACAACAAAATCTGAGAGCAACACACTTCTATTGTAGTCAACTACTCACTGATTACGCTCTTCTGGACGAGGTACTTTTGGTGTCTCATTTCTTTGAGGTTGAACAATACCAAGAAATTATGTGAAATATTTTAACCATCTTCAACACCTGACTGCAATCCATTTACACCGCCTGCATTCTCAAACGTTTTTGAGAAATAGGCTAGTGGCCCAATGTAATAGAGATTTAGGCTTTAGTGTACCTACAGTAGTAGTGTATTTTTATGATTCACATAGGCCTCACTAGTAGATAAAAATGACACATTTTACTAGTTTGCTAATGTCTTGAAATGCATAAATATGTTCCCTCATCAAGCCTAATCAGTCTAGGATTGGATAATCTCTCATTGTTAACATTAGAGATACCGAATACAGTTATCTTTTTTACCTTCTGTCTTCTTTGAAATAGAGGACTGGTTTTCTTCTTGATGAATACATCATTTTCAAAGTTGCAAATGACAACAGCTTCAAGGTTGCACAGAAGTTAGTTACTCATGAAACAGAGAATGTTGTTGTCGTGATTCTACAATCGAATTTCTCCATTCTTCCTGGCTCTCTCCTTTGCAGTCGGATTTCGATGTCCAACTGATATTCTTGTCATATTTATCCTCGAAATGTCACAATATGCCTTTGGTTACTGACATTCCGTGTCAATTTTCTTGTTACATTGGCAAAGCTTTCGCTTGACGCTGGCTAATGACTAGCGAGCTGTCTAGCAGGGGTGTAATAATTAGTCCAAACTGTTGTAAAACGTTTTACAGCTAGAACGAGTGTTTATATTGGACACATTCGGGTAGGTCCAGTCCCGTTTCCTTCCGTTTAATAAACGTTTTGCATCAGAATCGGCGTAATGAAGACGCCCCGGGTGGACACGTGGCAACATAGAGGAGCAAGGGAAATGTTGTTCCTACACGCCATGACCTACCGCACAGTGAGACCCGTGGATTTCAGGAAACAAAAGTCTAGCAACAAACTATACAAATATAATTTGTTTCGATAATTAACGGTGTGTTTCACACACTACCATACGAAAGTTACATTGACATAATTCGTTAGTTCACTAAAGAGCTTCTACTCAGGAAAATATCACAACCTGTTTTTATAAAGTTCGCCTAAGACATTGCTCCGGGAGAAACACACGATCAAGACTAAACATTCCTATGCATTTGGGGAACTACAGAACGCATTCCCTATGCATGGACCTACGTCTGATCTATTTTTGTTTGGCAAAGTGTCTAGGGAAATAGTAATTCAAGCTAGCTAGCCAAAGGTCACAAAACGTTATATGTGATTGCAATTTAGACACGTTTTCAAATTTACAGAATCTAAAATATCAAACACCCAAAATAAACCATTAAAATCAATTAAATTAAAATCATACTCAATCTCTGACATCTAACCATAACAAAAGGCAACAACAAAAAACACCAATGATGAACTAACACAATTAGGAATCATTTTGGGAACATTAAGGATATAAGCAAAAAACAGATTAACTGAACAAAAATGTTTTTGCAAAAATTATCCAGTATAGTTCTAATTGTTTTATGATAGACAAGAAGCAAAGACTGCTTTCTGGCTAAATACTTTTCAAGTGTACAATGGATGTTTACCCACGAATCAACTCCTTGTACATGATGAGAACTGGAGCAAACTGTTAACCTGGACAGCAGTTCTTTATTGAATTAAATCAGTGTCTTCATAACTCTACTTGAGAATTTGGAGAAAGGAAATTGACAAAACGGAAGCCAAAAACACCATCTCTCCTGGTTCACTTAGATATGCAGTATAGATGGGGAAAAAACAAGCAAATCTCTTTAAATCAATATTTACTTGACCATCATCAAGTCAATGGATTGTGATAAGTGAATATCTTTGGCAGTGTATTCAGCAAGTTAGGGAGAAACTGTGGGAACTGCTTTCTTACTTAAGCAAATGCATAGCTAGTATTTCACATTACTTTTTTTTCTTCCGTAGAACTACCATATTAACATCAGACACTATCACCACCCTTTAACTAAAATGTAATGTTTCTTGTCTCACTTTCCAGCTTTATAAATTGACCATTAAATAAAACACAGACAGAGCCCGTATTCAGTAAGCGTCTCAGAATAGAAGTGCCGAGCTAGGATCAGCTTTGACTTTTAAATCAAAATGAATAGCAAGGGGTAACAGATACTAGATCAGCAAGCCTACTCCAAGGTGCTTTGCGAATACAGATACGGGCTAACAAGACAGGAGAAGGTTCCACATTTTCAAGATCTCCATTTAAAAAATGCTGGATGTCTTTCTGTTTCTAAACACACAGACCATGACTGACACTAAATACATCAGGGGTTGAAACATAAATTCATTTGAATCTAAATAAAAAACATCCAGACACAAAGACCAGTATGCACACATGACCAAAAATAGATTTCATAAATCAAGTCACCATTTCTGTTGTATGGCTCTAAACTAAAATAGGTGATCTCTCTCAGCCAGTAACAAAACCCCCATTACAATGCATGTAGAGTGAGAACATTGTCTAATTAGTTTGAAAACACACCTGTTATTTTGAGAGAAGAGATGCGACCTGTAATATGACTGACAGTCACAAACAGAAATATATTATGGGGGGGCGGGGGGCAGTATGTGTTGAAAAAAAATACAGGTGGTTTTAACCTTCAAAGAACAATGTTTGATATCATCAATAGTATAAAACCATTTTTCCCCAGCCTAAAGTAAAACATATAGCATAATGTAGAGGATCATAAATAAAACAAATTGTAGACTGATATCTTATAGAAACAGGGATGGAGAATATCAATGTCATAAAAGGGTCTTAAAAATCCAAAAGCAGAGCCCTCTCAAAATACAAAGTAATTGGGTGGTTTTCACTGATAGGATGGTAACTTCACCAGTCTGCACATATACTTCTGGGAGCAAACACACATTCTGACTGACGTTTGAGTACTGCATTCAGACCAGGGTTGGGTTCATTTCACTTATCAATTCAAGAAGTGAATTTAAAACCTGAATTGATGAATGAAAAATGCCTCATAGAAAACAGTGGCAGAATTTTCAATTGAATAATAGAGTTAAAGTTCACTTCCTGAATTTACTGATTTGAAACCAAATTGATCCCCAACCCGGACTCAGATAAACAACAAAATGAGAGTGCAGGTCTACACTAATTTCTTGGCTTCGAAGAAACTCTTGAGATGTCTCATCTGCCAGAAGCCAATGGCCACCAGGATCAATGTCTGAACGATGGACCACCACAGAACCCTCTGGTTTGTGCTCTCGCTGGTCTGCCTGAAGCGCTCCTCACGGTACTGAAAAAGACATAGCAAAGCTTTTATAAATACAAATAGTAGCACACAAGCCAAGGGAATCAATGTCTGAACTCCAACCCGACCCCTACTCACTAGTAGATCTGACAGGATTGGATAGGTCGGAAGCAATATGGCGATATTTCCACCCAGCCATTCAGAAGACTATATTAAGCCATTACTCGAATGCAAGCCATTACTCGAATGCTTATATCAATCCAATCCTCTCAGATCTACAGGAGTGGCTAGAGTGTGGGGGCTCGAGGTAAATATGGAATTCAGAAAATGTCTTAAATCAAACTGCCTTGAAAAGACTTTGATATTTTAAGGAGAAAACATTGCACCAAATGGTTCGTTTCGCTCAGTGTGTTTTACGGACCACCCGCCGGTAGACATCTGACTGACATTATTTTAGTATTTTTTCTACATGTAGAATCGGTTTGTAAATTACAGCCAGCTCTCTTTTCAGAGGTGCCAAGTACTCATGGCAAGCAAACACTACCAGTGTGTCCAGGGCTTTACTCAGGAGGACAGCTGTCCGGGGTGTCCAGGGCTTTACTCAGCAGGACAGCTGATATATACTTGAGTTAGAATTGGGCTTCCAAGTGACACAGCGGTCTAAGCCGTGCTAGAGGCTTCACTACAGACCCGGGTTAGATCCCGGGCTGTATCACAACCAGCCGTCATCGGAAGTCCCATAGTGCGGGGCACAATTGGCCCAGCGTCTTCCGGGTTAGGGTTTGGCCGGAGTAGGCCGCCATGGTAAATAAGAATTTGTTCTTAACTGACTTGCCTAGTTAAATAAAGGTTAAATAAAAAAAACATTTAAAAATGTACTCACCCTCTGATAGTTCTGCTCCTTCTGGATCTGGTCCACCTGCTCCACCAGCTGTCTCACTCTCAGCTGCAGCTCTGTCAGCTTGTCTTTGGCTGCAATCTCTGCATAGTTATTGGTGTGCTCTCCCACTTGGATGTCCAGGTGAACTCTCTGAGGGTGGTTCACAGCAATTCAGAGGAGCGTAAACATGGGTATTTTCAAAACACTTACACCCCCCCATCCCATATTGCATCCTGCCATCAGCTTTTCTTATTGACCCACATTGTGAGTGCAATAGCCTTTCCCCCTACATTTGTCACACTAATGTACTTACAAGCATTCCTCCAGCGAAGAGGGCAAACTTGGAGGAGTTGGAGTGAAGGCAGATCTGATGTTCTCCTGGGGTGTGAGAGGTGAAGGTGAATCTTCCCTCCGAGCCGTATTGACGAGACAGGATCACCTAGAGTCCAGACAAGAAAACACACAGGAAGCAACACATCTTCAGTATAATTACTATTCAATTCAATGTAGCTTGGTTTTTAATTATTCTCACAGGCTTCTCTCAGAGAATACCATATGATGTGAATGATACTGGTTGCAGAGTGTAGCATCCTACCTTCTCATCAGGGTCTTTCACCTCAACAAACATCCCCAGACCCTGTGTGGCAGGAAGGTACTCTTCTTTCTGTTTGTCGTACAATTGTGTACGATAGTTTCCTTAAAAAAGAGAAAAATGTAATTGTTTACACATGCCAGCCAATGACTGCTTCTACCGGTCTTATCCTTACAAGTGCCTAGTTAGAGGGTAAACTGTTAGGGCCAGGGGTTGTTTCTGGGCAGGACCTACGATATGGATGGTACGACAGTAAAATATGATGTAGTTACACTAGATATGGTTTATATTTATTAAAGTATCCACATCATGATAGTTGAGGACATCAATATGACAAGTGTCAGATTTGTATTGTTAGATATTACTGCACTGTTGGAGCTAGAAACATGAGCATTTAGCACCTGCGATAACATCTGTAAATGTGTACGCCACTAATACAATTGTATTTGATTTGTATAGCTAACGTTAGCTAGCTGGTTAACTTAGTTAGCTAACCTGCTCATGAATTTGAGTAGCTAGCTAGCCAAGTCTGTCAACAAGTCAACTGAAAAGTTTAGACACATTTCATGTTGGCTGGCTAGATAACTAGCTAACTAACTAGATTGCTGGTTAACGTTAGCGAACCCGAACTCAGAAGGTAGTTTGACGAGATAGCTGTTAACGTTAGCTGACTTCCCGAAGCTAAATAGCATAGCAATCCCAAGATAACGTTACTGACCGATGATCATGGTCTCATCCGGAATTTCCTCTATGAAGCATTTCTTCTCAGTCTCCCCGATGTGAAAGTACAGCGAGGAGACAAAGGTGTAATAAACGTTCAAAAGCAAAACTAACAACACACAAGACTGCATTTTGACTGCCATCATCTTCCAGGCGATGATAGACGAAGGATGTTGTGATCTGAGTCTGCGCGGACACCAATGCCACGTAACCTATCGCTTGTCATCGTCCAATCAACACTCGAGTTAGACTTGTGGTTATGGTAGTTCTAAGTAATGTTCTTCCGGTTTCATGATTATGCACTACGCCTGTATTTTTATTTTTTATTTCAACACTAACAAAACGAATGAAAATAATTAACTATGGTCTTCAATTTAGACATCAATTAGTTTAATCAGTAGTAGAGCTTCACTAGAAAAAGTCCAGGGCTAACGTGCACTGTCTGTCACACAAAATGATATGAAAGCATTAGGACTACACATTAGAAGACACTGAGTTTAATCATTTGGGGAGACCAGTTTTATTGAGTCTTACAGGATAACTCAACGGCCTTGTTCAGTTTGAATCATTCAATCACGGTAAAGGGATATTTCCACGCAAATAATCCATGTTTAAGCAGCCACCTCAGAAGGAAAGAAACACTTTATGCAGAATCATTAAAAACACAATTCCCGCAGATCTAATGTAAAATAAGAAATGTGATGCAATCTCACATGAGATTTGTAAAGCCCCCAGTAGGCCTTACCAAATGTAAATGTGCCCGAAATCCTTCCCAACACCCATATTGAATTCAAAGTCAAGAGCAGTTAGAGGTCAATGTAAAACTAAATTAAATCCTAAACATATGTAAATCAGTCCAATCACTCAGAACCCAATGGTATAAAAAGATGAGGTGAAAATAAATCAACTTATACAGAAAATGTTGTGAAAGTAAATCTCCTTTAAAAGTTATTTAACAAAATCAGTGTTTTACAGATTGATCCAAATCAACAAGTATCCCCTGTACTGTGAAAGCAAAAATAACAGGGGAAAGTGTGAATAAAAACAAAATGCCTCCATCAAAAGGTCACTCATATACGTGGTAGTAACCATTAGTCATGGTTATTTCACAAACATTGGACGATACCATAAGTGACTGTAATCATCGCGGTGCGTCAGCAGATAAACATTTGTACAATCTTTAGAAAATTCACTTTGGATGTGTTGCTGAATCTGTTCATTTTACAAATACCTCTCACATACAGAAATATGTTTTCCTCTCAGTAAAACCTCCTGTTTCTTTCCTGGCGCTTCTGAAAGACTACAGCCCCTACAACACCACAAACTACAATTCCCAGTAGAGCACATAGCAGAAGCAGGAAGACCTTCCAGCCAGTAAGAGGTGTGCTTCGGAAGTTACCAGTAGGATCATCAATGTTGTCTGTGAAAGAGAAAAATTCAAGAAAAATGATCATGGTTAACTCTTAACCTAACAAGTCTACTCACCTACTGTAGATGATCTACAGTAAGATGACAAATACTTAACTGTGGTCAAATGGAATACCATCTTTGGTTAGAACAGAAATGGGTTTTCTTTATCAAATAAATCTACCTACCTTTGGGGGACTTCAGCAGGCTAACACTTGGCTCAATCTTGGTCCAGTCCAGACTGTCCTCATCAGGTGTGTGTTCCACCATCAGTTGATACATCTTCATAGAGATGATGTCATGGTTATCTGCAACATGAGAGTTGTGTTTGCATGAGTCACCATAGACTTCAAATGTACAATGGACAAAGCCAGACTGTGAAATGACAAACAAGTAATTGGTTCAATCTGTGTGTACTCTTCTGCACAGCAAGATTTTTTAAATAAGAATTGAATCAAGGTCAGGCATTATCTTTCTCAGCGTGCAGTTTTTAAATTTGTGTTCGAGACCTAAAAAAAATGTGATCTACATCTTGAAAGAATCAGTCTCTATTTAATCTACCCTGACCCAACCTGCCAGAGATCCCCTGGAGCAAGAATCAGTCTCCACAACCTGACCCAACCTACCAGAGAGATCTCCTGTAGCAGCAGAAGCCCCAAAGTAGTACCCCGTGGGGAGGCGGACACCCCCGATGTCAATGCACTCTTTCCATTCATTCTTATCATCAATGTCAATCATCACCTGTAGAGATCAGAATGGCACAATTCAGCAATTGCCATTATTTGAATATAAATGTATCATGTCAATTACATAACTTATACACTATAACATAGAAGAAGAAATATATATATATATATATATATATATATATAGCATCTCTATTAAGCCTCATCTGTGTTTAGGATACCAGTCCAAGATGTCTAGACTACAGTAATTTATATAACTTAAAAAGTGATTCCTACCGTGAGTCTGCCCTTAGAGTAGCGAATGGCCAGGTAGGTGTCATGGTCTTTGTTCCTGATTTCAGAAGAACAGCCTCCCAGTTCAGAGGTATGTCCATCATTCCCATGGTCATAGGGCAGAGAACCATTATTCACCATGGCAGAGATGTAGGGGAAGGAATGCTAGTGTAAAGCACAAGAGATGTAACAACCGAAAACAAAAAAAATATTCAATAAAGATAGACATTGTGAATCAATTATTTGATCCTAGTCCTGACTCAGTTACCAATCAATCCATTTTACGCTGTGATGCAAAAATATTTGTACATATAATTCAAAATGTGTAATAAGCCGAATGCAGCATATTAAAAGGTGATGTTCATGATGCTACAAAAAGGTCCTTCCCAGAAAGAAACTAAAAAGCTTCATATGAAAAAATAACAAAGAAACTAAAAAGCTTCATATGAAAAAATAACAAAGAAACTCAAAAAGAAAATACATCACATTAAAATCCTTCCATCACATTGACATGAAACGCAGGAGAATAATGATAAATGTAGCTGCATCAACTCACGTCAGCCGCCTCATCGTTATGGTACGTGTCTATAAAAAGGGCGAGACCGTGGAACTTAGCATTGCTGCCAAACACAGACCCTGCAAAGGGAAGAATCACGTCAAGTCAACCAGCCAGATCGCTGCACTTACATCCAGCCCATGGAGATCATTGCGGAAGGTATCCACAAATAAAGCCAGGCCAACAAAATGATCTTGGTTTCCAAAGACTGGGCCTGAATGGAAGGCAAAGAGGCGAGATATGATGAGCACATGACTGAGACTTAAAGTGATTACGTCAAATGCAACCCAGTGCTACCACATCACATAGACTAGTCTACTGATTTGATTGCCAAAGCTTTGTACTGGAATGAGGAAGTGATTGATGACAAAGATTCTATTTTGGCAAGATGATGCATTACCTGGATGAAGTCTCTCCTTCGTGTACCAGATGGCGATGCCGTCTCCATGGAGATTTTTCTTCCCCGAACCGTGGATCTTGTACTGCACGTGCATCTCCCAGTCTTTCAGATGAACAGGCTGCACAGAGAAAACACAATGACATTGGATCATCAATTCAACCATGAATTGGACCTATCTATTCAGTTTAAAATGTAGATATTCTCCAATCAAGCTATAATGGATTTGAGAGTGGACTGTATTTTCGGTCTGTAATGCCTAACAGAATACATTTCATAGAAGCTAGTTCTTTACTCACCACTGTGTTCCATATGGATCCCTGTTTACTTCTCTCATCAGGTGTCAGGCGCACATAGGAGCTGGTGACTAGCGTGCTCCCCCAGAAGTCCCACTGACTGGATGGGCTGCTTCCAACACCTGTGCAACATTTTGGTGAAGAGACAAGCAGGATTTCAGGGACACATGGGAGAAGAATGTGCAGAATTATGTTGTTCATCAATTACTCATTGCCACCCCTAGCCCAGCTCTCGAGAAACCAAGGGGGCCCAAGGTGGCTTACAGCCGGTCCCAGTCTTGGGTTCTCAGTTGATGGTATGGAGGACAGCTGGCTCCATGTGAACTACAATCCCGGCGCTCTGTTTTAACGTTTAAAAACATTAATTAATCCTCGCTAGCAGTTTTGGAAACCTTTGGAACTTAACTTTCATATAAACAAGAAAGAATCTTTCAAATACAAAATGACTGTGCGCAGTTTAGCAAATGACCATTCCTCTCACAAGGGGGATGGTAATTTGGCTCAATGTAATGGTCAATGGCTCAATGTAATGCAATGGAATTAAGAGTTACCCCAAGCCAAGCAGACTAAACACAGTTGAGTGGCGTTGGCTACCCCAAGCCTGGCCCAAGATGTAATGTTAAGGAGCCTAATGTTATTCCTCAAGGTCCTTATATATTTTTATTTTACCTTTATTTAACTAGGCAAGTCAGTTAAGAACAAATTCTTATTTTCAATGACGGCCTAGGAACAGTGGGTTAACTGCCTTGTTCAGGGGCAGAACGACAGATTTTTACCTTGTCCGTTCGGGGATTCGATCTTGCAACCTACCGGTTACTAGTCCAACGCTCTAACCACTAGGCAACCTGCCGCCCCATATGATATCCCAATAGTAATATATGATATCCTAATAGTAATATATGATATCCTAATAGTAATATGATATCTCTTCCTAATAGCAATATATAATATCCTAAAGGTAATATATGCTATCCCATCCTAAAGGTAATATATGCTATCCCATCCTAAAGGTAATATATGCTATCCCATTTAAAACGGGTGTTCCAACTCTTTGGTCAGTAATGATCCCATGGGAAATAATATATATGTCACAAAATATCTGTAAAAACAAAAATGCAAAACAAAATTATTTTTGTCCACCGAATAGAGGGGTGTATGGGCCAATAAAATACATACAAATAAATAGTATTTAAGTGGAGTTAGGGTGGTGAGTTTCCCCTGTATAGAGTGGTGAGTTTCCCCTGTATAGAGTGGGGTTAGGGTGGTGAGTTTCCCCTGTATAGAGTGTGGTTAGGGTGGTGAGTTTCCCCTGTATAGAGTGGTGAGTTTCCCCTGTATAGAGTGGGATTAGAGTGGTGAGTTTCCCCTGTATAGAGTGGTGAGTTTCCCCTGTATAGAGTGGGATTAGAGTGGTGAGTTTCCCCTGTATAGAGTGGGGTTAGGGTGGTGAAAACTAGTTAGTAACAGCAAGCTAGTTAGCTAAATTGACATATGTCATATGTTTAATGCTTTTCGACCTGTCCCTAAATTAATTTAGTTTGGTTCAGAGTTAGTTTTGATATTTCAACCTGCGTGTCCTGATAGCCTCAAAATCAACATGCGCGCGAGCGGTCCGGTCAGCATGTTATGACGGAACCAATGGGATGCAGGAACGCCCCGAATTGCGGGCTGCAGTTGCACATTATTTGGCTAGTTAGTAAACTATCTAGTTAATTAGTATGACTGGCTCCTAGCAGCTAACGTTATTGACAATATAAAAGTTAGCTATCATTATCACATAGCGTACTTACCCTGGTACGGTTTCATGAGCGAATGCTCCCGCTTTAAGTGCTCTGCATTTCCGTCTGTTATATCGCATTTCACTAGAGTAAAGTGAAGTAATAGGAAAAGCAGTGGTCTGCTGATAAATGTACCAACGCCTCTCATTTTGCTGCCTCGGAAAGACACCATGGATCCTGGATAACCATCTTCCTGATCCGGGTAGGACACAGCAACTCCCACTAAAATAGTTCCTATGTTACTTTTCAGTTCAGGAACTTTGACCGTGTCCTATTTTTGTTGTTGTTGAAATAACCGTCTATATTAAATTAATATTTTTTTATTGTTACCTTTCAAAGTTCAAACCGTATTTTGTTTGATTATCGCTTTGAACTTAGTTGTAAAGAATGTTTTCATAGTTGGTAAAAATTACTATAGCCAATCATAGACGAGTACATAGTTAAAGACAACAAAAACGACCAATCAGGGGCTTGGTTGTAGTTGAAACGGTCGAAGTATGCAAATGTTAACAACTTTGCAAATGGCACTACTTACGTTTCGTTTTCTCCACTAGATGGTGCCACTACATCAGTTTATGTTTATTTGAAGAGTTCGTAACTTCCTACTGTGACGGCCCACCACAAGGTCGCAAAGAAAACTATGAAAATAAAAGCTGAAATATATACTTCACAACAAAAAGAAATATAAAAAAACCTAAATAACACAAACGGGACGATTAAAAAGCACCCTAAGGAAAAGCAAAGCTAAAAATATGTTTTAAGCTGTCTTTTCAATTTGTCCACAGATCAAATCAAACTTTATTTGTCACATTCACCGAATACAACAAGTGTAGACCTTACCGTCAAATGCTTACTTACAAGCAGCAGCAGTTCAAGAAGAGTTAAGAAAATATTTACCAAGTAGACTAAAATAAAAAGTAACACAATAAGAATAACGAGGCTATATACAGGGGGCACTGGTACAGTGTGCGTGGTACAGGTTAGTTGAGGAAATTTGTAAATGTAGGTGGGGTGATAGATAATTAACAATGAGTAGCAGCAGTGTACAAAAGGGAGGGGGGGTACAATGTAAATTGTCCGGTGGTGATTTTATGAATTATTCAGCAGTCTTACGGCTTGGAGGTAGAAGCTGTTGAGGAGCCTTTTGGTCCTAGACTTGGCGCTCCGGTACCACTTGCCGTGCGGTAGCAGAGAACAGTCTAACTTGGGTGACTGGAGTCTCTGACAA
This sequence comes from Salvelinus namaycush, assembly GCF_016432855.1. NCBI lineage: Eukaryota > Metazoa > Chordata > Actinopteri > Salmoniformes > Salmonidae > Salvelinus > Salvelinus namaycush. The sequence continues at coordinate 4,538,007 of NC_052311.1, forward strand.
TTTTATGGGCTTTCCTCTGACACCGCCTATTATCTAGGTCCTGGATGGCAGGAAGCTTGGCCCCAGTGACGTACTGGGCCGTTCGCACTACCCTCTGTAGCACCTTACGGTCAGAAGCCGAGCAGTTGCCATACCAGGCGGTGATGCAACCGGTCAGGATGCTCTCGATGGTGCAGCTTTAGAACCTTTTGCGGATCTGGGGACCCATGCCAAATCTTTTCAGTCTCCTGAGGGGGAAAAGATTTTGTCGTGCCATCTTCACGACTGTATTGGTATGTTTGGACCATGATAGTTTGTTGGTGATGTGGACACCAAGGAACTTGAAATTCTCGACCTGCTCCACTACAGCCCCGTCGATGTTAATGAGGGCCTATTCGGCCCGCCTATTTCCTGTAGTCCACGATCAGCTCCTTTGTCTTGCTCACGTTGAGGGAGAAGTTGTTGTCCTGGCACCACACTGCCAGTTCTCTGACCTCCTCCCTATAGGCTGTCTCATCGTTGTCAGTGATCAGGCCTACCACTGTTGTGTCGCCAGCAAACTTAATAATGGTTTTGGAGTCATTTTGGCCACGCAGTCGTCGGTGAACAGGGAATAAAGGAGGGGTGTTGTTGCCTACTCTTACCACCTGGGTGTGGCCCGTCAGGAAGTACAGGATCCAGTTGCAGAGGGAGGTGTTTAGTCTCAGAGTCCTTAGCTTAGTGATGAGCTTCGTGGGCACTATGATGTTGAACACTGAGCTGTAGTCAATGAACAGCATTCTCACGTAGGTGTTCCTTTTGTCCAGGTGAGAAAGGGCAGTGTGGAGTGCAATTGAGATTGCGTCATCTGTTGGGGCGGTATGCGAATTGGAGTGGGTCTAGGGTGTCCGGGAGGATGCTGTTGATGTGAGCCATGACCAGCCTTTCAAAGCACTCCATGGCTACAGTTGTGAGCCAGCCAAGTATTTAAATCATTAAATCACTAATACAGTCTAATAATTTATCCGTGGAGATAAAATCCTCTGGAGACACGGCAATACAAAGTTATGTATCGTCTGCGTAGAAGTGAAAATCAATGCTGTGCTTTCTGATAACGCTGCCAAGGGCTAACATCAATGCAACATGCAACAATTTTACGGAGTTACAGTTCATAAAAGGACATCAGTCAATTGAAATATATTCATGAGGCTCTAATCTATGGATTTCACATGACGGCAGGGAAACAGCCATGGGTGGGCCTGGGAGGGCATAGGCCCAGCCACGGAGGAGCCAGGCCCTGCCATTCCTGCAGTCAGCATCCCAATTGCACATTTTAGTGTCCTTTTGCCCCAGCACAAGGTTCACCTATATAATGATCATGCTGTTTTAATCAGCTTCTTGATATGCCACACCTGTCAGGTGGATGGATTATCTTGGCAAAGGAGAAATGCTCACTAACAGGGATGTAAACAAATTTGTACACAACATTTGAGAGAAATAAGCTTTTTGTGCGTATGAAAAATTTCTAGGATCTTTTGATTCAGCTCATGAAACATGGGACCAACACTTTACATGTTTTGTTTATATTTTTGTTCAGTATAATTCCTGTTATAATGAAGCTTTTTATGTTTGTTCTCTAGGCACAGTGACCCACTTTTCTACTTTCTCTTCAGATTTTAACATCAAAACAATAAAGAAGGGGTCCTACCACTGTGCACCTGGGGGGGCCCCAGGACTGACAACATTTATCAAGGATCCCAAGTAGTTCCTGCCAAGGCAGCAGCTACTCTTCATGTTTTTTTTTTTGTTGAGAATTTGGGAGTACATCCAACCGGCCTCGCAAGCGCACACCACCTGTAACCGCGCCAGCCCAGGACCTCCACATCCAGCTTCTTCACCTGCGGGATCATCTGAGACCAGCCAATGGACAGCTGATGAAACTGTGGGTTTTCAAAAAAATATTTTTCTGCACAAACTGTCGGAAAACATCTCAGGAAGGCTAATCTGTGTGCTCATCGTCCTCACCAGGGTCTTGACCTGACTGCAGTTCGGAGTCGTAACCAACCTCAGTGGGCAAATGCTCCCCTTCGATGGCCTCTAGCACGCTGGAGAAGTGTGCTCTTCACTGATCAATCCAGGTTTCAACTGTACCTGGCAGATGGCAGACAGCGAGCCTGTATGGCATCGTGTGGGCGAGTGGTTTTCTGATGTCAACGTTGTGAACAGGGTTCCCCATGGTGAAGGTGGAGTTGTGGTATGGGCATGCATAAGCTACGGACAATGTACACAATTTCATTTTTGGCAATTTGAATAAACAGAGATACCATGACGAGATCCTGATGCCCATTGTCGTGCCATTCATCTGCCAGCATCACCTCATATTTCAGCATTATAATGCACAGCCCCATGTCGCAAAGATCTGTACACAATTCCTGGAAGCTGAAAACATCCGAGTTCTTCCATGCCCTGCATACTCACCAGACATGTCACCCATTGAGCATGTTTGGGATGCTCTGGATCGACGTGTATGTCTGCGTGTTCCAGTTCCCGCCAATATTCAGCAACTTCGCATAGCCATTGACGAGGAGTGGGACAACATTCCACAATCAACAGCCTGATCAACTCTATGCGAAGGAGATGTGTCGAGCTGCATGAGGCAAATGGTGCACAACAGGTACTGACTGATTTTCTGATGCATGCCCCTACCTTTAAAAAAAAATAATAATAATATTCCCAGTGACGTGAAATCTGTAGATTAGGGCCTAATTAATCTATTTCAGTTGACTGATTTCCTTATATGAACTGTAACTCAGTAAAATCTTTGAAATTGTTGCGTTTTATATTTTTGTTCAGTGTAGATATCATATCATTCAGCAACATCAATAACAAAACCATAACTATCCTGCTATGTTCTTGTACTTCAATTATAAAGAGCTCACCTTAAGCAGAAAGGCCTACCGTCCATGAGGGCTTAATGTTTGACACCAGATAGGACTCCAGCTTTATCGTATGTCCAGTCTGAAAATAGAATTAATCAGTTAAGCGCTCGGTCTGTTCTTATGGGAAGAAACAAACATCGCATGTGTTACATTCTTTTTTGCATCGCAGTGTTCTGCTACTCGCTGTTTATTATCTATGCATAGTCACTTTACCCCTACCTACATGTACATATTACCTCCACTAACCCGTACCCCCCCCCCCCCCCCCCACACACATTGACTCAACACTGGCACCCCCTGTATATAGCCTATTTTATTGTTATTTTATTGTTCTTAACTCAAAAAAAAATGTTGACTACATTGTTGGTTAAGGGCTTGTAAGTAAGAATTTTCACTGAGATCTACACCTGTTGTATTCGGCGCATGTGACAAATAACATGTGATTTATTTGCTAGTTGACAGCTTACCTTGCGTTGCTGACGTCTTCCATCCTCGTATCCTGACAAAAGAGAAATAGGCCGCGTTCATTACACAATAACTATCAAACCACATGTTGAAAAAAAAAATCTGATTCATGTATAGTCATGACTTCTCTCATCAATGAATCTAAATAAATCCAATCTACTCTGCAGTATGTAGGGTTGGCTGATCCCTGATCGATAAGACAAAGTCATCCATAAATGCACCAGACATTTCTCTATCATTTATGTCAGCGATTTATTTGGCATAACATGTAGATGTATTCTCTATTTTAATATAACGGAACAAGATAGCCTAGAATTGCAGTCTCAACTGTTAAGCAAGAGTAGATAAACTTGATGTCTTGAGACATGTTAAAGGTCCCGAACAGTCATTCTAATTCCCATTTAAAATAGCCTTTTGATTGACTCTAATATCACCTATAATATTTTTTGAGGGATAGAAATGATACATTTGACTAAGTACTTTTTATCTCATGACTAACTACTAGGAAGTTTGAAAAGGCAGGCTCAGTGGGTGGGGAGCTTACAGTGCATTCTGAAAGTATTCAGACCCCTTGACTTTTTCCACATTTTGTTATGTTACAGCCTTATTCTAAAATTTGATTAAATAAAACAATTTCCTCAGAAATCTACACACACAATAATACCCCATAATGACAAAGCAAAAACAGGTTTTTAGACATCTTTACAAATGTATTAAAAATAAAAACATGTTTTCAGACCCTTTGCTATGAGACTCGAAATTGAGCTCAGGTGCATCCTGTTTCCATTGATCATCATTGAGATGTTTCTACAATTTGATTGGAGTCCACCTGTGGTAAATTCAATTGATTGGACATGATTAGCAAATGTATTTATTATTATTTATTTTTTAAACAACAGTTTTTGCTTTGGCTTTATGGGGTATTGTGTGTAGATTGACGGGAGGGGGGGACTATTTAATACATTTTAGAATAAGGCTGTAACCTAACAAGATGTGGAAAAAGTCAAGGGGTCTGAATACTTTCCGAAGGTGCTGTAAAGTCATGAGCTCGCCTCGACTATTAAGTTCTGCTTTTCAGATGTATCAAATACTTATGTCATGCAATAAAATGCTAATTAATTACTTAAAAATCATACAATGTGAATTACAGACCTCTACATGCTTTGTAAGTAGGAAAACCTGCAAAATCGGCAGTGTATCAAATACTTGTTCTCCCCACTGTATAAGTATATTTGCCATAGATGAATAGTGTAAACTTTAAATTATATTTGCTGACACACTACAGTCAAATTTTAGCACAAGTAGCGTAGCTATCTAGCCATATATACCATGCCCCTTTGCAAACACGCCTTCTCCGATGTTGGTTACAAGGCGGTACCTATTTAAATTAGGGAAGATAATGTCATGTTGCCATTGGTGTATTAAAATAGACGTTAAGGTGATGTCCCCTTAATAATGAATCCATGTGTTTGACATGGGGGATGGAACTAGAGGTCAACCGATTATGATTTTTCAACGCCGATACCGATTCTTGAAGGACCAAAAAAAGCCGATACCGATTTAATCGGAAGATTTTTATATATATATTTGTAATAATGACAATTACAACAATACTGAATGAACACTTATTTTAACTTAATATAATACATCAATAAAATCAATTTAGTCTCAAATAAATAATGAAACATGTTCAATTTGGTTTAAATAATGCAAAAACAAAGTGTTGGAGAAGAAAGTAAAAGTGCAATATGTGCCATGTAAAAAAGCTAACGTTTAAGTTCCTTGCTCAGAACATATGAAAGCTGGACTATTTCTCTCTATACCATTTGTATTTCATTAACCTTTGACTATTGGATGTTCTAATAGGTACTTTAGTATTGCCAGCCTAATTGTCACGACTTCTGCCGAAGTTGTTGCCTCTCCTTGTTCGGGCGGTGTTCGGCAGTCGACGTCACCGGTCTTCTAGCCATCATTGATCCATTTTTCATTTTCCATTGGTTTTGTCTTGTCTTCCTACAAACCTGGTTTCAATCCCATTCATTACCTGTTGTGTATTTAACCCTCTGTTTCCCCTCATGTCTTTGTCAGAGAGTACATTTAGTGTTTGGAGTATGTTTAGTGGACTTCTATTAAAAAGACTCCATTACACTCCATTTGACCTTCCTGCGCCTGACTTCCCTGCCACCTATACACACGACTCTGACACTAATCTCGGGAGTTGATAGGCTTGAAGTCATAAACAGCGCAATGCTTGAAGAGCTGCTGGTAAATGCAGGAAAGTGCTGTTTGAATGAATGCTTACGAGCCTGCTGCTGCCTACCACCGCTCAGTCAGACTGCTCTATCAAATCATAGACTTAATTATAATACACTGCTCAAAAAAATAAAGGGAACACTTAAACAACACAATGTAACTCCAAGTCAATCACACTTCTGTGAAATCAAACTGTCCACTTAGGAAGCAACACTGATTGACAATACATTTCACATGCTGTTGTGCAAATGGAATAGACAAAAGGTGGAAATTATAGGCAATTAGCAAGACACCCCCAATAAAGGAATGGTTCTGCAGGTGGTGACCACAGACCACTTCTCAGTTCCTATGCTTCCTGGCTGATGTTTTAGTCACTTTTGAATGCTGGCGGTGCTTTCACTCTAGTGGTAGCATGAGACGGAGTCTACAACCCACACAAGTGGCTCAGGTAGTGCAGCTCATCCAGGATGGCACATCAATGTGAGCTGTGGCAAGAAGGTTTGCTGTGTCTGTCAGCGTAGTGTCCAGAGCATGGAGGCGCTACCAGGAGACAGGCCAGTACATCAGGAGACGTGGAGGAGGCCGTAGGAGGGCAACAACCCAGCAGCAGGACCGCTACCTCCGCCTTTGTGCAAGGAGGAGCACTGCTAGAGCCCTGCAAAATGACCTCCAGCAGGCCATAAATGTGCATGTGTCTGCTCAAACGGTCAGAAACAGACTCCATGAGGGTGGTATGAGGGCCCGACGTCCACAGGTGGGGGTTGTGCTTACAGCCCAACACCGTGCAGGACGTTTGGCATTTGCCAGAGAACACCAAGATTGGCAAATTCGCCACTGGCGCCCTGTGTTCTTCACAGATGAAAGCAGGTTCACACTGAGCACATGTGACAGACGTGACAGAGTCTGGAGACGCCGTGGAGAACGTTCTGCTGCCTGCAACATCCTCCAGCATGACCGGTTTGGCGGTGGGTCAGTCATGGTGTGGGGTGGCATTTCTTTGTGGGGCCGCACAGCCCTCCATGTGCTCGCCAGAGGTAGCCTGACTGCCATTAGGTACCGAGATGAGATGTTCAGACCCCTTGTGAGACCATATGCTGACACATGCACATTTTGTTGGCTGTCTTTGTTAGGAAGAAATGGTCTATGCACAGTTCGCAACGAGCCAGGCGGCCCAAACTGCTGCATATACCCTGACTCTGCTTGTACAGAACACAAGAGAAGTGACACAATTTCCCTAGTTAAAATTAAATTCATGTTAGCAGGCAATATTGACTAAATATGCAGGTTTAAAAATATATACTTGTGTAGTGATTTTAAGAAAGGCGTTGATGTTTATGGTTAGTTACACATTGGTGCAACGACAGTGCTTTTTTCGTGAATGCGCTTGATAAATCACCCGTTTGGCGAAGTAGGCTGTGATTCAATGATAAATTAACAGGCACCGCATTGATTATATGCAACGCAGGACAAGCTAGATAAACTAGTATTATCATCAACCATGTGTAGTTAACTGGTGATTATGTTAAGATTGATTGTTTTTTATAAGATAAGTTTAATGCTAGCTAGCACCTTACCTTGGCTCCTTGCTGCACTTGCATAACAGGTAGTCAGCCTGCCACGCAGTCTCCTCGTGGAGTGCAATGTAATCGGCCATGATCGGTGTCCAAAAATGCAGATTACCGATTGTTATGAAAACTTGAAATCGTCCCTAATTAATCGGCCATTCCAATTAATCGGTCGACTCTAGATGGAACCAGTAACTTTATGATCAAACTTTATCAATGTAGAAGCAACAGTCATTATTCATACTTTGGTCATCATACTTTGATCTGGTTTCATCCAAATATCATCTAATTTAACATTATTTTGACTGTTCGTGACCTTTAAGATTGAAGGTGGTGATAAGGCTGAGATATCATTGAAGTTGAAAAATTTGACATGATCCCTTCCTCTCTCTCTGATCTCCCATGGACTCCATAGGACAATGTAACAACCTGGAATTAGAGATGTTTTGTTAATTTAGCTAAGCTAATGAAAGTTGTTAGCTAAACAGAGTCTTCAATATAAATTGTGACATTGCTAAAACAAGATGTCAACAACATAATTCTTAATATTGACAAAATATTATTCTGGAGTAACATACATTTATATACTGAACACAAGTACAAACCCAACATGTAAAGCTTTGGTTTCATGAGCTGAAATAAAAGATCCCAGAAATGTTCCATATGCACAAAAAGGTTAATTCTCACAACACAATGCCACAGATGTCTCAAGTTTTGAGGGAGCATGCAAATGGCATGCTGACTACAGGAATGTCCACCAGAACTGTTGCCAGGTAATTTAATGTTAATTTCTCTAACAATGTAGTTTTTTCCCCCAACCGGCCTCACAACCGCAGACCACGTGTAACCACACCAGTCCAGGACTTCCACATCCGGCTTCTTCACCTGTGGAATCGCCTGAGACCAGCCACCCAGACAGCTGATGAAACTGAAGAGTATTTCTGTCTGTAATAAAGCCCTTTTGTAGGGGAAAACTAATTCTGATTGGCTGGGCCTGGCTCCTCGGTGGGTGGGCCTGGCTCCCAAGTGGTTGGGCCTATGCCCACCCATGGCTTCGCCCCTGCCCAGTCATGTGAAATCCATAGATTAGGGTATAATTAATTTATTTCAATTCACTGATTTCCTTATATGAACTGTAACTCAGTAAAATTGTTGAATGTTGCTTTTTCATTTTTGTTCAGTATACATTCAAATGCTTTGCTTCCTTACCTCAAGTTGAAAATCTGATTATCAATCCTCCAGGTTTGCCAGACTGTTTTGAGACTTGCATCAACTGTCAGTTGACTAAAGAATGTTCTGTGAATTTAATATGTTGAACAATCCTAAATTCCAAACTTTATGAACAGGAATATGAGTGCAGGCCAGAGTGATCCTCACATGTATTTTAATTATGTTTTGTTTGCCTTTTGTGATAATGTTTTGAATTCAAATGTAAAAGAATGGCCTGGACACTGAGAAGGCTCCACATGAGGCTGTCCAACCAGAGAGTCTCTCTAGGCAGCCTTCTCTGGAGTAATCTCTGTCTCTCTGTCAGTGGTTTTCAATATTTTCTTTATTTTTATCTTATGTTTCTTGAATATTTTCTTTTTCAATTATATAGACATACATAAAATGTGTCAGGTGCTGTCAATTTATTTTTATTTAACTAGGCAAGTCAGTTACGAACAAATTCTTATTTACAATGACGGCCTACCCCGGCTAAACCCGGACGACGCTGGGCCGCCCTATGGGACTCCCAATCACGGCCAGTTGTGATACAGCCTGGAATCGAACCAGGGTGTCTGTAGGGTGTCTTCACTAGTCTCTACAGATGGACTGTGTGGCTGGTGTCTTCACTAGTCTCTACAGATGGGCTGTGTGGCTGGTGTCTCCTGCTACCTGATCTCACTACATCCTCCTCCAGTAATAATCCAGTGATCCCATCGGAAGCTATACTATATGTGAAAAAATATAAATAATGGACAATATCTTTGGAAGAAATTAATTGGATGGTCATGGCCTCTGACAGAATGTCGTAGAACACAGACCACGCTAAATGATGAATGAGACGAGGGGGGTGGAGTTTGAGGACTGAAGAGAAGAGTTGATTTGTAGAAAAATGTCTGTGGGACACTTCATATTCCTCCCCCTCGGTTTAAGTCAGCTAGACCAGGGTTTCATCTTCAGTGAAACATGTCAATGACCTGATTGGTGGAAGATCGAGTGCCGCCCTAGGGCAGCGCACCATTGGCTCAGCATCATCCGGGTTACGGGAGGGTTTGGCCGTCACTGTAAATAATAATTTGTTCTTAACTGACTTGCCTAGTTAAATGCATTTTAAAAAATGATATGTACACTACTTTTGACCAGAGCCCTTTAGCCAATAGGTGGTCATTTGGGATTGTTTCAATAAGGCCCATATGTCAATAATACTATACAATAACTTGTAAACGATAATCAATAGCATGAATATCAAACAAAACAAACACCAACTCAGTGAAGATAATCAGTTTATTGTTTATTTCAATGGCTCATCTGATCAAAGAAGCCCCTTTATCAACAAAAACACTGGGACATTTCTCATGTCATTTCGTTGGACAAGTAGTGTGGTTGTGTTATCAGCACAGTATCGCAATATGTGCAGTACACCAGTCAAGGCTGCAATATGCAACATAGTGATTAGTGTTCAGATCTCTGCTTTCTGGCAACAAGGATCAACGGAGTCAAATCACAAAATAATGTCAAAGAATAAGTCAAAAGATGAACCAGTGGCGAAGGCTAGACAGTGATGGCTGTGAGAAGAGTTCTAGCCATAAACAGAATGAATCATTCTAATGCTGTGGTTCTACCAAAAAAAATACCTTGAGACCTCAGTGAGAAGTAGCTTTTTAGTGAGGGAAGAGTACTTTTACTTTAAGAACAGGGTTTTATTCAATAGGTCATACCGTAGCAAAAATGTTTTGCAACAGAAAACGAACTTGTCCAATAAGAAAAACTTATTTAATCCCTCCCTGTTTGTCAGTCTTCTTCCGTTTGATGCCTAATGAATATGACCCAGTACTCCACACCGACTGCATCCATCTTTATTAACACAGGAAGAAAGACTAAATAAAAATGCACTTTAAAAAAATATATATATACAAAGTTAAAAGGCAGAATCCTTTTGTCTATAAAAGATAAAAGTAGTGATGACCATACAGTGAGTGGGATTGACAGATCAGAAGAGATCAGTCAGGAAGATGCATTTGGTTGCTACTAAGCCCTTCATTCCATTTGTAGTAAAATACTATCTAGACTACAGTAAGGTATGTTTATGCTATAAAAAGTTGACACATTTCAGATGCTTGCCAGATATCTTCCTAAAGCAGGCTTCATAGTGTTCAATGAAAATAGTCTCGATATCTAAGCCTGGAACATTGAGAATCAGAACACAGCCTTAGTAGTATCAGCATAGTTCAAGTCTGAAAACTGTTGGGGACAAGGTACAAGCATTGTAAAACTTACACATTCAAAGCATACCGACAGAAAGGGACCAGAAGTTAACACTGTTGCAGATAGAAATGTGATTTCTAGAGCTTCCATCATTCCCTGCTCTACACAACAGATAGAAATGTGCTGTTTAGATCAGTTATGGGCATCTAAACATTCTGTAACGTTCCAACTGTCCTTCTGAGTGAGCCCCTGATTTAGATTTTTGGCCATCGCCACGGTAACCAGCGAGATCGCCTGTGACGCAGAAGGGGAATCTGGATGTGTTTACGTTCCAGCAGGAAGTGGAAGTTTTGGAAATGTGGGAAGCAATTAGTGATAAGCTGCAGATGGGCTGTGTGTTTCATCGACCGCGAGGTCACTGATTCCACCAGGATGCAAAGAGTGTGTTTTATATATCTTAGTATGTCATTTAAAAGGCAGGTCCTCTTCTTCTGGGAGAGAAGTGAGAAACCCTCCTGGGTGCCATGCTAGCATCTACTTAAAGCACACGAAATAGTAAGAAAACAGCTGATTGGGTAACCTCCTCAATAAGGAGACGGCTGATTGGATATCCTCAGCCTAACAACCTGAGCCTGAATATTCAGTTGCTATATAATGGCTTTTTAACATTTTTATAAATAAAAACATAAAAAATAAACAATGTATTTCACGCCAGGATATGAAAAACCAAAACCAAGGAATACAAAATAAAGCAACAAACAAATTTGTCAACTTAAATTAAAAAGTTACGTCACGTTTCAATGGCATCGTATTCAAGTAATCTGTTACATCAAGTCCCTGATATACGCTGTGGTTCATGGAAATAAGTCTTCAACTCACACAGAACCATCAGTTCATATAGAAGGCAGCAGCATGTCATTATGTACACATCATCAAAGTTCCAAGCATAGAATTAGAATGCTACATTAATATTCTCTCTCTCTCTCACTCAACAGGAAGGAGGATGGGAAGAGAACCAAAACATGACAGGTATGTTAACTGTGGATTTCCTCTGCTGTGACAGAACAATGAACTCTGGCCTCCCCTCCCATCCATTGAGGATTATGGGTAGGAATTCTCAGAGGGCCCCTGTAGCACTTAGTGACATAATCCCTTTATTCACTGGCATAAGAGTGATATAAAGCCTATATATACACACACACACTGACATAGCATCTTCAACTCACTGGTATGTCTGCTTATAACAAGTCATACCACTGTTCCCAAGTCAGCAGCTCAAGACTTTACTGGCCTATTTCTCATCTTCAGTTGAGTTGATATTTTTGGATTACAGTGAGAGACCCAGCAGCACTTCATCTGAATTCACAGACAGACATCACTCTGGTCGAAACACAGGAGGCACTGAGGAGGAATCATGCTGCATAGCCTCTGGTTCACAGTGATAACAGCATCTTAATCAGGGACATACTGTGACCATTCTACAGTGTTTTAATGCTTCTGCCTTGGCATCATGTTCCCGTGACGTGATTAGAACACAGTGTTCAACATCAGTCAGTGGCGTCATGTCAGTGTGATGACTTCCATGGGGTCATCGGTGCCCTTTGACCTTTGCTTGCGTTTGAGCAGTCTTTCTCGCCGTCTCTGTCTGAAGGTGGGGGGCGCGGGGCGCGTGGCGGCCGAGGAGGGGGACGGGGTGCTGATGGAGAGAGAGAGGAGGTCTGCCAGGGAGCGGAGAGGAGGAGGAAGTAGTGATGGGAGAGGATTGTAGCGCTCCCTGTCCCTGGCTCGGGGCGGTTTGCTGTTCATCCTCTCCTCCGTCTCCTGGCGTCATCTGTCGAAGCAGCCCGCTGACATGAAGGTGTGGTGGGGGCCCACGCCCCCCAGGTACCCCCGGCTGTAGGCCATGTTGAGGCAGTGTCTCGGCTCCGCAGCCAAGGCTACCTGCAAGGAGATGGGGCACTGCAAGGCCAGCGGTGCCACCCGAGCCCCAGGCTGCAGCCCCGAAGTCAGGCTAGGATAGGAGGGGAAGGCCCCTGCTGTAGAGGTCATGGTGTTGGCACCGGTGAGCAGCCCCATCCTGTGGCTCTGGAGGAAGTCCTGGGACATGTTGACTCCAGCAGGCCCCAAAGCCCGGGAGTCGGCTAGCGCGTGGAGCTGGGACAGGGAGGGGGAGAGGTGTGGGAAGCCCACTGGGCTGGGCTGGAAGAGGAGCTGCTGGGGGGTGGAGGAGGTGGTAGCTGGTCTCTGGATGGCTGGGACTGGGGAGAGGTGGGAGAGAGGAGGGTGAGACTGGAGAGAGGCGGATCGAGACAACGGAGGGGTGGATTTTGGTTTGTTGGCCTCCTTCACGTCGCTGTCATGTGCACTGTGGAAGAGAGAGACAAGTGTGCAATGCTGTCATCAAGGCAAAGGGTGGCTACTTTGAAGAATCTCAAATATAAAATACATGTTTATTCGTTGAACACTTTGTTACTACATAATTCTGTGTGTTATTTCATAGTTTTGATGTCTTCACTATTATTCTACAATGTAGTTACAAATAAAGAAAACCCCTTGAATGAGTTGGTGTGTCCAAACTTTTGACTGGTACTGCATATACAAGCATTCAATTGGTCTCAGATGTGTGTCCTGTGTGAGCCTTACAGCAGCATGAGTTTGATGCAGTGTGCGAGGTGGTCCCAGGTGTATCCAGTCAGTAGGTGTAGAGACGTGGTCCAGCTCGGAGAAATCTGGAGACAGACACGAGACGCCGCTACGCATGCTGCTGCCACCTGAGACGGCCGGAAACTCAGGAACGCATGGTCTAGAGGAACAAAGAGACTGTTAGAAATGGTATAGAGCAGGTATTCAGCGAAATAACAACAATGTCAAATACAGGTAGCCTAGTCAAATAATTAACATCCAATCACATTAACCGTCACTCTCTCGTGGGAATTCAACTAACAGTCCGTATGTAGCCAAACGTAGCTGCTGCTCATGTTGGTATCTGTACTGATGGCGCAAAAGCCATGACGGAGTGAAAACGCGCGTGCAAGCGGTTGCTCCCAACGCCACTTGGGTACACTGCAGCATCCACCGAGAGGCTCTTGCTGCCAAGGGAATGCCTGACAGCTTGAAAGACGTTTTGGACACTACAGTGAACATGGTTAATTTTGTTAAAACAAGGCCCCTGAACTCGTGTATTTTCTGCACTATGCAATGATATGGGCAGCGACCTTGTAACGCTTTTACAACATACAGAAGTGCGCTGGTTATCAAGGGGCAAAGTATTGACACGTTTTTTTTAAATTGAGAGACAAGCTTAAAGTTCTTTACTGACCATAATTTTCACTTGACTTGCATGATGACAAGTTTCTCACACGACTGGCCAATCTGGGTGATGTTTTTTCTCGCCTGAACGATCTGAATCTAGGATTACAGGGACTCTCCGCAACTATATTCAATGTGCGGGACAAAATTGAGGCTGATTAAGAAGTTGGAGCTCTTCTCTGTCTGCAATAACAAAGACAACAAAAGGTCTTTCCAACATTGTATGATTTTTTGTGTGCAAATGAACTCAAGCTTACGGACAATGTCAAATGTGATATAGAGAAGCCCCTGAGTGAGCTGGGTGCGCAATTATGCAGGTACTTTCCCGAAACGGATGACACAAACTGGATTCGTTATCCCTTTCATGCCCTGCCTCCAGTCCACTTACCGATATCTGAACAAGAGAGCCTCATTGAAATTGCAACAAGCGGTTCTGTGAATTTTATTTAATCAGAAGCCACTGCCAGATTTCTGGATAGGGCTGCACTCAGAGTATCCTGCCTTGGCAAATCGTGCTGTTAAGACACTGATGCCCTTTGCAACCACGTACCTATGCGAGAGTGGATTCTCTGCCCTCACTAGCATGAAAACTAAATACAGACACAGACTGTGTGGAAAATGACTTAAGACTGAGACTCTCTCCAATACAACATTGCAGAGTTATGTGCATCCTTTTAAGCACACCCTTCTCATTAACCTGTGGTGAGTTATTCACCATTTTCAATGAACAAATAAGGTTTTCTATGTAAGATGGTTAAATAAAGAGCAAAATGATTCATTATGATATAATTATTTGTGCCCTGGTTCTATAAGGAGGTCTTTATCACTTCCCACGAGCCGGGTTGTGACGACAACTCACACATTCTTATGTTTAATAAATGTATTGTATAGTCTGTGTGTGGCAGGCTTACAATGATGGCAAAAAACAACATTTGAGAGTACGCTGACCCTGGTGACCCCGCAGCTGGAGGTTGAATGTTTGAAGGGGTACGGGACTATAAATAGGTTTGGGAACAACTGGTGTAGAGCAACACAGAGAGACTGTTAGAAATGGTCTGGTCTCTAGAGCACCACAGAGAGACTGTTAGAAATGGTCTGGCCTCTAGCGCAACACAGAGAGACTGTTAGAAATGGCCTCTAGAGCAACACAGAGAGACTGTTAGAAATGGCCTCTAGAGCAACACAGAGAGACTGTTAGAAATGGTCTCTAGCGCAACACAGAGAGACTGTTAGAAATGGTCTGGTCTCTAGCGCAACACAGAGAGACTGTTAGAAATGGTCTGGTCTCTAGCGCAACACAGAGAGACTGTTAGAAATGGTCTAGTCTCTAGCGCAACACAGAGAGACTGTTAGAAATGGTCTAGTCTCTAGCGCAACACAGAGAGACTGTTAGAAATGGTCTAGTCTCTAGCGCAACACAGAGAGACTGTTAGAAATGGTCTAGTCTCTAGCGCAACACAGAGAGACTGTTAGAAATGGTCTAGTCTCTAGCGCAACACAGAGAGACTGTTAGAAATGGTCTAGTCTCTAGCGCAACACAGAGAGACTGTTAGAAATGGCCTCTGGCGCAACACAGAGAGACTGTTAGAAATGGTCTCTAGCGCAACACAGAGAGACTGTTAGAAATGGTCTAGTCTCTAGCGCAACACAGAGAGACTGTTAGAAATGGTCTAGTCTCTAGCGCAACACAGAGAGACTGTTAGAAATGGTCTAGTCTCTAGCGCAACACAGAGAGACTGTTAGAAATGGCCTCTGGCGCAACACAGAGACTGTTAGAAATGGCCTCTAGCGCAACACAGAGAGACTGTTAGAAATGGTCTCTAGCGCAACACAGAGAGACTGTTAGAAATGGTCTAGTCTCTAGCGCAACACAGAGAGACTGTTAGAAATGGTCTAGTCTCTAGCGCAACACAGAGAGACTGTTAGAAATGGTCTAGTCTCTAGCGCAACACAGAGAGACTGTTAGAAATGGCCTCTAGCGCAACACAGAGACTGTTAGAAATGGCCTCTAGCGCAACACAGAGAGACTGTTAGAAATGGTCTGGTCTCTAGCGCAACACAGAGAGACTGTTAGAAATGGTCTAGTCTCTAGCGCAACACAGAGAGACTGTTAGAAATGGCCTCTAGCGCAACACAGAGACTGTTAGAAATGGCCTCTAGCGCAACACAGAGAGACTGTTAGAAATGGTCTGGTCTCTAGCGCAACACAGAGAGACTGTTAGAAATGGTCTGGTCTCTAGCGCAACACAGAGAGACTGTTAGAAATGGTCTGGTCTCTAGCGCAACACAGAGAGACTGTTAGAAATGGTCTGGTCTCTAGCGCAACACAGAGAGACTGTTAGAAATGGTCTGGTCTCTAGCGCAACACAGAGAGACTGTTAGAAATGGTCTAGTCTCTAGCGCAACACAGAGAGACTGTTAGAAATGGTCTAGTCTCTAGCGCAACACAGAGAGACTGTTAGAAATGGTCTAGTCTCTAGCGCAACACAGAGAGACTGTTAGAAATGGCCTCTAGCGCAACACAGAGACTGTTAGAAATGGCCTCTAGCGCAACACAGAGAGACTGTTAGAAATGGTCTCTAGCGCAACACAGAGAGACTGTTAGAAATGGTCTGGTCTCTAGCGCAACACAGAGAGACTGTTAGAAATGGTCTAGTCTCTAGAGCGACACAGAGAGACTGTTAGAAATGGTCTAGTCTCTAGAGCGACACAGAGAGACTGTTAGAAATGGTCTAGTCTCTAGAGCGACACAGAGAGACTGTTAGAAATGGTCTGGTCTCTAGAGCAACACAGAGAGACTGTTAGAAATGGTCTGGCCTCTAGCGCAACACAGAGAGACTGTTAGAAATGGTCTAGTCTCTAGCGCAACACAGAGAGACTGTTAGAAATGGCCTCTAGCGCAACACAGAGACTGTTAGAAATGGCCTCTAGCGCAACACAGAGAGACTGTTAGAAATGGTCTGGTCTCTAGCGCAACACAGAGAGACTGTTAGAAATGGTCTAGTCTCTAGCGCAACACAGAGAGACTGTTAGAAATGGCCTCTAGCGCAACACAGAGACTGTTAGAAATGGCCTCTAGCGCAACACAGAGAGACTGTTAGAAATGGTCTGGTCTCTAGCGCAACACAGAGAGACTGTTAGAAATGGTCTGGCCTCTAGCGCAACACAGAGAGACTGTTAGAAATGGTCTGGTCTCTAGAGCAACACAGAGAGACCGTTAGAAATGGTCTAGTCTCTAGCGCAACACAGAGAGACTGTTAGAAATGGTCTGGTCTCTAGAGCAACACAGAGAGACTGTTAGAAATGGTCTGGTCTCTAGAGCAACATTATGATTCACTACATTAAATTGTGACAAGCACAAGAGGCTGCACATATTTCCTAAGTCCCTCTATTTTTTTCCTTCCCTCCCTCCATCACCCCTCACCTTGCAGTGACACCTCCAGGAAGTAGTGTGTGTACTTGTCCATAAAGGTTTTGGTCTTGGAGAGGGAGGAGAGAGGCCAGCCGTTGTACAGGTCTCCCTCCTGCACCGAGGCCTGGAGGTAGTAGTCTATGAAGTGGGCCGGGGTGGGCATACACAGGTTCCAGCTGAACGTCTCCAACAGCAGCAGCTCCATCTTGATGAGGTCTCTCTTGTTGAGAACAAGGCTCAGAGAACACATGAAGCCCAGGGAGTTGAGCTGCTCCAACTTAGGTACCCGATCCTCCCTCTCCTCAAACTTACCTACAGGGGAGGGGGACAGAGAGAGAGAGAGAGAGAGAGAGAGAGAGAGAGAGAGAGAGAGAGAGAGAGAGAGAGAGAGAGAGAGAGAGAGAGAGAGAGAGAGAGAGAGAGAGAGAGAGAGAGAGAGAGAGAGAGAGAGAGAGAGAGAGAGAGAGAGAGAGAGAGAGAGAGAGAGAGAGAGAGAGAGAGAGAGAGAGAGAGGGACAGAGAGAGAGACAGAGAGAGAGACAGAGAGAAGTTAGAAGGCAGACTATAGAAAAGCCTTTTAGCTGACCCCCTTTAGTGGACTGGTCCATTGTTTGGTCGACAGATATTTATTTCGTGGAGCAGTAGCAACAAAAAATATCATGATGTACAAGACACCTGTCTGATTGGCTCCTGTCTGAGTGGACTGATCCATTGCGGAGGCCGTGGGGATGGAACAGTCCATCAGTCTAAGACATATGGTATATGTATATGGTATAAGAACAATGGTGCAACACTAATAAAAAATATAATTTTATAACAAATGCACCTAATCCCGCATTGGATTGTGGTCGCGGTCCTTGTTTGTAAAACACATCAGCGCCCTGTTGAATTGGTGCTTTTTCCTAGACCATGTTGCGAAGTGCATAATAGCAAAGTTAACCAGCATATTGGTGTTGAGAACAATGCAGTGGAGGTAGCAGCAGAATGAGATGAGAAAACAGCCTTTGTCCTATTGTCTAAGAAAAGTGAGAACTGAAGAAACCAACTTAATTCTAGAATCAATAGCCTAACTGTTAAAATGTGCCTGACTTTATTAAATCATCCATATCTCCAGAAATACGACAGATCCTGATGCCTGTTTGATTAATAGTCCAATGGTTCTGTGAGCACCAAGTCTCACGCAACCACATGTCGGATAAACTATTTCACAAATTCGGCTGTTAATCTTTGTTATGCTGTAATAAAAGGCGTCACACTTTCCTCGTTAGACCAGCCTCTGGTATTATTTATCATTTGTTGAGTGTTGTTTACACTGTTCGAATTGCCCGATTTTATTTATTTATAATAATCCTGTTTTCCTTGATCTCATCATTATTGTCAGTCTTTTTAGGACGTGGGGGACTTGATTGGGCGTTGTAGTAGAATAACCAAAATACTGATTTATTTGAAAACAAAGCCTTTAATCTGCCCACGTCCCCCCGTCTGATCCCTCATCCTCTCATCCCCTCCAGAAGCCAGTAACTACAGCAATATCCTTATCACCACTACCAGCAGCAACCTACTTCCCAGAACCCTTTCACTACCAGCAGCAACCTACTTCCCAGAACCCTTTCACTACCAGCAGCAACCTACTTCCCAGAACCCTTTCACTACCCGCAGCAACCTACTTCCCAGAACCCTTTCACTACCCGCAGCAACCTACTTCCCAGAACCCTTTCACTACCCGCAGCAACCTACTTCCCAGAACCCTTTCACTACCCGCAGCAACCTACTTCCCAGAACCCTTTCACTACCCGCAGCAACCTACTTACCAGAACCCTTTCACTACCAGCAGCAACCTACTTCCCAGAACCCTTTCACTACCCGCGTGTCCACTACCACTCCAGACATTCTACTCTGAACTCTCCATAGCAACAGCCCTTAGGCCACAGTCTCTCATGTCTGAGTGGCCAATGAGCACCAATGATTTTGCCTTTAATCCAAAAAGAGTCCTTCACTTCCTTTCTCACCCCCACAGTGAGAAGGGGGGAGGGAGGGTGAGGAGTCAGGTTACTCTGGCATATTTCCCTAACACACCTCTGGGTTCTCCTATAAACCCGTTTCAGCAGGAAACCTGTGGGGGGGGGGGGGGGGGGCACACGGCATCCTCATGGCAGAGAAAACCTACCCTCCACAGAAGTATGACTAAATGTATGTTGAGGAAATGTGATTAATGCCCATTCAGACTACTGACACACAATGGAACATTGTTCAAAACAGAGAATGGACAAGGTTACCAACACATCCACACAGGAGATGCTCAAACAGTCACCCTCCCCAGTGTTTGGAAGGAACGCGCCACAGTCACCACTAGAGTATTATTGAAGAAGTCCTAAAACCCAACAGCTTGGATTAACAGTCTATGGACAAAAATGTACACACCCTTCTGGATATCAAAATATCACAGAGGTCGTTGGTGAAAAACACTGGCTTTGACCGCGGCACTATCATCATGGCAACAAAGACAGACAGGAGAGTTGAAGGGGAGGGCGGTTTGGTGTAATCCACCTTGAAGAGTGTTAGTTCTTACGCCATCAAACTGGCTAGGTCTCTCACCCTCTTCTCTTTCTCCCTCCATCTCTCTTTACTCCTTGGTCTTTCCTTGCCTCCTTCCCTCCCCGCTCTCAAACTCCCTCCCTGCTCTCTCAATTAAATTATATTTAAATGTAAGGGCTTTATTAGCATAGGAAACATGTTAACATTGCCAAAGCAAGTGAACTAAATAAACAAAAGTAAAACAAATGTACAGTAAACATTACTCACAGAAGACTCACTGAGTCTGTACATAGTCAAAGTTTTATTTAAATTTGGGTCAGTCACAGTGGTCAGGTATTCTGTCACTGTGTACTCTGTTTAGGAACAAATAGCATTCTAGTTTGCGCTGTTTTTTTTGTTAATTACTTGACACATTGGAAATAATTATCTTTTTGTTTTCTCATGATTTGGTTGGTCGCTCTGGATAAGAGTAAGTCGCTCTGGATAAGAGCGTCTGCTAAATGACTTAAATGTAAATATAAATGTTGGGTCTAATTGTGCTGCTGTCCTGGGGCTCTGTGGGGTCTGTTTGTGTTTGTGAACAGAGCCCCAGGACCAGCTTGCTTAGGGGACTCTTCTCCAGATGAATCTCTCTGTAGGTGATGGCTTTGTTATGAAAGGTTTGGGAATCCCTTCCTTTTAGGTGGTTGTAGATTTAACGGCTCTTTTCTGGATTTTGATAATTGGCGGGGATCGGCCTAATTCTGCTCTGTATGCATTATTTGGTGTTTTACGTTGTTTTAAGTCTCAATTTTATGTTTGTCCCATTTTGTGAATTCTTGGTTAGTGAGTGGACCACAGACCTCACAACCATAAAGGGCAATGGGTTCTATAACTGATTCAAGTATTTTTGGCCAGATCCTAATTTGTATGTTGAATTTTATGTTCCTTTTGATGGCAGAGCCCTTCTTGCCTTGTCTCAGCTCGTTCACAGCTTTGTGGAAGTTACCTGTGGCGCTGATGTTAAGGCCGAGGTATGTATAGTTTGTGTGCTCTATGGCAACAGTGTCTAGATGGAATTTGTATTTGTCGTCTTGGCAACTGGACCTTTTTAGGAACACCATTATGGTTGGGGACAGATCTAGGTGCTGCTGTAGGACCTCATTGGTTGGGGACAGAAGCACCAGTTCATCAGCAAACAGACATATGACTTCAGATTCTCTCCCTTCCCCCCTCCTCTCTAACTCCCTTCCTCCCCTTTGTCTCAAGGCCAGCCAAAGCAGTGTGTGTGTGTGTGTGTGTGTGTGTGTGAGAGATATATATATATATATAGGCTCTTCAAGTGTGAGTTTTACTGCTGATGCTGTAGCCTGCCATTAACCCTTTAAAGGAGAAACAGAGAGCCCAGCCAGCAGCCAATCACCCCAGCAGGCTATAGCAGGTCTCAGGAGGCAGTTAACACATACGCTGTAATGGCATCTCACAACCAGAACAGGAAACAATAACTGCTGTTCTGTCCACTCCCACCCAGCCCACTCCAGCTGCTTTAGCATAGGGCCAGCCCAGCCCACTCCAGCCTAGACCCAGTGTCAGTCTACACTTTCCCATTCACCATCATATCGTATAGGCTAATAGTCTAGTCTGTCTGCTGGACTCCTGTGTCCATAGGCGCAGCCATAAACAGCCATCAGCATCTCTTCAAAACCCTCTTTTCATCCTGGTGTGGTTAGGGGACTGGTCGGGACATTGTGCTGTCAGTCTTCTCATTATCTTCAATGATGGCTCTTTGGTTTACTACTTGTATTAGCTGTTGATTGTGCGTGTTATTAATTAAAACAAGTGATACACAAAACCTATTCAAGCTGAAACTACATCTCTGAAAGGAGGTAGAACTCATAGGCTTTTTTTCACAACCTGTCCCGTTTCATGTCAACAAGATTAACACAGTGACTAACCTATGAGCTGTATGCAGGTGTGTGAGAGATAAAATAGTTCATTCCTCAGCTTACGGTTGAGTCAATGCTTCCTTTGATGAGCCAAGTGCATGTCTGTCCACTTCTGAAACTATCGGTCTCCTCTCCTTTACCGTCTCATCGAGAGATACAGACCTCATGAGTACTGCCTTGCAGAGGGCTGCGAGTCGGCCCTGTGGACGTGTGATGAGGCAGTAGAGCGCACTCAGAGAGGGGTTAAAAGGTACGAACAGCAGGATGTAGCAAGTCCTCTCTCTTCACAGGTGTGCTGCTGGAGGGGGTTAGAAACCTGAGAACCTGCTGGGGGGTATGGGACTACTGCTGAAGGAGTGTATAAACCTGAGAACCTGCTGGGGGGATTAGACTACTGCTGAAGGAGTGTATAAACCTGAGAACCTGCTGGGGGGTATGGGACTACTGCTGAAGGAGTGTATAAACCTGAGAACCTGCTGGGGGGGTTAGACTACTGCTGAAGGAGTTTATAAACCTGAGAACCTGCTGGGGGGGGATTAGACTACTGCTGTAGGAGTTTATAAACCTGAGAACCTGCTGGGGGGGGATTAGACTACTGCTGTAGGAGTGTATAAACCTGAGAACCTGCTGGGGGGATTAGACTACTGCTGTAGGAGTTTATAAACCTGAGAACCTGCTGGGGGGGGATTAGACTACTGCTGTAGGAGTGTATAAACCTGAGAACCTGCTGGGGGGATTAGACTACTGCTGTAGGAGTGTATAAACCTGAGAACCTGCTGGGGGGATTAGACTACTGCTGAAGGAGTGTATAAACCTGAGAACCTGCTGGGGGGATTAGACTACTGCTGAAGGAGTGTAGAAACCTGAGAACCTGCTGGGGGGATTAGACTACTGCTGAAGGAGTGTAGAAACCTGAGAACCTGCTGGGGGGATTAGACTACTGCTGAAGGAGTGTAGAAACCTGAGAACCTGCTGGGGGGGATTAGACTACTGCTGAAGGAGTGTAGAAACCTGAGAACCTGCTGGGGGGATTAGACTACTGCTGAAGGAGTGTAGAAACCTGAGAACCTGCTGGGGGGGTTAGACTACTGCTGAAGGAGTGTAGAAACCTGAGAATCTGCTGGGGGGGTTAGACTACTGCTGAAGGAGTGTAGAAACCTGAGAACCTGCTGGGGGGGGATTAGACTACTGCTGTAGGAGTGTATAAACCTGAGAACCTGCTGGGGGGGGATTAGACTACTGCTGTAGGAGTGTATAAACCTGAGAACCTGCTGGGGGGATTAGACTACTGCTGTAGGAGTGTATAAACCTGAGAACCTGCTGGGGGGATTAGACTACTGCTGAAGGAGTGTATAAACCTGAGAACCTGCTGGGGGGATTAGACTACTGCTGAAGGAGTGTAGAAACCTGAGAACCTGCTGGGGGGGATTAGACTACTGCTGAAGGAGTGTAGAAACCTGAGAACCTGCTGGGGGGGATTAGACTACTGCTGAAGGAGTTTATAAACCTGAGAACCTGCTGGGGGGGATTAGACTACTGCTGTAGGAGTGTATAAACCTGAGAACCTGCTGGGGGGATTAGACTACTGCTGTAGGAGTGTATAAACCTGAGAACCTGCTGGGGGTATTAGACTACTGCTGTAGGAGTGTATAAACCTGAGAACCTGCTGGGGGTATTAGACTACTGCTGAAGGAGTGTATAAACCTGAGAACCTGCTGGGGGGATTAGACTACTGCTGAAGGAGTGTATAAACCTGAGAACCTGCTGGGGGGTATTAGACTACTGCTGAAGGAGTGTATAAACCTGAGAACCTGCTGGGGGGGGTTAGACTACTGCTGAAGGAGTGTATAAACCTGAGAACCTGCTGGGGGGGTTAGACTACTGCTGTAGGAGTTTATAAACCTGAGAACCTGCTGGGGGGGTTAGACTACTGCTGTAGGAGTGTATAAACCTGAGAACCTGCTGGGGGGGTTAAACTACTGCTGAAGGAGTTTATAAACCTGAGAACCTGCTGGGGGGGGTTAGACTACTGCTGTAGGAGTATATAAACCTGAGAACCTGCTGGGGGGGATTAGACTACTGCTGAAGGAGTTTATAAACCTGAGAACCTGCTGGGGGGGTTAGACTACTGCTGTAGGAGTGTATAAACCTGAGAACCTGCTGGGGGGATTAGACTACTGCTGAAGGAGTGTATAAACCTGAGAACCTGCTGGGGGGATTAGACTACTGCTGAAGGAGTGTATAAACCTGAGAACCTGCTGGGGGGATTAGACTACTGCTGAAGGAGTGTATAAACCTGAGAACCTGCTGGGGGGATTAGACTACTGCTGAAGGAGTGTATAAACCTGAGAACCTGCTGGGGGGGATTAGACTACTGCTGAAGGAGTGTATAAACCTGAGAACCTGCTGGGGGGATTAGACTACTGCTGAAGGAGTGTATAAACCTGAGAACCTGCTGGGGGGATTAGACTACTGCTGAAGGAGTGTATAAACCTGAGAACCTGCTGGGGGGTATTAGACTACTGCTGAAGGAGTGTATAAACCTGAGAACCTGCTGGGGGGGGTTAGACTACTGCTGAAGGAGTGTATAAACCTGAGAACCTGCTGGGGGGGTTAGACTACTGCTGTAGGAGTGTATAAACCTGAGAACCTGCTGGGGGGGTTAGACTACTGCTGTAGGAGTTTATAAACCTGAGAACCTGCTGGGGGGGTTAGACTACTGCTGTAGGAGTGTATAAACCTGAGAACCTGCTGGGGGGGGTTAGACTACTGCTGTAGGAGTGTATAAACCTGAGAACCTGCTGGGGGGGGTTAGATTACTGCTGTAGGAGTGTATAAACCTGAGAACCTGCTGGGGGGATTAGACTACTGCTGAAGGAGTGTATAAACCTGAGAACCTGCTGGGGGGATTAGACTACTGCTGAAGGAGTTTAGAAACCCGAGAACCTGCTGGGGGGGATTAGACTACTGCTGAAGGAGTTTAGAAACCTGAGAACCTGCTGGGGGGGTTAGACTACTGCTGAATGAGTTTAGAAACCTGAGAACCTGCTGGGGGGGTTAGACTACTGCTGAAGGAGTGTATAAACCTGAGAATCTGCTGGGGGGATTAGACTACTGCTGAAGGAGTGTAGAAACCTGAGAACCTGCTGGGGGGATTAGACTACTGCTGAAGGAGTGTAGAAACATGAGAACCTGCTGGGGGGTATGGGACTACTGCTGAAGGAGTGTATAAACCTGAGAACCTGCTGGGGGTATTAGACTACTGCTGTAGGAGTGTATAAACCTGAGAACCTGCTGGGGGTATTAGACTACTGCTGAAGGAGTGTATAAACCTGAGAACCTGCTGGGGGTATTAGACTACTGCTGAAGGAGTGTATAAACCTGAGAACCTGCTGGTGGGGTTAGACTACTGCTGAAGGAGTTTATAAACCTGAGAACCTGCTGGGGGGGTTAGACTACTGCTGAAGGAGTGTAGAAACATGAGAACCTGCTGGGGGGGTTAGACTACTGCTGAAGGAGTGTAGAAACATGAGAACCTGCTGGGGGATTAGACTACTGCTGTAGGAGTGTATAAACCTGAGAACCTGCTGGGGGTATTACACTACTGCTGTAGGAGTGTATAAACCTGAGAACCTGCTGGGGGGATTAGACTACTGCTGTAGGAGTGTATAAACCTGAGAACCTGCTGGGGGGATTAGACTACTGCTGTAGGAGTGTATAAACCTGAGAACCTGCTGGGGGATTAGACTACTGCTGAAGGAGTGTATAAACCTGAGAACCTGCTGGGGGGGATTAGACTACTGCTGAAGGAGTGTATAAACCTGAGAACCTGCTGGGGGTATTAGACTACTGCTGAAGGAGTGTATAAACCTGAGAACCTGCTGGGGGGGATTAGACTACTGCTGAAGGAGTGTATAAACCTGAGAACCTGCTGGGGGTATTAGACTACTGCTGAAGGAGTGTATAAACCTGAGAACCTGCTGGGGGTATTAGACTACTGCTGAAGGAGTGTATAAACCTGAGAACCTGCTGGGGGGATTAGACTACTGCTGAAGGAGTGTAGAAACATGAGAACCTGCTGGGGGGGATTAGACTACTGCTGAAGGTGTTTATAAACCTGAGAACCTGCTGGGGGGATTAGACTACTGCTGAAGGAGTGTATAAACCTGAGAACCTGCTGGGGGGGTTAGACTACTGCTGAAGCAGTGTAGAAACCTGAGAACCTGCTGGGGGGGTTAGACTACTGCTGAAGCAGTGTAGAAACCTGAGAACCTGCTGGGGGGGTTAGACTACTGCTGAAGGAGTGTAGAAACCTGAGAACCTGCTGGGGGGATTAGACTACTGCTGAAGGAGTGTATAAACCTGAGAACCTGCTGGGGGGATTAGACTACTGCTGAAGGAGTGTATAAACCTGAGAACCTGCTGGGGGGTATGGGACTACTGCTGAAGGAGTTTAGAAACCTGAGAACCTGCTGGGGGGGTTAGACTACTGCTGAAGGAGTTTATAAACCTGAGAACCTGCTGGGGGTTATTAGACTACTGCTGAAGGAGTGTATAAACCTGAGAACCTGCTGGGGGGTTAGACTACTGCTGTAGGAGTGTATAAACCTGAGAACCTGCTGGGGGGGTTAGACTACTGCTGAAGGAGTTTAGAAACCTGAGAATACTCTTCACTAGAGTTAGAGGGATGAAGAAAAAAACAAACTACTGTTGCAGCCATCACTTATGTTCCACTGAGAGGAAAGGAGACTACCATTACGGTCTTCACTAAAGTCACAGAGGAGACTACCGTAACGGTGTTCCTCTCTACCTCACCCACAGAGACTGACTGTATTGATTTCTATGAATGACCACACTGCTACATCCGGTCACTGCACTCTTCATTAAAACAATCACCTCTCCTCAGTCTTCTGAAGGAGTTCATGTGAAGGGGAAAGACTATTTTAGCACTGCTAGCCTATAAACTAGACGTAGATGATTCAATCTAACAAGAACACACTACTACAGCCAGAGACAGTAACAATAAATCAAAACTACAACATCCACCTACCCCCTTTCACAAGCCTAATAGATTCACTGCCTTCAAAAATAATTCATACCCCTTGATTTATTCCACATTGTTGCGTTAGACAGAATTCAAAATGGATAAATATATTTTTTCCCTCACCCATCTACATACAGTACCTCATAATGACAAAGTGAAAACGTAATAAATAAAAAAAAATAGGAAACATTTTGATTCAAAATTACAGAAATATCTAATTTATGTAAGTGTTCACACACCTGAGTGAATACTTTGTAGAAACAGCTGTAATTGCTGCCAAAGGTGCGAGTCTTTCTGGGTCTCTTAGAGCTTTCCACACCTGGATTGTGTAACATTTACCCATTATTATTTTCTAAATTCTTCAATCTTTGTCAAATTGGTTGTTAATCATTACTAAAACAACAATTTCAGGTCTTACCATAGTTTTTTACTTAAATCTACTTGTAAATCTAACTCGGCCACTCAGGAACATTCACCCTCTTTGTAAGCAACTCCAGTGTAGATTTGGCCTTGTGTTTCAGGTTATTCTCTTGCTGAAAGGTGAATTCATCTCCCAGTGTCTGGTAGAAGGCAGACTGAACCAGGTTTTCCTCTAGGAGTTCGCCTGTGCTTAGCTCCATTCAGTTGTTTTAATATCCTGAAAAACTCCAGTAAATGTTTTACATAGTAGCACCCACCCGTAGCACGCGTTCCAGCAGGTATGTCTCACTTGTCACCCCCAAAGCCAATTACTCCTTTGGCCGCCTCTCCTTCCAGTTCTCTGCTGACATTGACTGGAACGAACTACAAAAATCTCTGAAACTGGAAACATGTTTCTCCCTCACTAGCTTTAAGCACCAGCTGTCAGAGCAGCTCACAGATCACTGCACCTGTACATAGCCCAAACAACTACCTCTTCCCCTACTGTATTTATTTAGCTCCTTTGCACCCCAGTATTTCTACTTTGCACACTCATCTGTCAAATCTACCATTCCAGTGTTTTAATTGCTATATTGTATTTACTTCGCCACCATGGCCTATTTATTGCCTTCACCTTCCTTCACCTCATTTGCTCACATTGTATATAGACTTATTTTTCTACTGTATTATTGACTGTATGTTTGTTTTACTCCATGTGTAACTCTGTGTTGTTATATGTGTCGAACTGGTTTGCTTTATCTTGGCCAGGTCGCAGTTGTAAATGAGAACTTGTTCTCAACTAGCCTACCTGGTTAAATAAATAAATAAAAATAAGCATACCAATAACATGATGCAGCCACGAAGGCATTGGAAAACCTCCCTGGTCTTTGTGGTTGAATCTGTGTTTGATATTAACTGCTCGACTGAGGGACCTTACAGATAACTAAATATGTGGGGTACAGAGATGAGGTAGTCACTCAAATCATTAAAAACACTAACACACAGAGGGTGAGTCCATGCAACTTATGTGACTTGCCATGTTTAATACTTATTGACTCAAGACATTTCAGCTTTTCATTTTTTTTTATTAGTAAAGATTTCTAATAAGAAAAATTTCAAGTGAAAAAATAAATAAAATACATTCCACTTTGACATTATGGGGTATTACGTGTAGGCCAGTGAAAAACAATTGCAATTTAAATTCAGGCTTTAACAACAAAATGTGGAAAAAGTCAAGGGGTGTGAATACTTTGAAGGCACTGTATAACTCTCTCTCGGTCTGTGTCAGTCTCTCTCTGTCATCGGCTCTGAAGGAATTCTCTCCTCTCTTTAAACTCCTTTAAAATTAGCCGGCTCGTCTTTCTTTGATGAAATTGGCCACAGCTCCGCCACAACCCCCCCTCACAACGCCACCCCAATGAGTGAGTCCGTCTGTCCTCTAGGTACCACCGGTTCACACAATGTAGACCCATTCTGACCTCTGACCTCTAGAGCTTAACGCTTGGGTGACCAGGAAGAATCCTTGGCCCTCTGCCGTCTGGGGAGGGGTCTCATCGTGTCCTGCCTAGGGGTGTGGAACACTTTTGGGGTGAGGAAGACTCGCCCTCCCTAAAGCAAAACACTAATCAATAACCTAAATGGCATTATGACGTTTCAGTCCTACCCTGGTATTTGTGTAAGAAACTAAATACATCTATAGAACCAGAACGATAGTCTCCTGGGGCGGCAGGAACCCTAGTGGTTAGAACATTGGGCCAGTAACCGAAAGGTTGCTAGATCGAATCCCCGAGCTGACAAGGTAAAAATCTGTCGTTCTGCCCCTGAACAAGGCAGTTAACCCACTGTTCCTAGACTGTCATTGAAAATAAGAATTTGTTAACTGACTTGCCTAGTTAAATAAAAGTTTAATTACAAAAGTCATTCAATAATTAATCAACGGCATTAAAATATTGCTGTTCATTCAGTCAATGCTGTTCATTGACTACGGCTCAGTGTTCAACACCATACTGCCCTCAAAGCTCATCACTAAGCTAAGGACCCTGGGACTGAACACATCCCTCTGCAACTGGATCCTGGACTTCCTGACGGGCCACCCCCAGGTGGTAACACATCTGCCATGCTGATCCTCAACACGGGGGCCCCTCAGGGGTGCGTGCTCAGTCCCCTCCTGTACTCCCTGTTCACCCATGACTGCATGGCCAAACACGACTCCAACACCATCATTAATTTTGCAGACAACACAACAGTGGTAGGCCTGATCACCGACAGATGAGACAGCCTATAAGGAGGAGGTCAGAGACCTGGCAGTGTGGTGTCAGGATAACAACCTCTCCCTCAACGTGATCAAGACAAAGGAGATGATTGTGGACTACAGGAAAAGGAGGACCGAGCACGCCCCCATTCTCATCGACTGGGCTGTAGTGGAGCAGGTTGAGAGCGTCAAGTTCCTTGGTGTCCCCATCACCAAACTATCATGGTCCAAACACACCAAGACAGTCATGAAGAGGGCACGGGAAAGCCTATTCCCCCTCAGAAGGCTGAAAAGATGTCATGGGTCCTCAGATCCTCAAAAAAATTCCACAGCTGCACCAGAGAGCATCCTGACTGGTTGCATCACCGCCTGGTATGGCAACTGCTCAGCCTCCGACCGCAAGGTACTACAGAGGGTCATGCATACGGCCCAGTACATCACTGGGGCCAATCTTGCTGCCATCCAGGACATCTAAACCAGGCGGTGTCAGGGGAAGGCCCTAAAATATGCCTAAGACTCCAGCCACCCTAGTCATAGACTGTTCTCTCGGCAAGCAGTCCCAGAGCGCTAAGTAAAGGTCCAAAAGCCTTAACAGCTTCGACCCCCAAGCCATAAGACTCCTGAACAGCTAATCAAATGGCTACCCGGACTATTTGCATTGACCACTGCCAACCCCATTTTTACACTGCTGCTACTCTGTTTATTATCTATGCATAGTTAGTTACTTTACCTCTACATATTACCTCGACTAACCGGTGCCCTCGCACCGGTACCGCCTGTATATAGTCTCGTTACTGTTATTGTTGCTCTTTAATTCATTTTTTTTTTTTTACTTCAGTTTATTTTAGCAAATATTTTAACACTTACTAATTTTTCTTAACTGCATTGTTGGTTAAGGGCTTGTAAGTAAGCATTTCACTGTAAGGTCTACACCTATTGTATTCTGCGCATGTGACAAATCGAATTTGATAATGAACTAGCCTACACTTTAAAAAACTATTTTTTTCCTTTAGGGAATAAAGCAGCATTTGACAAAATCACTGTCCTAGATCAGAACAATTTTACCATTGACTTAGAATTCCTTTAATTATCAGAACATGATTGTAATTCTAAGAGAATTCAATCCAAGCATCAGAGACAGACCGAGAGAGGTATAGGGAGAGAGGGGAGGAGATGGGGGACCCCCTGTTAATCTACATATCGAGTGGTTCAGTTCAAACATGGAGCACCCCCCCTTCCTCCCTGCTTAACATCGGCGGTCGACATCTTTGAAGCACCGCTCAGCTCGTTTCCGAACCCCCCCAGGGGTGAGGTGGAAGGGGGGGGTAGAGGTGCTTTAGGGGCCCCAGCCCAGTCTCAGGACTGGTTGTGCTTGCCTGGGTCCTGGGTCCTGACAAGGTGAGTGAGAGAGGAAACACTCCTAGCAGTGGGGCTATGGTGGAGGATAACTCCATCTGAAACACTCCTAGCAGGAACACTATAATGGCTAATGATTCAGTGATGTGATCTCATGTCTGGTTTATCTGATAAACTAAAATACCCCTGGAAATGGAGTTCTAGTCAGATAAGATACTAAGCGGAAGCCTCTACACATCAACCTCTCTTGCAGTCAGTCACAAAAACACACAAATGCAGACACAAAAACACAACCGCCACCCATGTCTCTGCACCCCTCCCCCACCCTGGGCCAGGGCTCCTGTTGACGGGCTTTTGTTTGGGCCTGACTCAGGGAGCATATGGCAGGTGGCCCTCTCCCTCCATACCCCGGGCCTCCAGGCAGGCCTTCCGCAGTTTCTGTGGGGTGGATTGGGGGGGGGGGGATGCTCTTTTTAAAGCCCCTTCTCTCTAACACAAATCGTTAGCCACACTATTGCAGGTCATCCACAGCCGGTACACACACAATGTAACACACACAACAACTACAAAACATTCAAACCCACCCACTGAACCCATTCAACCAATGCACCAGCAGCATACTACGTGGTTACTGCTACTAGGCTCCATGTAGCAGGACAGCAGCATGGGAGACACAGAATAATACACAGCACAGAGCTAACTGTCAGCAGCCAGCTGGGCTCATTGAGAGGGAACAAATAATACAATGAGATTACATGAAAATAGTGCTGTATAGCAATCTAAGGCACTGCATCTCAGTGCAAGAGGCGTCACTACAGTACCTGGTTCGAATCCAGGCTGTATCACATCCGGCCGTGATTGGGAGTCCCATAGGGCGGCGCACAATTGGCCCAGGGCAGTCCGGATTAGGGTTTGGCAGTCATTGTAAATAATAATTTGTTCTTCGCTTACTTGCCTAGTTAAATAAAGGTTAAATTTAAAATATCACTTCTGACCTCATCATGAACATAGTGCTGTATATCTATTGGAAAGATATCACTTCTGACCTCATCATGAACACAGAGCCAAACTCAGACTGCAACAGAGAGACAGTAATGGTACAGGGCAACGCCAAACAGTTTCAGCTGGACTTTCACATGAACAAATAGATAGCTCAGCAGGATAAACTCTGGAGAAAGATAACCCCCCCCACCCTGAGCGTGTCAAACCAGACCTCTTCATTACACAACCCCACAGATGAGCAACCCCACACGAACAGTCAACCTCCCAGCACAGAGTACTACTCCTTCACTGAAATGAAGGATACATTTACCCAGCTGGAGGTAAGGTAGGTGGCGCTGGAACAGCAGGTGAACACACTCCAGTCAGCACAACAACAACAAAAATTGTCCAGCTCAACAACACCCCCTCAACCAGACCAAGAGAGCTGGAGAGAGACATATCTGCACTGTGGTGAGACAACAGGAGAAAGAGCAGGAGAAGAACAGAGCACTAGAGGATCAGACTGCTGGAGGAGAGGGTGAGGGGGATGGCATGTGACAGAGAACAACCCACTAGAGGTGGCCACCCCCACAGAGAAGCCAGCAGAAGAGGCCACCTCAACCCCCTACCAAAGTCTTGACACCACAGCAGAATAGTCCACCCCAGAACATAGCCTCAATATCATAGCAGGACAGATAAACAAAGAACCCCACGCCCAGGGGATCCTACCCCCTCTGCTCACACTTACTGGTCTGAGGCCAAACCACACCACCAACATTGGACACTTTATGGAACACAAAGCCTTCACCATCTCATCCTGGAATATCCAAGGCCTGAGGTCATCTGCCTTTGACCTAAAGAGCAGGAACCTGTACTTCAAAGAAGTCAGAAATACAGACATTGTCATCCTACAAGAAACATGGTATAGAGGAGATGGACCCACTGGTTGGCCCCTAGGTTAGAGAGAGCTGGTAGTCCCATCCACCAAACTGCCAGGTGTGAAACAGGGAAGAGACTCAGGGGGTATGCTAATTTGGTATAGAGCAGACATAACTCACTCTTAAATTTATCAAAACAGGAACATTTTACATTTGGCCTGTGGTGACCTAAATGCCAGAACTGGACAAAAACCTGACACGCTCAGCACACAGGGGGATAAACACCTGCATGGAGGTGACAGCATCCCGTCCCCCATATGCCTCCCTAGGCACAACTACGACAACAAAAACAGGTAACAACTCCTGCAGCTCTGTCACATGCTGGCTATGTACATAGTCAATGGTAGGCGTCGAGGGGACTCCTATGGTAGGTACACCAATAGCTCATCTCTTGGCAGTAGTACTGTAGACTACTTTATCACTGACCTCAACCCAAAGTCTCAGAGCATTCACAGTCAGCCCACTGACACCCCTATCAGATCACAGCAAAATCCCACTCTACTTGAACAGAGCTATGCTCAAATCATGAGGCATCAAAGCCAAAGGAACTGAGTAATATTAAGAAATTCTATAGATGGAAGGAAAGTAGTGTGGAAACCTACCAAAAAAACAATTAGGCAACTAATTCAATCCTTTAGACAACTTCCAGGACATAATTTCCACTGTAATAGTCAAGGTGTCAACTTGGCAGTAGAAAACCTAAACAGTATGTTTGACCTCTCAGCTTCCCTATCAAATCTAAAAATTTCAAACAGAACACTGAAGGAAATTAACAATGACAAAATGGGTCGATGAAGAAAGCAAAAACCTAATAAAGAAATTGAGAAAACTATCCAACCAAAAAAACAGACCCAGAAAACCTGAGCCTAGGGTGAATCACTAAAACATTACACTACAGAAAAAGAACAGCACGTCAGAAATCAGCGCAATGTAATTGGAAACCACTAAAACAAACACCACAAAGAGTTCTTTCCAAAAACAGATGTATGGGTAAAACACTTCTCCAATCTTTTTGGCTCAATAACAAACAGCAAAAAATATATACATGATCAAATACAAATCTTAGAATCAACTATTAAAAACCAGAACACACTGGATTCTCCAATTACATTGAATGAACTACAGGACAAAATACAAACCCTCCAACCCAAAAAAGGCCTGTGGTGTTGATGGCATCCTCAATGAAATGATAAAATATACAGACCACAAACTTCCAATTGGCTATACTAAAACTCCTTAACATCATCCTTAGCTCTGGCATCTACCCCAATATTTGGAACCAAGGACTGATCAACCCAATCCACAAAAGTGGAGCCTAATTTGACCCCAATAACTACCGTGGGATATGCGTCAACAGCAACCGTGGGAAAATCCTCTGCACTATCATTAACAGCACATTAGTTCAATTCCTCAATTGTACTGAGCAAAAGTCAAAATTGGCCTTTTTAACCACAGTACCATACGACAGACCACATATTCACCCTGCACACCATAATTGACAAACAAACCAAAACAAAAGGCAAAGTCTTCTCATGCTTTGTTGATTTATCATGAGGGTCTGACATACAAATTGATGGAAAGTGGTGTTAGAGGAACAAACATACAACATAAAATCCATGTAAACAAACAAGTCTGCAGTTAAAATTGGCAAAACACACATTTCTTTCCACAGGGCTGTGAGGTGAGACTGGGATGCAGCTTAAGCCCCACCCTCTTCAACATACAATGTATATCAACAATTTGGCGAGGGCACTAGAACAGTCTACAGCACCCGGCCTCAACCGACTAGAATCTGAAGTCAAAATGTCTGTTTGCTGATGCATCTGTCCCCAACCAAGGAGGGCTTACAGCAGCACCTAGATCTGTCCCCACCCAAGAGGGCCTACAGCAGCACCTAGATCTGTCCCAAACCAAGGAGGGCCTACAGCAGCACCTAGATCTGTCCCCAACCAAGGAGGGCCTACAGCAGCACCTAGATCTGTCCCCAACCAAGGAGGGCCTACAGCAGCACCTAGATCTGTCCCCAACCAAGGAGGGCTTACAGCAGCACCTAGATCTGTCCCCAACCAAGGAGGGCTTACAGCAGCACCTAGATCTTCTGCACAGATTTTGTCAGACCTGGGCCCTGATAGTAAATCTCAGTAATACAAAAAAATTGTTCCAAAAAAATAAATAAAGGTCTAGTTGCCAGGACGACAAATACAAATTCCATCTAGACACCGTTGCCCTAGAGCAGACAAAAAACGATACATACCTTGGCCTAAACATCAGCGCCACAGGTAACTTCCAAAGCTGTGAATGAGCTGAGAGACAAGGCAAGTGCCTTCTATGCCATCAAACGGAACATCAAATTCAACATACCAATTAGGATCTGTCTAGAAATACTTTAAATCAGTTATAGAACCCATTGCCCTTTAGGATTGTGAGGCCTGGGGTCTGCTCACCAACCAAAAACTCACAAAATGGTAAAAGCACCAAATTGAGACTCTGCAGGCAGAATTCCACAAAAATATCCTCCATGTACAACGTAAAACACCAAATAATGCATTCAGAATTAGGCCGATCCCCACTAATTATCAAAATCCAGAAAAGAGACGTTAAATTCTACAACCACCTAAAAGGAAGCGTTTCCCAAACCTTCCATAACAAAGCCATTACCTACAGAGAAAACTACCTGGGGAAGAGTCCCCTAAGCAAGCTGGTCCTGGGGCTCTGTTCACAAACACAAACAGACCCCACAGAGCCCCAGGACAGCAACACAATTAGACCCAATCAAATCATGAGAAAACAAAAAGATAATTTCTTGACACATTGGAAAGAATTTACAAAAAAACAGAGCAAACTAGAATGCCATTTGGCCCTAAACGGAGAGTACACAGTGGCAGCATACCTGACCACTGTGACTGACCCAAAATTAAGGAAAGCTTTGACTATGTACAGACTCAGTGAGCATAGCCTTGCTATTGAGAAAGGCCACCATAGGCAGACCTGGCTCTTAAGAGAAGACAGGCTGTGTGAACACTGCCCACAAATGACGTGGAAACTCAGCTGCACTTCCTAACCTCCTGGCAAATGTATGACCATATTAGAGACACATATTTCCCTCAGATTACACAGACCCACAAAGAATTTGAAAACAAACCGATTTTGATAAACTCCAATGTCTATTGGGTGAAATACCAGTGTGCCATCACAGCAAGATTTGTGATCTGCTGCTACAAGAAAAGGGCAACCAGTGAAGAACAAACCCCACTGTAAATATAACCCATATTTATGTTTATTTATTTTACCTTTTGTACTTTAACTATTTGCACATCGTTACAACACAATATATAGACATATGACATTTGCAATTTCTATTATTTTGGAACTTTTGAGTAATGTTCACTGTTCATTTTTATCCCCCATTTGTTTATTATCTACTACACTTGCTTAGGCAATGTTAACATATGTTTCCCATGCCAATAAAGCCATTAAATTGAATTGAGAGAGAGATAGACTCATTGTGTATGTCATTAGTGATGCGAAATACCTGCTATGCAGAGCAGAGTGTCCTGACTTCAGAGAGGGATGCCAGGAAGAGTAATGTTGAAGTCACTGGGTATGGGACCATAGTCCATGTGTGTACATCCTAAAATTGCACCTTATACAGTGCACTACTTTTGAACCCTAGTCCCAAATATAGTGCACTACTTTTGAACCCTAGTCCGTATACAGTGCACTACTTTTGACCAGAGCTCAAGGGGTGTCTGGAGTCTTGGCATCTACGAGCACCATTGAAATGGGACAATAGGAAGGGTATTCCTCTAGGAAAAAGGCTTTGATGAAAGGATGCTAAATGTGTAGACAGACTTTGAACAATAGGTCTCATGTCCCTGTGACTGCCTGGGAAGAAGAAGTTCAGACACTCCATTTCCTTCTTCTCACAAATCGACTGTGGACGAATACACGAATTCCACAATTGACCTTGCTGTGAATGTCTATGAAAACACACTCACACATAGTTCAAACACAGGGAGAGAGTTTGAAGAGAGAGCCCCCAGAGAGCAGAGCGAGAGCCCCCCAGAGAGCAGAGAGAGAGCCCCCTATTGAGCCCCCCAGAGAGCAGAGAGAGAGCCCCCCAGAGAGCCCCCCCCAGAGAGCAGAGATATTACCAATAGGCTAACAGGATTAAGTTCTGACTGTTGAGGCACAATGGAGGCAGTGATTGATTAACCCAGCGCGGAAGCCCGTAGAATTTTAACAAAGACAATGTGTGCCTGTCAAAGTCTGAGTACCAAACGGCAACCCTATTCCCTAGTTAGTACACTACTTTTAGCCAGTAGTGCACTATATAGTGAATAGGGTGCCATTTTTGGGACACAGAACGAGCACAGAGCAGAGTGGGCATCAGACCTGAAACTCAGGGGAACCTGAGTAGTGAACAACAAACCAGACAGAGAAGTCCAGTTCAAGAACTAGGCCAGATTCCAGCATCTCAGGAGATTAAACAGCAAACCCAACCAGGACAACCTTGAATCAAACAGCCCTTTCAAAGCCTTCATCAAATCACAGAGCTGATCGCTAGAGGAACCTAGCGGGTGGGAGGGAGACAGCTAAGAGAAGGGTCTGACTGTTCTCTCACTGAAAGACACAATCAAAAGACTCCTTAATTAGTCAAGTCAGAGAATCCTCTAACAGGGTTTCTGGCCGATACGTTGTCATCTTTTCATTTAGTGTTCCAGTGAACTGTACGAGCTCCGCCCCCTAAAAAAGCCTCACACACACACATCACCACAGTGAGCGGGCCCTGTCCCAGACTCACAGTTTGACAGCATCATTAGTGTAATTACCCATGATGCTGTGTTGATGTTCAGACAAGCCGTTAAAATCACCACACACAGACTCACTTATAGCAACTACTCCTACACAAACTAGGCTACATGTAGTAACAGTAGCACAACTCCAAGATCACAATCAGTCATCTGACAAAACCCAGGTCCAAGGTTCCTTTGTGTCTTTATTCCTGCTCTAATGGCTTTCATACGCTGTGTAGGACATTCATTTAGATCTTGACAGATGCCACCGGGAACTAATAAAAGACCCAGAGGCAAAACCCCCCCAGACGCGTTATCAAAGCTGTGCGCGTGAAGACGTACAGACACAGGCTAATCTTCACAAAGTCACAGAGAGTGGGTTTCTACCTAAACAATGTGAAAAGCCACAGCACCACAAATGATATAGGGCTTTCCAGCCAGCCATCATCTGGACACTGGAGTAAATTATCATTACAAAGGTAATGGATGGGAACTGAGAGGGTTAGGCTGTGTGTAATAACAGTTATAACATATCTTATAACCATTCATGACAGTTTTTGGAACATCAATAACGTGCTGTGTAATTCCACTGTCAGCTGCAGGAAACTGGCAGAGCCTTTATTCTGTAAACACACATGGTACTCACTGGCGAGGAGCAGGCAGGACAGAGCGATGACGTAGAGCTGTTTGACGGCTACATCGTAGTGGTCCATGAACAGGTCCAGTAGGTAGACAGACAGGTGTCTGGCTGTAGGACACAGCTGGTAGCGGTTCGACAGTATGGCTAGCAGGTCCGCAAAGTACCGACGCATCCCTATCTGAGGGGAGTGGGCCCGGTACACAGGCAGCTTCAACTCCTAGAGGGAGAGGATGAGAAAGATGGAGGGAAGGAAAGGAGACGGAAGATGGAGAGAAGGTAGAGGGAAGAGAAACAATGTGGAGTGTAAGAATAAATATAATAGGTTAACGCACAAACATACAGTGCGTTCGAAAAGTATTTCAGACCCTTTGACTTGTTCCACATTTTGTTACGTTACAACCTTGCTCTAAAATGTATTCAATCGTCCCCCACTCAATCTACACACACAATACCCCATAACGACAAAAACAAAAAATAAATATCACATAAGTATTCAGACTCTTTACTCAGTACTTTGCTGAAGCACCATTAGCAGTGATTACAGCCTCGAGTCTTCTTGGGTGTGACGCTACAAGCTTGGCACACCTGTATTTGGGGAGATTCTTCTATTCTTCTCTGCAGATCCTCTCATGCTCTGTCAGGTTGGATGGGGAGTGTCGCTGCAAAGCTATTTTCAGGTCTCTCCAGAGATGTTCGATCAGGTTCAAATCCGGGCTCTGTCTGGGCCACTCTAGGACATTCAGAGACTTGTCCGGAAGCAACTGCTGCATTGTCTTGGCTGTATGCTTAGGGTCATTGTCATGTTGGAAGGTGAACCTTCGCCCCAGTCTGAGGTCCTGAGCGCTCTGGAGCAGGTTTTCATCAAGGATCTCACTCAGTTCATCTTTCCCTCGATCCTGACTAGTCTCCCAGTCCCTGCCGCTGAAAAACATCCCAACGGCATGATGCTGCCACCACCATGCACCACTGTAGCGATGGTGCCAGGTTTCCTCCAGGCGTGACACTTTGCATTCAGACCAAAGACTTCAAATCTTGGTTTCATCAGACCAGAGAATCTTGTTTTTCATGGATCTGAGAATCCTTTAGGTGCCTTTTGGCAAACGCCAAGCGAGCTGTCATGTGCCTTTTACTGAGAAGTGGCTCTCGTCTGGCCACTCTACCATAATAGCCAGATTGGTGGAGTGATGCAGAGATGGTTGTCCTTCTGGAAGGTTCTCCCATCTCCACAGAGGAACTCTGGAGCTCTATCAGAGTGACCATTGGTTTCTTGGTCAGCTCCATGACCAAGGCCCTTCTACCCAGATTGCTCAGTTTGGCTGGGAGGCCAGTTCTCTAGGAAGAGTCTTGGTTGTTCCAAACATGCTCCATTTAAGAATGATGGAGGCCATTGTGTTCTTGGGGAACTTCAATGCTGCAGAAATGTTTTGGTACCCTTCCCCAGATCTGTGCCTCGACATAATCCTGTCTCAGAACTCTACAGACATTTCCTTCGACCTCAGGGCTTGGTTTTTGCTCCGACATGCACTGTCAACTGTGGGGCTTTATATAGACAGGTGTGTGCCTTTCCAAATCATGTACAATCAATTGAATTTACCACAGGTGGACTCCAATCAAGTTGTAGAAACATATCAAGGATGACCAATGAAAGAAGGATGCACCTGATGTCAATTTCGAGTCTCATAGCAAATTTTCCAAAGGCACTGTAGATAGTTTTGTCAGACATGGCTACCATCTATGCCTACACAGTACATTTCCATATAGAACCCAATTCTACATTTCAATTTAGGTCAGGAAGGGGAGTGAGAGGGGTACAGGGTTCCCCATGGTGGGTAAGGGGAGGGGGACAGGAAGTAGTGGTGGCTATTCAGCATGATAAATATCCATTAGGGTGGGGGCAGGGTTGAAGTCTGTTTGGGAAAGGGGGGGTCCAAAGGGGGCTGGTAGCTGACAAGTGGTGGCTATTCAGCAGCCTGACCGTCTGGTAGAAACTGGTTTTAATTATTACCTTT
Organism: Salvelinus namaycush; assembly: GCF_016432855.1. Taxonomy (NCBI): domain Eukaryota; kingdom Metazoa; phylum Chordata; class Actinopteri; order Salmoniformes; family Salmonidae; genus Salvelinus; species Salvelinus namaycush. The sequence continues at coordinate 4,578,193 of NC_052311.1, forward strand.
AACTAGGCAAGTCATTTAAAGGACAAATACTTATTTACAATGATGGCCTGCACCGGCCAAGCCTGGACAACGCTGAGCCAATTGTGCGCCACACTATTGGACTCCCAATCATGGCCGGTTGTGATACAGCATGATTCAAACCAGGGTGTCTGTAGTGACGCTTCAAGCACTGAGATGCAGTGCCTTAGACCGCTGCATCACTCTGGAGCCAAATGCTCTATTGGCCAGTCAGTTTTAGCCATGATGTTCCTGTACTGCACGTGTCTGAGTGATGGAAGCGGGAAGAACAGGCGGTGGCTCAGGTCCCTGGTGATCTTCTTGGCCTTCCTGAAGTGTCCTGAAGGGCAGGCAGTGAGCACCCAATGGTGCATTCGTCTGAGAGCACCTCCCTCTGTAGTACCTTGGTCAGTGGCGGTGCCATACCAGGCCGTGATGCAGCCCAACAGTATGCTCTCGATGGTGCTCCTGTAGAACACGGAGGGCCTTCGGGGACAGGCCAATTCAATCACTGCCTCTCAGGACAACCTCCTGAGGTTAAAGAGTCGCTGTTGTGCCTTCACCACGGTGTCCGTGTGTTTTGACCATTTCAGCTCCTCGGAGATGTGTAAGCCGAGGAACTTGACGTTTTTGACCGTCTCCACAGCAGCCACTCCTAGTGTCCACAATCAGCTCCTTTGTTTTGCTGACGTTGAGGAAGAGGTTGTTTACCTGGCACCACACCGTCAGAGTGCCTAGCTCCTCCCTGTAGGCAGTCTCTTCGCTGTTGGTAAATTAGGCCTACTGCTGTTGTCGTGTCGTCAGCGAACTTCGAGTTGAAACTGAGGCAGTAGTGGATATACAGAGAGTTCAGGAGGGGACTGAGGACGTATCCTTGGGGGGCCCCGTGTTGAGGAGCAGTGTGGAAGAGGTACTGTTTCCTACATTCACCACCTGGGGGGCAGCCCGTCAAAAAGTCTAGGTCCCAGTTACATAGAGAGGAGTTCAGTCCCAGGGCCATGCTCTTTGCGGTGAACTTAGAGCCAAGCTGTAGTGGATAAACAGCATCCTCAGATTTTTATTCCTCTTGTCCAGCTGGGTGAGCGCAGTGTGCAGTGCCATGGCGATTGCGTCGTCAATGGATCTATCAGGCGGTAGGCAAATGTGAGAGGGTTGAGTGACGGGGAGGGAGGTGGTGATGTGGTCTTTGACAAGCCTCTCAAAGCACTTCATGATGACAGAAGTGAGTGCTACTGGTCGGTAGTCATTCAGTTCAGTTCCTTTCCCTTTCTTGGGTACAGAGATGATAGCTGACATCTTGAAGAAAGTGAGAATAAAGGCCTGCACTAGAGCGAAATTTAAAATGTCCAAAAACACAACAGCTAGCGGGTCTGCACAAGCTCTGAGAGCACTGCTAGGGATGCTCCCTGGGCCGGCATCCTTGCGAAGGTTAACATGTTTGAATGACTTACATAGATCCTCTGTGGAGACAGTAAACACGTAGCCCTCGTTGTCTTCAGGGGCTCTCCTCGGTAGCTAATAGTCGTTATGCTCGAAGCGTGAGAAAAAAGGTGTTTAGCTTGTCCTGTAGGGCGGTGTTGGTGTCGCGACGTGACTGGCTTTCTTTTTGTAATCCGTGATCGTTAGAAGTCCCTGCCACATACGCCTCGAATCTGACCCACTGAATTACTCTTCCACTTTGTCCTTATACTTGTGTCTCGCCATCTTGCGCGATCTGCATAGGTCGATTTTGTTTAACCATACAATTGTCCCTGGTCACCTTGCCCTGTTTATAAGCAGCATCTGTCTCCTTCAGTTTCCCCGACAAGGCTGCCATCAATCCATGGTTTTCGAAAGACACAATCGGTGTCACAACATCTATGTATTTTTTTATGAATCCGGTGACTGAGTCGGTGTATAAATTGATCTTATCCCCAGGGACAACCTGTAACATATTCCAGTCCACGTGATCAAAACAGTCTTGGAGCATGGATTCTGATTAGTCAGACAAGTGTTGTACAGATGTGAACACCGGAACTTCCCTTGAGTCTTTGTTTGTAGGCGGGGAGGAACAAAATGGAGTCCTGGTCCGATTTGCCGAAAGGAGGACGGGAGATTGCCTTATACCCGTGTCTGAAAAGCATGTAGCGTTGGTCCATTGAGAATCTCTGCGAGTTGGACAGTCAATGTGTTGATAGTAACTCGGGAGCACGGTTCTCAAATGTACTTTTGTTAAAGTACCCAGTGACAATGTACGCTGCCTCCAGGTACACGGTCTCCAGTTCGTTCAGGGTCACAATGAAGATCTTTGAGAGCATTTTTGGTGTCCGTTTGGGGCGGGATGTGGTAGTGCACTGGTGCCATTTTTGACACGCCCCCTAGGACGCACCCAGTCTCCTCCTAGTCAACCACACAGAACAGGGGAATATAGGAGCGTCACGTGAGCCTTCAGCTTAAAGACGCATTTGACAAGGGGAGAGATAAAAACACTTTTTCTCCCAGATGTATAGCCTTTAATGCTTCATGAGTCTGTCTCTATCCTAATACAGGCTTAGAAAAACAAGGAGTTGTTTTGGTTTTTCAATAAATGCTTTGTTTCTTCATACCCCACATAGACGAATATTTGATTTTAAAAAAACAAGGGCTTTATAAATGTGGATTTATTTATTATCAGACTGAGTAGGGGTGGATTAATCTCTTTAAGTAGTGCTGTACCAGTTTGTGGTTTGCTGCTAGAGGCACACCAAAAACATCCACCCATACTAAAAATACAGGTTACTATTGTTTGTCAGAGACAGCGGGCCTACTTCCCTTCCCTAAGGATTGTCCAAATAACAAAACACTGCCCACGTGTAAAGCTAATCTTCACTGGATACTGACTTGCTGTAGATTGATGAAGAGTCACCCTGTAGTGCCTGTCAGCATGACCAACGTACCGAGGATCACAATCTATGGCACACGTGTGCCTCACATATTTAATCTGCGAGTTAAATCAATTGTCTGTTGAGTTTGTTTGTATATAGGCAATACCTAAACAACGGTGATCACTAAGGTGATCGGCAGCTGAAGGACAATATAAACAGTGCATACAGACACCCCCATAAACACAACCCCCAACTTGAGTTCTCTTCCCCCCCCCCCTCCCCCCGCATGCCTTGCCTCTGGTCCATCTGTCTGAGGGTTCAGTGGTGCAGGGCATTGTGGGGAACCACAGCATAATTGATGCAGTGGAAGGCAGGGGACTTGATGCAGAGGTGGGGGGGGCAGACTAGCCTGCTGATGGGGGGGGACTAGCCTGCTGATGGGCTACAATTATTTAGAGATAAGGTTTATGTCAGGGGTGTCGTTTGGCTTTCTAAGACCTTACATCAGTATCCATGTTGTTTTAAAGGGATTTTTTGTCTTTGGTCTGCAGATTGGTTAAAGGGTTGGGGGGGGGGGGGGGGGGGGGGTCAGAATAAAATCAGAAGGGAGGCCCTGATCTACACATCCCCTGGTTACAGACGTCGCACCCCCTGGTTACAGACGTCCAACTCAGTGATTTAGACACGAGAAAATCAAATGACTGTTAGGCTAAGTGAATGACTTGTAAGGAGACTGCCCGATTGTAACCGAGTCGGGGCAGCTGCCTGCAACAGTTCCATCTACTATCCAAATACTCCCCCTACATGTGACGTGTGCGTAGACACACACACAAACCCCTACTTCATATTGTTCTTTCTAAGTAGAATCAAATTAGCTATGATATTCTTGCTCCCTTTATGAGGATGGCAGTCCAGTGACAGATGCTGCCATTAAAATGGCCAAACAGTAAAATATCATCAAGCCGGAGGTTAGCCTAATTACTGCATCAGCCAATTAATGAGCCTCAACCCCTCTGTGTAATCTAAATTAGACCACACTCACATAGATGTCAGTCATGTAATTATATCCATCTGCCAACATTAACTACACTATATAGAATATAGAAGCTATAAATAGAAGTTGAGGAGTTGCTATCATGTCACTCTACTGGCTTGGATCTTCATTTTCACCAATGGACTACAGTATGTCAACAATAAACCATACATTTAAGCCATTGAGCAGACGCTCTTATCCAGAGTGACATACAGGAGCAATTAGAGTTAACTGCCTTTCTCAAGGGATCATCAGATTTTTCACCTCGTCAGCTTGGGAATTTCAACCAGCGAGCTTTTGGTTACTGGCCCAACGCTCTTAACCGCTAGGCTACCTAGATTAGTTGTCTTTTTCAGGTTAAGATGCATTTAAGCACAGGTGAACTGCATGCCACCAGACTCAAAGCTTTCTCCCTGGCATTGAGAACAACCCCATAATACACATTTCACCATGCAGTTGAGATTCTGATCACGTGGTGATGAGGAAAGTGGAACTCCGGGAATGAACCAAGGAGACCCAGAGACCTGGATTCATAGAATTAAATTTCAGAATTCTATTCATTCTGATTCTATAGTCTATTCATTCTGATTCTATGACTGGCTGGTCTTACCTTGATGCGAAGGGACTGATGGATATCCCCTGCTAGCTGTCCTTTCCACCATTGTAATTCCCTTTCCATCTTTCCCATTCAGAGAAGGCCACAAGGATGAAGTTCAACCCTGCAGACACACAGCAATGTGGGCTAAGTCAAGAGACATCCTGGCTGTACGCCGCACGTTATGGTGTCTTATCACAACTTTAGGTATTTGATATCAAAAGGACAAGGACTTATAGAATAAATGGCAATATCCTATATTCATACTGGTGAATAAAAAAAATTATAAGAGAGATGAAGTCCCAGCAAATAAAATAAGTGTTTATTTCAAGGGGAAAAAACATTGTATCCTTTCTATTAATTTGCACTACGATTTATTTTTATAATATATATATTTTTAAATCGCATTGTAGAGATTAATGGGTTATGGGAGCAAAGTGAAACATGTCTTTGATATTAATTAAGCAATCAGTTTAAATCAATTGCAGTTAAAGATCAGCCTTTGAGTTTTAAAATAAGTTAAAAAAAACACATCCAATAGCCTTTCGAAATGTTTCAAATGCAAAATTGTGGGAAACTATTCAAATTTGTGAGCTGCTCTTTTGTAAGCTTAAACATGTGAGTTAATTTCCTCCATGACCATGTGTACAGTAAACATTGGTCACTGGCACTGCATCGCCCTTGATCATTCATGACTCAGTTCCATTACATTCCATCTAAGAGCCATTTATCACAGGTTGTATGTTAAGAGCCGTGACGCTCGGTCTGAACATTAACACGTTTTGGAAGCATAAGGACTTTAAAATCTTTCATATTTGCGAGAAATAATTTAAAAAAGAAAAAAAAATAGTTAAATTGATACACTTTTATAGGGTTAGGGTTCCCACACAGCAATATGTCCATGTTACAGCGCTTGTTTACGGAAAACAGACGGTGCTAAAATAAATAACTTTCCGAGTCTCCGAACCTGTGTAACTGGAAGACAGACGTCACAAACCTGTCACTGAAAAATACTGTTGGCTGTAACAACTGTTTTAAAACCGGTTTAAAACAGTGCATTTTGCATTTGTTAAATTATTTTGATGTTTTTCTAGAACCATACATCAATTGAAAATCGCTTCACGTTTAGATGGGAGTATTTGCCAGTTGTGTCGTTCAGAGCCAATTCGCCCTTTAAACAGAGTATGTAAGGTCCTCGAACTAAGGAGTAACGTTAGGCTCCTTTGGTCCAATATTGGGCTATGGTACTGAACTGCAATACATTCCCCATGCAAGTGGGTGTGATGTAAATGCCTTAAAATGGAGAAGAAAAAAACTAAATGGCAATTGTAGCGCTGGGGTAATAAAATAACTTTTTTGTAGGCCTAACAATAAAAGTGCTACAATGTCACAAATCTGCTATGAGAAAAACAATACGTTGATAATGTGAACATTTGTCAGGACTTTCTCTGTCGCTCATTTAGCGGTGTCAACACCACGAGTGTTTTTTTAACAGAAAAGTAGACCACTCTTGCGGTTCTAATACTATTATTTATAGTCCTATACCTTAAACTAAGATCACACCTGACTATTGACAGCATTAAATCATTGATACACACATTTAGTAAACTTTTAGATTCGCTAAATGTCCAAGATCGCATGTGCCGCTCACCCTATCTGACAGGAATGCCCCCAGACCTCTTTGTTTCACTCCGACATCCTGAATGAAGAATTCCAATTTGGGAAGTTTTGTATTATCCTCGGTACCGACGAAAAGCGACGACTGTTTCAGTTATTCAGTTGACAAAGTAACAACGCTTCAGAACAGTTTAATTCAGCTGTTATCTCGTCTGTTTACACTTTCACAAAGATTTTTCCACGGACACTCGTTCAACGAAGTGGTTAGCTTCCCCAGCTGCTGTTGCGGTCGGTGAGGAGCTAGTGAATTTGCGTACGCGAAAGACTGAGTGTGAGATGGGAAATGTAGTCCAAAAACACGTGACCGAAATGGGCTAATTACGGCAATAACTCATTCTCTAATTGATTTCAATTAAACTAAACTTGTCTCTCAAACACTGGCATTTTGGAAACGGATAGCGCTGTAGAGATGATTATAAATCAAGTTTTTATTGCGAATCCCTTTATTAACTTTCTCAAGTGGCATGTGTGTAAAAAACGTTGTCCTTTAGCACAAATGTACTATAATAAGATTTATAACACAAAATATATTTTTTTAATGACATCTAACACGGTTAGTGCATTCTCGTTTAATTTAGACAGAGAGGGATAGTTGCAAATAGGAAAAATAAGAAGAAAAGTTGCATGTAGGAACATCTTATTGCTGAATATAAACAGCACCCCAAAAAATAATGTGAATAATGTGAAAATAAAATCCTTTCACTCATTTTCCCTCCAATCAGCCATAACAAAATCAAATCTAATTTTATTTGTCACATGCACCGAATACAACAGGTGTAGGTAGAACTTACAGTGAAATGCTTACTTACAAGCCCTGAACCGTCAACGCAGTTTTAAGAAAAAATAGAACGCAATGCAATTCTTTTTATACACTGAACAAAAATAAACGCAACATGAAACAATTTCAAAGACTTTACTGAGTTACACTTTATATAAGGAAATCAGTCAATTGAAATCAATTCATTAGGCCCTTATCTATGGATTACATATGACTGTAAATACAGATATGCATCAGTTGGTCACAGATACCTTAAAAAAAAGGTAGGGACGTAGATCAGAAAATCCAGAGCATCCCAAACATGCTCAATGGGTGACATGTCTGGTGAGTATGCAGGCCATAGAAGAACTGGGCCATTTTCAGCTTCCAGGATTTATGTACAGATCCTTGCGACATGAGGCCGTGCATTATCATGCTAAAACATGAGGTGATGGCGGCGGATGAATGGCACGACAATGGGCCTCAGGATCTCATCATGGGATCTCTGTGCATTCAAATCGCCATCGATAAAATGCAACTGTGTTCGTTGTACGTAGCTTAAGCATGCCTATTCCATAACCCTACCTCCGCCATGGGGCACTCTGCTCACAACGTTGACATCATCAAACCGCTCGCCCACACGACACCATACACGTTGTCTGCCATCTGCCCGGTACAGTTGAAACCAGGATTTATCCGTGAAGAGCACACTTCTCTAGTGTGCCAGTGGTCATTGAAGGTGAGCATCTGGCCACTGAAGTTGGTTAAGACGCCGAACTGCTGTCAGGTCAAGACCCTGGTGAAGGTGACGAGCACGTAGATGAGCTTCCCTGAGACAGTTTCTGACAGTTTGTGCAGAAATTCTTTGGTTGTGCAAACCCACACTTTCATCAGTTGTCCAGGTGGCTGGTCTCAGATGATCCCGCAGGTGAAGAAGCTAGATGTGGAGGTCCTGGGCTGGCGTGGTTACAGGTGGTGTGCGGTAGTGAAGCTGGTTGGACGTACTGCCAAATTCTATGAATGACATTGGAGGAGGCTGATGGCAGGGAAATGAACATATAATTCTCTGGCAACAGCTCTGGTGGACATTCCTGCAGTCAGCATGCCAATTACACGCTCAATCAAAACTTAAGACATCTGTGGCCTTGTGTTGTGTGACAAAACAGCACATTTTAAAGTGGCCTTTTTATTGTCCCCAGCACAAGGTGCACCTGTGAAACCATCATACTGTTTAATCAGCTTCTTGATATGCCACACCTGTCAGGTGGATGGATTATCTTGGCAAAGTATAAATGCTCACTAACAAGGATGTAAACAAATTTGTGCACAAGATTTGAGAGAAAAAAGCTTTTTTGTATGTATGGAAAATTTCTGGGATCTTTTATTTCAGCTCATGAAATATGGGACCAACACTTTACATGTTGCGTTTATATTTTTGTTCAGTATAAATACTAAGCAATGAGTACTAGCTGGGCAACAGACAACTCAGTGTTACCTGGTGTCAATATAGGGCATAGCTTTTTCAATAATGTGGAACGATAATACAGTAGGCCTATTACAATTACATTTTTTAGAGAACATTTTTATTATTGACGAAAACTGAGTATAAATAGGCTGAACTATAATTGCAATGATAACAGGCAGAATTTTCTTCCCAAATGGACAAGGAAGCAAAAGCAGGTGCCATTGTATTTCAACCCATCAGGATGAAGGGGATGAATCCTCATTGGTCTTCTTGTCCATCAGGTTCAGATACTCCTGGTCTGCATAGATCAGGAACCCAGTAAACAGACTATCTGTCCAGAACGGGTCATAGAATAGCCCATTCTGTTCAGAGTAGAAGATCTGCAGCCAAACCTGGTCCTGACGCTCTAACCAGAGAACCGTGGAACCGGACGCTGGATCCCAGTTTTGGCATCAAACGTCTCGATCTTGTACTGCCCGTTGTGCACCAGCCCGATCGCCAAGTGCTTGTTGGCCAGTGTGACGTCATAAGTGAAGTAGTAGACTCCCGGGACAGAGCAGACAAACTTCCCAGTGTGAGGTCATAAGTGAAGTAGTAGACTCCCGGGACAGAGCAGACAAACTTCCCAGTGTGACATCATAAGTGAAGTAGTAGACTCCCGGGACAGAGCAGGCAAACTTCCCAGTGTGAGGTTATAAGTGAAGTAGTAGACTCCCGGAACATAGCAGACAAACTTCCCAGTGTGACATCATAAGTGACGTAGTAGACTCCCGGGACAGAGCAGACAAACTTCCCAGTGTGAAGTAGTAGACTCCCGGGACAGAGCAGACAAACTTCCCAGTGTGACATCATAAGTGACGTAGTAGACTCCCGGGACAGAGCAAACAAACTTCCCAGTGTGAAGTAGTAGACTCCCGGGACAGAGCAGACAAACTTCCCAGTGTGACATCATAAGTGACGTAGTAGACTCCCGGGACAGAGCAGACAAACTTCCCAGTGTGACATCATAAGTGAAGTAGTAGACTCCCGGGACAGAGCAGGCAAACTTCCCAGTGTGAGGTTATAAGTGAAGTAGTAGACTCCCGGAACATAGCAGACAAACTTCCCAGTGTGACATCATAAGTGACGTAGTAGACTCCCGGGACAGAGCAGACAAACCTCCCAGTGTGAAGTAGTAGACTCCCGGGACAGAGCAGACAAACTTCCCAGTGTGACATCATAAGTGACGTAGTAGACTCCCGGGACAGAGCAGACAAACTTCCCAGTGTGACATCATAAGTGACGTAGTAGACTCCCGGGACAGAGCAGACAAACCTCCCAGTGTGAAGTAGTAGACTCCCGGGACAGAGCAGACAAACTTCCCAGTGTGACATCATAAGTGACGTAGTAGACTCCCGGGACAGAGCAAACAAACTTCCCAGTGTGAAGTAGTAGACTCCCGGGACAGAGCAGACAAACTTCCCAGTGTGACATCATAAGTGACGTAGTAGACTCCCGGGACAGAGCAGACAAACTTCCCAGTGTGACATCATAAGTGAAGTAGTAGACTCCCGGGACAGAGCAGACAAACTTCCCAGTGTGACATCATAAGTGACGTAGTAGACTCCCGGAACAGAGCAGACAAACTTCCCAGTGTGAGGTCATAAGTGAAGTAGTAGACTCCCGGGACAGAGCAGACAAACTTCCCAGTGTGACATCATAAGTGAAGTAGTAGACTCCCGGAACATAGCAGACAAACTTCCCAGTGTGACATCATAAGTGACGTAGTAGACTCCCGGGACAGAGCAGACAAACTTCCCAGTGTGAGGTCATAAGTGAAGTAGTAGACTCCCGGGACAGAGCAGACAAACTTCCCAGTGTGAGGTCATAAGTGAAGTAGTAGACTCCCGGGACAGAGCAGACAAACTTCCCAGTGTGAGGTCATAAGTGAAGTAGTAGACTCCCGGGACAGAGCAGACAAACTTCCCAGTGTGAAGTAGTAGACTCCCGGGACAGAGCAGACAAACTTCCCAGTGTTACATCATAAGTGACGTAGTAGACTCCCGGGACAGAGCAAACAAACTTCCCAGTGTGAAGTAGTAGACTCCCGGGACAGAGCAGACAAACTTCCCAGTGTGACATCATAAGTGACGTAGTAGACTCCCGGGACAGAGCAGACAAACTTCCCAGTGTGACATCATAAGTGACGTAGTAGACTCCCGGGACAGAGCAGACAAACTTCCCAGTGTGACATCATAAGTGACGTAGTAGACTCCCGGAACAGAGCAGACAAACTTCCCAGTGTGACATCATAAGGGACGTAGTAGACTCCCGGGACAGAGCAGACAAACTTCCCAGTGTGAGGTCATAAGTGAAGTAGTAGACTCCCGGGACAGAGCAGACAAACTTCCCAGTGTGAAGTAGTAGACTCCCGGGACAGAGCAGACAAACTTCCCAGTGTGACATCATAAGTGACGTAGTAGACTCCCGGGACAGAGCAGACAAACTTCCCAGTGTGACATCATAAGTGACGTAGTAGACTCCCGGGACAGAGCAGACAAACTGCCCAGTGTGAGGTCATAAGTGAAGTAGTAGACTCCCGGGACAGAGCAGGCAAACTTCCCAGCGTGACGTCATAAGTGAAGTAGTAGACTCCCGGGACAGAGCAGACAAACTTCCCAGTTGTGGCGTTGTAGTTGTTCCGCCTCGTTCAGTAGAATCCGTTTGAACTGGATCGGGAGACGCTTTGTAGGAGAAGGCAGAGCGGGCTGAGTTGGTGCCGCAGTTACATCCCCCCAGGAGCCTGTCTCACCCGTCTCCCCCTTGGTGCCCCCCAGTCCGGCCAAACTTGGGGCCCCACGCGGGCCCTTCAGCCCTCGAGGTCCATGCTTGCCTACCACGCCCTTTAACCAGAGTTTACATTGTTTCCCAGGCCTGCCCTGTTCACCTGAAGATCAGACAGAGACAGGGACTGGCTAATTCACATTCATATAGTCACACCAGACAGCTCACAATACAGTGTACTGCATAGGAACACAACATTAAAGCTAACACAGGAATTAATATCAAGGACTACAAGAGTGGTAGTGGACTAACAGGTAATACCTATACTGTAGGCTTCAGCTCAGTGGGCTAACTAACTCAGCCTTGAGTTGTACTACAGTACTCGGTTTCAGACCCAGTCCAGGCTACTACCTGGATGCATTCATTAGGCTTCTTACCTCTGTCACCCCTCCCCCTTCTCTCCTTACCTATCTGTCACCCTTCTCTCCATATCTGCTTTCCTCAGTCACCCCTCTCCCCCTCTATCCTTACCTATCTGTCACCCTTCTCTCCATATCTGCTTTCCTCAGTCACCCCTCTCCCCCTCTCTCCTTACCTATCTGTCACCCTTCTCTCCATATCTGCTTTCCTCAGTCACCCCTCTCCCCCTCTATCCTTACCTATCTGTCACCCTTCTCTCCATATCTGCTTTCCTCAGTCACCCCTCTCCCCCTCTCTCCTTACCTATCTGTCACCCTTCTCTCCATATCTGCTTTCCTCAGTCACCCCTCTCCCCCTCTATCCTTACCTATCTGTCACCCTTCTCTCCATATCTGCTTTCCTCAGTCACCCCTCTCCCCCTCTCTCCTTACCTATCTGTCACCCTTCTCTCCATATCTGCTTTCCTCAGTCACCCCTCTCCCCCTCTATCCTTACCTATCTGTCACCCTTCTCTCCATATCTGCTTTCCTCAGTCACCCCTCTCCCCCTCTATCTGCCACCCTTCTCCCCCTTCTCTCCATCCCTGCGAACCTCAGTCACCGCTCTGCTCCTTCTCTCCATCCCTGCCTACATCTGCCACCCTTCTCCCCCTTCTCTCCATTCCCCCATCCAGGCCATCCTTCCCTGGGGTAACCATGGGACCCATAGTCCCTTGAGATCCAGGGGCCCCTGGGTTCCACCGGGCCTGATGTCCGGGTAGACTACACACCAGGTGGGAGGAATGGATGGTGATGTTGTGGCCCTTCTTGTACAAGGGGTGTGTAGTCTCGATCTGGGACTGGGAGGTAGTGATGGTGGTGGATAGCAAGCACACCATGAGAGACAGTTGGAGCATGATGGTAGCTGAAAAGATAAGGGAGGCATTTAGAAATTATCAGTTGGAAAGCTGTGGTTGTAGAGATCATCAGCACCGATGCATTACACTGCTGTCATCAGCCAGAGGTTCTCTGACCAAAACAGAGATTCACAAATATTTATGAGACAGTGTATGGCTAATTTACTCAGCTGCACAATTCAAAAAAAAAAGTGTTTTATTTTTATTTCACCTTTATTTAACCAGGTAGGCTAGTTGAGAACAAGTTCTCATTTACAACTGCGACCTGGACAAGAATAAAGCAAAGCAGTTCGACAAGGTCTACCTACACCTGTTGTATTCGGCGCACGTGACAAATAAACTTTGATTTGATTTGGAATACTCTTATTGCAATGTGAATGGCTCTTAAAAAGAGCCTTTGGTTGTGCATAGTGTAGTCTATGGTGTTGCCAGGGAACAGCACCCTCTTCGAAGAAGTAGGAGGTGAAGATCTCCCGCACACGGATTGCCTCTTGCTGCGTTGTTGGACCCCATGCTTGAAACATCCTGCAGAGCAGCAGACTGATATTTAATTCACTTAGTTCGCTATCTATACAGTATGTGAAGTTTGCTAGATAGCTAGCTAGCCAACTAGCTATCACATTGAGCAGCTCATTTGAGTTAGCCTGCACTGTAGGTAGTTAGATAATAATACATCATTGTTTTACATTTTCAAAATGGATTGACTTACTTGAATAGGTTCTCCTAAGCATGTGGACAACTGGAAACAGGGCAGCAAAGTTTGTTTGTCAGCAGAGCGTTTTAGAGGATATTACTATTGAACTATGTACCCATTTAATAACCAAACCTTCATACAAACTTGCTATGCTGAATTCTTGACACAATCGAACATGCTGCCATATGCTGCCAGCACGCCCACAAGCGAGTCACAATGGGTGGCCTAAGCCGCACGTGGCAATTTACTGCTATCTAGTGCACATTCACCGTTAGTGACAATTGGTGGAATAAATAATTTTATATATTCCCATTCTGTTTGTGAATTATTTTATCTCAGTACGCACTGAAAATTTCATATATCACTGAAAGTATAGGTGATGTAAGTGCTGTGTAAAGAAAATAAATTGGCTAACACTTTTGGTACCTAAGAAGTGCCAAGCACTGCAGACATAGTTGCTGCAAAAATACTTCGCTTGGCCCATGTCTGGTATGGGTTTGTGTTTGTCTCATCAGTGGAACCTGCAACAGGACAGGGGGAGAGACAACAGGACAGGGAGAGAGACAACAGGACAGGGAGAGAGACAACAGGACAGGGGGAGAGACAACAGGACAGGGGGAGAGACAACAGGACAGGGGGAGAGACACCTCTACATGCATCATCTTCGATCTTCTGATTCACAAACCACACATGTCATTGTTCAATGGTCCCCATCTCTGGAATAGTTATACATTAGCTGTTTCTTTGCATGCCAATTAGTTTGAGGGCTTAATCACAATTTTATCATGTGTTTTATTTAGTTGACATTGTGGTTTTATTCTGTGAAACATTGCCAACACAGTGCTTCACCTTCTTCTTCCAGCGGGGAGAATTTGATGGGTTTTCTCTGGTTCTTGTGTCTGGACACATCTGGTAATCCTCAGAGTTTTTCCTTGGGGCCGCCTTGTATGATGTTTGTTTTTCAGATTTCTCATGTTATGGTGATAACCTGAGAAGTTGACGGTATAGCGTCTATCAAAACATCCCCTAATGCAATTTGGCCCCTTGGCACAACTGTCCAAAGCTGTCAATCAATCACGAGCCTAGGGAATCAAGTGTCAGATTAAATTTCACACAATAACCGGTGAGAGAAAATCCTCAAAACCAATACATTCAACTTCCATCTTAGACTTTGCTTTATTTATATACATTACAAGGATTGTCAGAGGGAAATCTTGCTGAGTTGGTTGAAACTAATTACCTCATGGTGAAAGTATTTGTTGGCAGAGAGAGAGAACTATTGCTGAAACAGGGTGGATGTTCATGTTTTGCATTTGGGGTTAAAATACACACAGGATTTCTTGCCAGGGCTGCACTTCAGAGATGGTATTTCGACCTGACATTGGAGTATTATGTAGGCGGTAAGGTTTTGCTTCCGTTCTGTGGAACTGAAAGGTTGGGAAACCCATAAAAATGCTGCTGTTTATCAAGTTGACCTCTTCAGTTGGTGAGTAGCCTACATGTTTTCTCTTTTTCTATTCCTTCATTATGTTCCCTAACGATGTCATAATGTGTGAGAGATGATCCCTAACGATGTCATAATGTGTGAGAGATGTTCCCTAACGATGTCATAATGTGTGAGAGATGTTCCCTAACAATGTCATAATGTGTGAGAGCTGTTCCCTAACAATGTCATAATGTGTGAGAGATGATCCCTAACGATGTCATAATGTGTGAGAGATGATCCCTAACGATGTCATGTGTGAGAGATGTTCCCTAACGATGTCCCCTAACGATGTCATAATGTGGGAGAAATGTTCCCTAACGATGTCATAATGTGTGGGAGATGTTCCCTAACGATGTCCCCTAACGATGGCATAATGTGTGAGAGATGATCCCTAACGATGGCATAATGTGTGGGAGATGTTCCCTAACAATGTCATAATGTGTGAGAGATGATCCCTAACGATGTCATAATGTGTGAGAGATGTTACCTAACGATGTCATAATGTGTGAGAGATGTTCCCTAACGTTGTCATAATGTTTGAGAGATGTTCCCTAACGTTGTCATAATGTGTGAGAGATGTTCCCTAACAATGTCATAATGTGTGAGAGATGTTACCTAACGATGTCATAATGTGTGAGAGATGTTACCTAACGATGTCATAATGTGTGAGAGATGTTACCTAACGATGTCATAATGTGTGAGAGATGTTCCCTAACAATGTCATAATGTGTGAGAGATATTCCCTAACAATGTCATAATGTGTGAGAGATGTTCCCTAACGTTGTCATAATGTGTGAGAGATGTTCCCTAACAATGTCATAATGTGTGAGAGATGTTACCTAACGATGTCATAATGTGTGAGAGATGTTACCTAACGATGTCATAATGTGTGAGAGATAAAGAGAAACTCTCCAATACGCACAGCACTTTGTTTTGTAGTTGAACG
The DNA here is from genome assembly GCF_016432855.1 of Salvelinus namaycush. Classification (NCBI taxonomy): domain Eukaryota; kingdom Metazoa; phylum Chordata; class Actinopteri; order Salmoniformes; family Salmonidae; genus Salvelinus; species Salvelinus namaycush. Next base: position 4,593,764 of record NC_052311.1, read on the forward strand.
GCAATGATGTTCAATTACAATGAAGACATTGCTAACATACTTTGTTGTTCAACTGTTTTTTTTCAGCAAGGTTTACTCTGTGTTTTGGTTTGTAGACATCACATTATGCATGTCAATTAACATCAAATTCTCATAAAACTGACCATCCTCGACTTCGGCAATGTCATTTTCAAAATAGCCTCCAACACTCTACTCAACAAGTTGGATGCAGTCTATCACAGTGCCATCCATTTTGTCACCAAAGCCCCACATTGTTAAAGGAATTTAATTCCTATATGTTTATCAATCAATTCAATTAAAACACTCTGCCCATACATAAGAATTTGTAAGATACTTATCAGCATTAAATTGACAGAAACCAGTCTCAAAATCAATCAATCAATAGTGTTTATTCTCGAGAGTACTGATCATAGTACAATTTACATCAGGTTATATATAAAGATGACGTCATAGGTTTTAAAATGTCCTTCCTCCTCTCGGATACAATGGTAGTACAGTTAGCGTTCTCACATTACTGTCTGCCACCTGTTAAACAATCTGCAACCAACCCAAGGTCTCTCCCCTCCCTGGGTAGAGACAGAATTTCCTGTAAGGAACACATCATTCCAGCCTGTCTGAAGATAACTCCATTCTTTCTAACAAGGAACACATTATATTCAGCATTATGATTCATAGGTTCATTCATCCATACAGTAACATAGTAGTATTCTGTTTAGTTATGATTCTAAGTCAAATGTATACATATTTTAGTCATTATTCACAAAAATCCCGTAACACACATACTACCCACCACTGCAACCTGTACGCTCTCGTTGGCTGGCCCTCGCTTCATACTCGTCGCCACTGGCTCCAGGTCATCTACAAGACCCTGCTAGGTAAAGCCCCGCCTTATCTCAGGTCACTGGTCACCATAGCAGCACCCACCCGTAGCACGCGCTCCAGCAGGTATATCTCACCTGTCACCCCCAAAGCCAATTCTTACTTTGGCCGCCTCTCCTTCCAGTTCTCTGCTGCCAATGACTGGAAGGAACTGCAAAAATCACTAAAGCTGGAGACTCTTACCTCCCTCACAAGCTTTAAGCACAAGCTGTCAGAGCAGCTCACAGATCACTGCACCTGTACATAGCCCATCTGTAAATAGCCCATCCAACTACCTCATCCCCATACTGTATTTATTTATCTTGCTCCTTTGCACCCCAGTATCTCTACTTGCACATTCATCTTCTGCACATTCTACCATTCCAGTGTTTATTTGCAATATTGTAATTACTTCGCCGCCATGGCCAATTTATTGCCTTACCTCCCTTATCCTACCTCATTTGCACATGCCTTATATAGGCTTTTTATATTGTATTATTGACTGTATGTTTGATTATTCCATGTGTAACTCTGTGTTGTTGTAGGTGTCGAACTGCTTTGGTTTATCTTGGCCAGGTCGCAGTTGCAAATGAGAACTTGTTCTCAACTAGCCTACCTGGTTAAATAAAGGTGAAATAAAAATAAATAAAATAAGATCTCTCACACATTATACCATCGTTAGGGATCATCTCTCACACATTACGCCATCATTAGGGAACATCTCTCACGCATTATGCCATCATTAGGGATCATCTCTCACACATTATGACATCGTTGGGGAACATCTCTCACGCATTATGACATCGTTAGGGATCATCTCTCACACATTATGCCATCGTTAGGGATCATCTCTCACACATTATGCCATCGTTAGGGATCATCTCTCACACATTATGCCATCGTTAGGGATCATCTCTCACACATTATGCCATCGTTAGGAATCATCACACATTATGACATCGTTAGGGAACATCTCTCACACATTATGACATTGTTAGGGAACATAATGAAGGAATAGAAAAAGAGAAAACATGTAGGCTACTCACCAACTGAAGAAGTCAACTTGATAAACAGCAGCATTTTTATGGGTTGCCCAACCTTTCAGTTCCACAGAACGGAAGCAAAACCTTACCGCCTACATAATACTCCAATGTCAGGTCGAAATACCATCTCTGAAGTGCAGCCCTGGCAAGAAATCCTGTGTGTATTTTAACCCCAAATGCAAAACATGAACATCCACCCTGTTTCAGCAATAGTTCTCTCTCTCTGCCAACAAATACTTTCACCATGAGGTAATTAGTTTCAACCAACTCAGCAAGATTTCCCTCTGACGATCCTTGTAATGTATATAAATAAAGCAAAGTCTAAGATGGAAGTTGAATGTATTGGTTTTGAGGATTTTCTCTCACCGGTTATTGTGTGAAATTTAATCTGACACTTGATTCCCTAGGCTCGTGATTGATTGACAGCTTTGGACAGTTGTGCCAAGGGGCCAAATTGCATTAGGGGATGTTTTGATAGGCGCTATACCGTCAACTTCTCAGGTTATCACCATAACATGAGAAATCTGAAAAACAAACATCATACAAGGCGGCCCCAAGGAAAAACTCTGAGGATTACCAGATGTGTCCAGACACAAGAACCAGAGAAAACCCATCAAATTCTCCCCGCTGGAAGAAGGTGAAGCACTGTGTTGGCAATGTTTCACAGAATAAAACCACAATGTCAACTAAATAAAACACATGATAAAATTGTGATTAAGCCCTCAAACTAATTGGCATGCAAAGAAACAGCTAATGTATAACTATTCCAGAGATGGGGACCATTGAACAATGACATTTGTGGTTTGTGAATCAGAAGATCGAAGATGATGCATGTAGAGGTGTCTCTCCCCCTGTCCTGTTTTCTCTCCCCCACATCCTGTTGCAGGTTCCACTGATGAGACAAGCACAAACCCATACCAGACATGGGCCAAGCGAAGTATTTTTGCAGCAACTATGTCTGCAGTGCTTGGCACTTCTTAGGTACCAAAAGTGTTAGCCAATTTATTTTCTTTACACAGCACTTACATCACCTATACTTTCAGTGATATATGACATTTTCAGTGCGTACTGAGATAAAATAATTCACAAACAGAATGGGAATATATAAAATTATTTATTCCACCAATTGTCACTAACGGTGAATGTACACTAGATAGCAGTAAATTGCCACGTGCGGCTTAGGCCGCCCATTGTGACTCGCTTGTGGGCGTGCTGGCAGCATGTTCGATTGTGTCAAGAATTCAGCATAGCAAGTTTGTATGAAGGTTTGGTTATTAAATGGGTACATAGTTCAATAGTAATATCCTCTAAAACGCTCTGCTGACAAACAAACTTTGCTGCCCTGTTTCCAGTTGTCCACATGCCTAGGAGAACATATTCAAGTAAGTCAATCCATTTCGAAAATGTAAAACAATGATGTATTATTATCTAACTACCTACAGTGCAGGCTAACTCAAATGAGCTGCTAAATGTGATAGCTAGTTGGCTAGCTAGCTATCTAGAAAACTTCACATACTGTATAGATAGCTAACTAAGTGAATTAAATATCAGTCTGCTGCTCTGCAGGATGTTTCAAGCATGGGGTCCAACAACACAGCAAGAGGCAATCCGTGTGCGGGAGATCTTCACCTCCTACTTCTTCGAAGAGGGTGCTGTTCCCTGGCAACACCATAGACTACACTATGCACAACCAAAGGCTCTTTTTAAGATTCATTCACATTGCAATAAGAGTATTCTTCCATTTACGTAGCTGTCATCTGCAGTTATTCAATTCCCAGTTTCTGTCCCTTTGATTTCTACTTCTCAGGTGAGGGTGCTGTTTAGGTAAGGGTGTGATGTCTGTACAAAAACAATACGGGCTATTTTAAATCACCCATATTGAAAAAATGTAGAACAATTAGATACCCTATAACTCACACCTACACGCTCATGTATCAATCTGATTGATGGATTGTGTTGTGTAGTAAGCAGGCTCAGGTGTATAACTGTGGCTCCTTCCACCTTCAAAGAATAGGCAAGAGGGCCAACCATGGAGAATAGTAAGACACTTCATTAAATCTATAACTACGCTATATTGTTTGTCCTCGTGTGTCCGTTCATGTTTTTCAGCATAAAGTACTCTGCAGTCACTTGGTGTGGTGTGGACACCAGATGAGGCCACACACACACAGATTGCTGTTGAACACTGTCTCTTTAACTACCTTATCTTCTCAACAAGTCTCTCTCCTTCACTTCATCCCTCTCTCCTCTTCTCCCTAAATCCTCTAGGGTTATATCAGCAGTGTCGGTGAACCCCTGAGGCATTAGGACTGGCTACATAGAGGGCACAGCATGATCAGAGGTGAGAGGTCACATGGTCGGGTCAACAGGAAGTATTATTAAAGAGATCCTTTACATTGAAATACAGATAGAGATGCAGTAGTCCGAGAGTTAATGATACAAGGTCAGTTTTGCATTTCACCTCCTGATGATTATGATGACTAACAATGTTAGAATAAAAAATAAAAACAGGGCTTAAACATGCTCTCTCTCTCTCCATCTGTCTCTCGTCTGCAGATATGTTTTGATGTGAGAGAGGATGCCAACCCCCATTCCAATCATCGCCACCTCACCCGCTCTTAAGATAACCTTCGGGCTGACTAGAGACACTATTATGTAATTGTGATGAACTGAGAAAATATTTTTAGTTGCACTGGTTCATTAATCATATGCTGCCTTCCCTGCTCCTAAGTTCATACCTCTTTCCCTTTCTGTCTGTTACACCTCTCGCCACATTTCTTCCTGTTTTTATAATGCACAACAGATGTGCATTGAAGTACAGATTCAACTTGTATTTATAATATTACAATTATATTTGTAATTCATGTATTTATAACCCTTGGATAATGTACTTTCAATAAAGCTTTTTACATTCTCTACTGGTTGAAATTAAGTCTCATTTGATTTAATACTACACCTATCCTGTTGATCAGATGAAGGGCATTAGATAGAGATGAACCAGTTTTAGAGTATTTACATGATGCATAGGAAGTGTAGTGTACAGTTTTCAATTATATTTCCATATATGAGATTTACAAATCAGCCTTTAAGTAGTTAAATCAGGTTTCTAGTCTAATGCATAGTTACAATGTGTAACCATTGATATCCCAGGACATCAATGGTTGACATACACTATTGAAGTGTATAATTGTAATAAATACATGCAGACACAGCATCATACAAAGACTGGAATGTGATTCTCCTGGTATTGGATATGACTGAAAAATAATCTGTCTTTCATACCTTACCTTTGTCAAGGTAGAGTACATGATCAGTGAATATATTAAATGTACAGGCTACAATGTGGGGATCTCATGCGAGGTAATAACTAGATGTATATACGACTTGCATCCTTGGCACAAAGTTATATTATATTCTACTCAATCCATAGGCTTCATTAATGTCATTCAGACTGTTTTGAAGTTGATACAACTGGCTATGATAGCTGAGGATCATTGCTAGGTTCTTAACTAATAACGTATACCAAACGTTTGGGTCCATACACAGATCGGCTAGATAGCTAGCTACACATCCATAGGCATACAGGTATTTTTTATCCTCCACTGCACAATAAGCAAGAACATACAGTCGTGGCCAAAAGTTTTGAGAATGACACAAATATAAATTTTCACAAAGTCTGCTGCCTCAGTTTGTATGATGGCAATTTGCATATACTCCAGAATGTTATGAAGAGTGATCAGATGAATTGCAATTAATTGCAAAGTCCCTCTTTGCCATGCAAATTAACTGAATCCCCCAAAAACATTTCCATTGCATTTCAGCCCTGCCACAAAAGGACCAGCTGACATCATGTCAGTGATTCTCTCGTTAACACAGGTGTTAGTGTTGATGAGGACAAGGCTGGAGATCACTCTGTCATGCTGATTGAGTTTGAATAACAGACTGGAAGCTTCAAAAGGAGGGTGGTGCTTGGAATCATTGTTCTTCCTCTGTCAACCATGGTTACCTGTAAGGAAACACGTGCCGTCATCATTGCTTTGCACAAAAAGGGCTTCACAGGCAAATATTGATGCCAGTAAGATTGCACCTAAATCAACCATTTATCGGTTTATCAAGAACTTCAAGAAGAGCGGTTCAATTGTTGTGAAGAAGGCTTCAGGGCACCCAAGAAAGTCCAGCAAACGCCAGGACCGTCTCCTAAAGTTGATTCAGCTGCGGTATCGGGGCACCACCAGTACAGAGCTTGCTCAGGAATGGCAGCAGGCAGGTGTGAGTGCATCTGCACGCACAGTGAGGCAAATACTTTTGGAAGATGGCCTGGTGTCAATGAGGGCAACAAAGAAGCCACTTCTCTCCAGGAAAAACATCAGGGACAGACTGATATTCTGCAAAAGGTACAGGGATTGGACTGCTGAAGTCATTTTCTCTGATGAATCCCCTTTCCGATTGTTTGGGGTATCCGGAAAAACCCTTGTCCGGAGAAGACAAGTTGAGCGCTACCATCAGTCCTGTGTCATGCCAACAGTAAAGCATCCTGAGACCATTCATGTGTGGGGTTGCTTCTCAGCCAAGGGAGTGGGCTCACTCAGAATTTTGCCCAAGAACACAGCCTTGAATAAAGAATGGTACCAACACATCCTCCGAGAGCAACTTCTCCCAATCATCCAGGAACAGTTTGGTGATGAACAATGCCTTTTACAGCATGATGGAGCACCTTGCCGTAAGGCAAAAGTGATAACTAAGTGCCTCTGGGAATAAAACATGATATTTTGGGTCCATGGCCAGGAAACTCCCCAGACCTGAATCCCATTGAGAACTTGTGGTCAATCCTCAAGAGGCAGGTGGACAAACAAAACCCCACAAATTCTGACAAACTCCAAGCATTGATTATGCAAGAATGGGCTGCCGTCAGTCAGGATGTGGCCCAGAAGTTAATTGGCAGCATGCCAGAGCGGATTGCAGAGGTCTTGAAAAAGTTGACTCTTTGCATCAACTTCATGTAATTGTCAATAAAAGCCTTTGACACTTATGAAATGCTTGTAATTATACTTCAGTATTCCATAGTAACATCTGACAAAAATATATAAAGACACTGAAGCAGCAAACGTTGTGGAAATTAATATTTGTGTCATTCTCAACTTTTGGCCACGACTGTAGCTAGCTAGCTACGTTATTTCATCTATCTGCATTGCATGGCAAATATTAGCAAAGCAAGCTTACAGAATTGTACATTGAATTTGCAGTAAATGCTTTAGCTAGCTAGATTCTTTACATCCACTGTTTCACAAGACGACAGCCTGGTTTGCTGGTTGTTTCAGGAGTCCCTAAAACAAACAACCAGAATTACAATTACAATTTTATTTCCATGTCACAACACCCATAAATCTAGCCAGCTAGCTGGCTAATGTTAGCTAGCTTGCTAAATCGCGATTTTCGTAAATTAACTTTATGATAAAAAAATATGCATAATCGTTTGTCTCTACATTAACTAACATATTCTTGTCAACTGTACATTTTTTTTTTTGCATGATTCGTTATGACGTTATCACTTACATTTGCTTCCATCCTAGTATTTTTGTCAGCCATCTTCCCTGAAGAAAGTCTCCAGCCTTGGGTCGCATAGCTTCAAATTCATCAGAACCACTCGATATGATTGGTCATCGCCCAGCGGTCGCCGCTGGTGATTTGCATAAAGTCGGTAAAAGTTGTATTTTTTCCGCCAACTTCGCACCGCCCTCTCCGCTTTCCTTCCATTGAAATGAATGGGAAACGGTGTTTCACCGCGCGGTATCCTGTGCTAGTGTTTCATACCGGTAAAAGAGAACCAAGGGAAATCATGCTTTTTATTGGATAAACAGAAAGTTCAAAATCCATTCTACATGTACAAATATGAAAGAAAATAACATTCTACCACATTGATAGACTTAATAATAAAAAGACAACCATGATCTTGAAGAGTAAGAACATTAAGCAAAGAACAGGAGGTTAGGTTCCAGAGTGTGATAGGAGGAGAGGGTAGGGGTAGGAGGAGAGGGGTATAGGAGAGGGTAGGGGTAGGAGGAGAGGGGTATAGGAGAGGGTAGGGGTAGGAGGAGAGGGGTATAGGAGAGGGTAGGGGTATAGGAGAGGGTAGGGGTATAGGAGAGGATAGGGTAGGGGTATAGGAGAGGATAGGGTAGAGGTAGGAGGAGAGGGTAGGGGTAGGAGGAGAGGGGTATAGGAGAGGGTAGGGGGATAGGAGAGGATAGGGTAGAGGTAGGAGAGGAGGGAAGGGATTTAGGGGAGTAAAGGGTAGGGTGCAGGGGTGGGAGGAGACGGGTACAGAGGGTAGGGATATAGGAGAGGGTGCAGGGGTGGGAGGAGACGGGTACAGGGTGCGGGGGTGGGAGGAGACAGGTACAGGGGTGGGAGGAGACGGGTACAGGGGGTAGGGGTATAGGAGAGGGTACATGGGTGGGAGGAGAGGAGAAGGGGTACAGGGGTGGGAGGAGATGGTAGAGGGTATACTGTAGGTAGGGGCGAGCGTAGAGTATGGGGTTGTCACTATCCCTCTTATCACTGCCCCAGCTCCAGGAAGTTGGCCATGGGGTCGTCTTCCCTGGAGCGTTTCATCCTGAATGCCTCCATCTCCTCCTCCGTGGGCTCCTTGATCTCCTGCAGGCTGTTGTACTTCCTCTTCCTCTCATCCACTTTCATCATCTCCTCTACCTGCTTCAGACGCACGTCCTCTGCAGCCAGGGCCTGGGGAGAGAGGAAGGTAGGGGGTAAGGGGAGGTAGGAGGATGAGAGAGGGAGGTAGGGGGGTGAGATATAGTCAGGTAGTAGTACACACATAGGCAAAGGGGACTGACATGTACATAAACACACAGGCATGCACATGAACATCAAAGCAAAGAAGTCAAAGTTCACCTTGTTCAGTTTCTGTTTCTTCTTTTCCTCATCTTCCTCAGAGTCGCTGCTGTCTGAGCCGTGCTTCTTCTTCTTCTTCTTCTGCTTCTTCTTCTTCTTCTCTTTAAGTTTCTCTCTGTGCATCTCCAGTAGAGTCCTAGGCTCCTCCTCTTCCTCCTGCTCAAGTCCCTCCTCAAACGGAACACAGGCCGAGGAGCTCTATAGGGGGAGATACCTGTCAATCATCTCATCGGGAAAAAAACTTCAGTGTCTATAATTGACTACGGAAATCACATTACCCAAGGCTCAAACATGACAGATGATTAGTAGAATACTGACTGTAGTTTTGATGCCAGCCTCTCCGGTGCAGTAGCTCTGTTTGACCATGGAGTGGCAGCACTTGAAGCCCCAGCAGCCTTCTCTCCAGTACGACCCCCAGATACACTGCAAAGCAAAAACCCAGAAACCTCTGTAAGTATGTGTAACCGATGTGAAATGGCTAACTAGTTAGCGGTGGTGCGCGCTAATAGCGTTTCAATCGGTGACATCACTCGCTCTGAGACCTTGAAGTATTTGTTCCCCTTGCTCTGCAAGGGCCGCGGCTTTTGTGGAGCGATGGGTAACGATGCTTCGTGGGTGTCAGTTGTTGATGTGTGCAGAGGGTCCCTGGTTCGAGCCCAGGTAGGGGCGAGGAGAGGGATGGAAGCTATACTGTTACATATGCACATCTGAATAGATGCTACCTTAATACTGTCCTTTACTCTTTTTTAGTTGGCACAGTTCTTGAACACTTTAATTGTTATTGTCTGACAAAGTAATTGTAAAAACACCAGCACTTGTGCTCCTCCACAAGGGGGCTGTTCAAGAACACTCCAAAAGGTTCCTGTCTAACCGGAGACCATTCTGACTGTGCTCATCTCTACGGGGTTAATCGGTTCTGGACGCCTCACCGCATGGTTCTGGGTGAGTACGTCCTCTTCGTATTTGGAGCGTGCCACAGCCTTCTCCTGTCCCTTCAGCACGGCACCGTGACGACTGTACTCCACGTAGTCCTCAGTCTGGGCCAGCAGCAGCTCTCTGGGGGGGGCGTCCAGGTGCTCCTCACCCCCGTACTGAGACACACACACACACACAGGAGTAACAGTCAGAACACACAGGAGTAGCAGTCATTCAATGGGACCATCAACAAACAAACAAGAATGAAACAGTTATATCATTAACTAATGTATGACAGGGATGGGGTCAATTCCAATTTAATTTGAAATTACAATTTTAATTCACTCAAAATGAACAATTTACATTGAATTCAATTTGAATTCCAACTATCTTTAAGTTATAGAATTGAATTAGACTTGTTTGGACAGTTTGAATTGGAATTGTAAAAACATTTCATCTTTGGAATTGAAATTCAATATTTGTACATTTCCCAGTTAAAGGAGTACTTTGTATCAAAAATGGACAGAAGGATTTGAAATCATGTTCATTACATTGATGACACTTTTATGGGCTTCACAACTTTCTGCATGCAGTTTATCTACATTGAAAATGAGGCTGGTAAGGATGGAGTGCAGTGCATTTATTCTGTACCTTATCCAGGATAGTCTCCTTCTGTTTGTCCTTGAAATCCTCCTTCTTGACCTTGAAGGACTGGTGCAGCAGCTCCAGCTTGGTGGGGTCGGCCTGGAGGTGCACCTCAGAGCCCTTATCATAGGCCTCCCACGCAAAGACTGGAGAGATGGAGGAGATGAGTGGGGAGGAGATGAGAGGGGAGGAAGTATGTTTAGTTCCATACAATCCCTTTGCTAGACTAACTATGAAGAATATTGGCATTAGGATGCTCTCTCTATGGATACCATTTTATGAGCCTAATAAATAAGAAGTGGGGAAATCTCCTGGGAGATAGAGAAAATATGAACAAATATGGTTTAATATGAAGATACACTAGATGACCAAAAGTATGTGGACACCTGCTCGTCGAACATCTCATTCCAAAATCACTGGCATTCATATGGAGTTGGTCCCTCCTTTGCTGCTATAATAGCCTCCACTCTTCTGGGAAGGCTTTCCACTAGATGTTGGAACGCATTTCCACTGCTCCAGAGTCCAACGTCGGTGAGCTTTACACCACTCGATGCTTGGCTTGCGCATGGTGATCTTAGGCTTGTGTGCTGTTACTCGGCCATGGAAACCCATTTCATGAAGCTCCCGACAAACAGTTCTTGTGCTGACGTTGTTTCCAGAGGCAGTTTGGAACTCAGTAGTAAGTATTGCAACCAAGGACAGACTATTTTTACGTGCTACATGCTTCAGCACTCTGCGGTCCTGTTCTGTGAGCTCGTGTGGCCTACCACTTCATGGCTGAGCTGTTGTTGCTCCTAGACGTTTCCACTTCATAATAACATCACTTACAGTTGACCGGGGCAGCTCTAGCAGGGCAGAAATTTGACGAACTGACTTGTTGGAAAGGAGGCATCCTCTGACGGCTCTTCAGTAAGACCATTCTACTGCCAATGTTTGTCTATGGAGATTGCTTGGCTGTGTGCTGAATGTTATACACCTGTCAGCAACGGGTGTGGCTGAAATAGCCAAATTCACACGTTTTAAGGGGTGTCCGCATACTTTTGCATATATAGTGTATGTAGAAACTGGTTGTCCAATAGAAATACCTCGATATAACTTCATTTTTGACGAAAATTAAAATGTGTCCGTTTTTCACTTTGACGAGGTTGGATTAAAAACATGTTCAGTTACTTAAAGGGATAATTCTGGATTTGTGCAATGAATCCCTTTATCTACTTCCATAGAGTCAGATGAACGTGTGGATACCATTTTTGTCTATACGTGCAGTTTGAAGTTGCTAACTAGCGTTAGCTCAATGACTGGATGTCTACGGGAACAGCTAGCATGACGCTAGTTAACATTGGCTCTCGAAACTACCTCTAGACTTCCTTCATACTGGACACAGATAATAAAAAATGGTACCAACAAGTTCATCTGACTCTGGGGAAGTAGATAAAGGGCTTAATTGCCAAAATTCGGGAAGTATCCCTTTAAGACATTGGCTCAAGCCTATGTTGTGCCTTTAGAAATCGAGAAAATTAACAATTTAGGAAGAATTACATCTTGCGATGTTGGGTCTCTGTGTTTAGAAACTCAGAGAAAACCTCGTTGGGTTGTTGGCAGGAAAGAGAGACTGTGTGACTCACGCTGTGTCTGTGCCATGGTGACGGTGTCTCCAGAGTAACGTACAAAGTTGTCTCCTGCGAACCCCACACTGCCAAATAAACACGACACAGACATTTAGGAAGACAGTTAGGAGATCTCTCAGTGACGACAAAGCATTCTTTCAGACACATCCAAAAGACAGTGAAAGAAAAGATAAGCATTTTCACTTCAGCATTCATGACACGTATTTAGTGATTTGGAACATGTAATTACAAAATCATAACATGTGGCTTAAGACTCATGATATGTAATTAGAGATTCATGACATGAAGTTAGACTGTTAGTTAAAGGAATAGTAACCCTTTGTTCAGACACCATACCGGTGTTCTGATAGGGGTTTTTCTCATGGGGGGTCATTAGCTAAATAGTGCTGAGAGATTAGTGCGTGTTAAGGTCGGTTCGGTTTTGATTATTATACAATAATCCCGGCTTTTCATTTCTCACATTAAATGCACTATGCATTATGTGGGTTTAATGCTGTAACAACACAGAATAAAGTCCCCTGATGGTAGTGACTGCTCATTACTGCTTATCACTTATTTAACCATCATTTACTCACATAAATAAAAAAAACTTTAATATTTTAGTAAACCTTTATTTAACTAGGCAACAAGTCAGTTAAAAACAAATTCTTATTTACAACGACGGCCTACCCCGGCCAAACCCTAACGACGCTGGGCCAATTGTGCCCCGCCCTATGGGACTCCCAATCACGGCTGGTTGTGATACAGCCTGGAATCGAACCAGGGTGTCTGTAGTGACGCCTCTAGCACTGAGATGCAGTGCCTTAGACCGCTGCGCCACTCGGGAGCACCCAGAGTTGTTGTGTATATTACATTTTATTTTAAGACGTTATTAAGTCATCATCGCATTGACCTCACACACACACACAAAAAAAGAACTAAATGGTATTCAAATAGTTTAACCAACTTTTGTCAATTTCTTTTAAACTGAAAAAATAACCTACATGTTGGTTAGTCGCTCAGCACTATAGTTAAAAGAACCGTAACCTACTCTTCAGGAACCATGCCAGTGTTCTGGTAGGGGTTCTCTCTCATGGCTCGAGTCTTGGGGTCGTAGTAAGCAGAGTCTGGATCCAGATTTCTCAAGTACTACGGGGCGCAAAGTACACAAACGCATAAGTTAACAAATACTTCTTCATCAAAACTTGTCACAATTACAAATGTGTAACTTCTATGGGTGATGAAGGGAAGAACCGATTGAGATGCCCAATGTAGCATGGCTCACAAAACACCTTCAACATTTATGACTGGACTCACCTTAGCAATGTCTTCTCTGATACGCAGGTTTCTGACTGTGATTCGTCTCTTGGAGTCAAAGTTCTGTCCCGGCATGTCGATGTCATCAGCGTACTTATCTTCATCCTCATCCTCACTGTTTTGCTCCTGTGTGCGTTCGCCATCATCCCACTTTCTTGAGGAGCTCTACAGGAAACAGAGAAGAGTATATCAACACACACCAGCAGAAAACTGACAAGCACATAGCATGCATTTACCTACTAGATTGATATTAACCAATCAACCAAATGTATTTTATTTCATTTTGGATAATGTGCCAATGACCAATATTTAATGCAGTATTTGCAGTCTTCTGCAACATATTTAGTGTGTAGAATAATCAGTGGTATTCAACACAGCTACGTGAGAAAATCTGATGGCTTACTGCTTGGTCCGTGAGTTTCCCTGAAGCCAACTCCTCATGGAGTTTCTGAGATTTCAGTGTTTGTTTGGCCTGGTCTACTTTGGCGTACTCCTCCACAATACGCATGTGATCCTCAGGGTCGTAGCCGTTCCAGCGGTCCCTCTTCCCATCGTAGTCCAGATCCAGAGAGATCTGGCTGTGTTCGTCGGGGGCCATGCCGTTACCTGTGAACTTTGCCCCCACCTTTCTGGGCCGCTGAAAAGGGGTAAGGGTAGGGATGGATGAATGGATAGATATATGGATAGGTAGATAGTCAGTTAGTCAGATGTGGAGCATCATCATTGATTCCAAACCAAGCACATAATACTCTGGTTACATCCAAACAGCACCCTATTCCCTTTATAGCACACTACTTTTAAAAAGGCAATAGGATGCCACTTGGGTTGCAGAAAATAAAACTAAATGTGGTAAGCACCTCCAAGCAGTCCTTCTTCTTGTGTGTCATAGCACCGCAGTTATCACAAGCTCCCTTTCTGAACTTGGTGCTGATGGCTTTCTACAGAGAGATACAGGGGTCAGGCATACATTTAAGGATTTAGAACGGAAGACAACTGAATTATGCCTTAACTCAGCTCGTGGCTTTAATTGTTACATGCACAACAGTATTTATTGTAGTTAAGGCTTTACAATGGAAGACAGCTGAATTACAACACAATCTGCTCACCTCTTGCACCCCTCTCCTGTACCACTCCTCGATGGAGGAGAACTGTTGTTGCCTCTCCTCCTGGGGCCTCTGGTGCTTTAAGGTGGGTCTCTTAGAGGGGTCGATGTACCAGGGCACTGAGGAGATGTACTGGGGAATGTGAGGGTTGATGTCCCTGGAAACAAGAGGAAGAACAATTAGTCAGCACACTATGCTTCCACAAAAGGAGAACTCACTGGCCCACTGGCTTCTTCTGTGTGGAATGATGTGACTAGCTAGCCCAAAGGACTGGAAAACATGGAGGATTTTCACTCTTTATATAGAAACAGACAGAGAGACTATGAGGTCCAGTTCTGGGCAAACATCTTGTCACAGGTTGCTTGCATGCATTGAATTATTCCTCTGGCTGTCTGCCCGCCCCACTCTGATGTGAACTGGTCCAGCTAATTTTACTTACTTTCCCTCTTCATCTACCTCAGCAGGAGCATTTCCCAGTTTTCTCTGTTCCTCTAACTCCTTCTTCTTCCTCCAATCCTCTCTGGTCATCTTCTTAGGTTCTTCCAGACCCACCACCCCATCGGCGCTGGTCGCAGCCGTCGCTGCCTCTTCTTCCTCCGGCATGATTACGGTGATGGGGTCACTGGCTGGGAGTGCACACGACACAAAGCTGGATTAGTCACTTAGCTACTATTAAACGAATACGTGGCTTTCATAAAATGCTGCATATTTCTGTAGGGATATGTGGCTGATGGTGTAGCTAGCTGGCTTTAAGTTATTGACAAAAACAAACGTTTTCAACACGCTGGCAGGCTGGTTAGCTAACTTTGGTGCATCCCTATGCATAATTCAAGTAAGCGACGAAGGTCTGACAAAAATAGACCATACAACTCACTCTGATTAAATGCATGTTTCGCTTACCTTGACAGGATCACCAAAATTAGATACGTTTAGAGACGTAGACTGGAATCGTGGCTTTCGACTTGTGTTTACAACATGAACGTCGCCATTTCACAAACCAGGAAGTGACGTCGTGTACTGGCAGCGAGGAAGAGGAAAATCGGCGTTTTTTCGCCGACCAAGGAAGAAGTTTTTGTACTGAGGTCGAATTTGGTCAACAAAAAAATGAATGCCTTATTTACTACGTGAGGTTTATTTGATCGAATAGAAGTTTCGTAATTTTTAAAGTTGTTACAATTGTACCGATATAAGTAGAACACGTGACATCCCGGCAACTTTGAGAAAAAAAAATACGTTATATCGGCGTTGTCCCCAGATGCCTACACATATTCATGATATGAGGCTATAGTAGCATAGCATATCTCCCCATTGAATATAGGCGGTTGATGTCAACAACCTTAATCGAATACTAAAATATGCATTACAATGACATGTTTCCACCAATACAAAGAAAGGATAGGCGGGAGCTAGACAGCATGTCCTGTCGCTTCGTGGACAACGACTCCCATTGTTAGTGCGGAGAGATATGCATCTTGTCAGTATGTCTATCATCGTTGCGCTGAGCCAGTTGTATGTCCATGACTTGTTCGCCACCGAGTGGAACGTTTATGACACGTGTCCTTTAACTTATTTTACAATGATTATGAAATTAATCAATCAGTAAATATTCTTTCAAAAGTGGACAACTGGTGAGTGATTTTAAAAAATGACAAGAACAACATTTTCTATTGTAAAACTTTACTTATAATATTTATTATACACAAAGGAGTACAGTACAGTTCAGTTCATGAGTCTTCTCTACATGGCATCAATAAACATGTCCCCCGTTTTTTCAGAAAATCTACGGTTGTGTTTCAGCTCTCTAAAAAAAACAGGAGAGGGGCCAGAGAACTCTTCGAAGTAGACCTGTTGGCATAAACATCATCACAAAACACACAACGGAAGAATTTTTTTTTTAAATAAAAACATTAGAAAAAAAGATAATATTGGTTTGAGAAATACAAAACTAGCCAACAAAAAAAAAAACATCTATTTATCTGCCCCGGATGTCAAGGGTGAGGCAGAAAGATTTGTTGTTGACACATTGATGGGCAAGCCATGTAAAAATGGTAGTGCTTCTGTTTGGGAATTCAGTACATAATTTTCTCATTTAGTTGATATGTGTTGGACCCAATTGATTGTTTTAAAAGGCTGAATATTAGATATAAGGCCAATTGTCCAGTGATTCTCATAGTTGACATTCTAATTCTAAACATCAATTTAACCAATTCTAGAATTCATGAAAATGTAGCAAAGTGTTCTCATTTCAAAAACGTTGGATGAGACTCATGGGAAGGATTGTTATTTCATGGAATTTAACATAACCAGCAACCAAACAGAATGGACCCGTGTGTTTTGTGCGTTGGAAGTGTGCTGCTACATGTTTGAATGCAGAACATATACAGCAGAACATTACACAAAAGTTATGAACTGAAGGTCTCGGAACAACCTTTCTAAAATGTACAGATGTTTCAGGACACTTCACAGCTTCAGAGTGATGGATAAACCACCCTGTTGGAAAAGCTGCCCAATGAATCAACATTAGTTATGACAGAGAACATGAGACATTCTGCTTGGCTCTTCAGTTAACTGACTTTTAGTGATGTAAGCAACCAGCCTTCCAGCCAGACGATGCAGTCTATATACTAAGGGGTTTTTGTTAAAATGTTTACAGCACCACAACACTCAATTCAGAGGTATAAAACTCTACTTTAAAAAGTCTAAAAGCACTGTTCTTCAGGCCATGAGTTAATACATGACTAGTATTGCTTGATTCTATAACAGCAGACACGTGCGTGCACTCAAACATACATCACTTTCACTCACAATATACATTGTGTCATCTCCCAAACAGACAATAGACATTCTCCTGCCAGATGTGACTGTTGAATGACCTTTAATGATGGAATCATAGAACTAGAATGTGTTTCATTTCCTTCTAATTCTGTGGATGGAACAGTAACACAAGCCATAAATGAAGGTCAAAACATTGATGTGCGCACAACTAACAGGAGTGATGTTCTGAACTCTTGGAATGTTTCTGTTTGTCCAGCCATAAACATCTTAATGTAATGAACAAACAATCTGTGATCTTAAATCAGGGATTTTGAGAGTTTTATCAACAATCTTTTGCAGTAGACAAAAAGGGTTTTCTTTACCGTTCACAAGAGATGCACTTTAGATTTCAACATTGGGTTGATTTGTAACAATGTTATAAGTCCAAACCAGTAGTTAGTTATGGCTTTTTAAAATCAGTGATCATTGAGAGCATATCGTTGATTATTCTTGATAACTGGTCGAGCTCCTAAATCTAACACCATGGCTACACCGACCCCGCGCGTGTTGATTTTGTCTATTCGAACTAGACGCCATGACACACAGGTTAAAATAACAAAACCAACTGTGATCCAACTATATTCATTTGGGGCCAGGTTGAAACACACATGAAACATTCATGGACAATAAGCTAGATAGCTGTTGTTAGCGGTTTGTCCTGGGAGATGAACATTGGGTTGTTATTTTACCTGATCATTTTGTAAAAAAAAAAGAAAATGTAACCTTTATTTAACCAGGCAAGTCAGTTAAGAACAAATTCTTATTTACAATGACGGCCTACACCGGCCAAACCCGGACGATGCTGGGCCAGTTGTGCGCCGCCCTACGGGACTCCCAATCACGGCCGGTTGTAATACAGCCTGGATTCGAACCAGGGTGTCTGTAGCGACGCCTTTAGCACTGAGATGCAGTGCCTTAGACCGCTGCACCACTCGGAAGCCCATGCATGTGGTCCCATTCTTAGCTGTGTGTCGCTCCATTCCAACGAATAATCCACAGATAAAAAGGGAAACCTAGCTATCTTTGATTAATATCTCCAGGTTTCTCCTTTCAAGCAACCATGTTGGGTTGTATCTTCTTGAAAACCAAAAAGGATATGAGAGATGTGGGACTTACAGCGCATTGAGTGTCTCAAATAGAACCAAGTTCTATTTTAGAGTTAGGAATCAAAGAGGTTAGTTGACGTGTGTAAGCAGTGTGGATGAAATTATTGAATAACATGTATTTGTACATTTATTTTGCAACATGGCCGGTGTAGGCAGGGTGTGGCTGAGTGAGGTTGCCCATCCTTTTTTGTTTTCCAATTGTAAAAAAAAAAGCAAGAACAAAAATGTAAACAACTTTTCTGAGAGGAAGAAAAACAGCACCAGACACTAATAACATATCAACAGAAGGACCAGAGGCTGACCAGAGCAGTCCTCCCAGCCCCTTAGCACCACTTCCTATCCCTTACGCAACGTTAGTCCAGCCCACACTGTGCTATGCTGTGCTGTGCTGGGGATAGGAAGGCTATGCAGTACGAACACAAAGGCAGCTTCGTATTTCACTTGGTACCACCAGGACAATCTCTCTCTCTCTGTCTCTCATTGTCTGTCCATCTGAATGTCACTCTAGTGAGATGAGAGCTAGAGAAACAGTATTTTCGTAGAGATGGATAGATCTAAGAAGGAATGGAAGACACAAGGGGGAGGGATGTAAACGGAGTTCATTTCTCTTCGTCCTCCACCCTCCCCCACTCCTCTCCCTCTACCTCCCCCTCATCATCTGGCTCCTCCTCCATGTAGTCCCCCCAGGTATCATACACATCTCCCCCTTCCTCCTCCTCTCCTAGTCCGCCCTCATACTGCTCATCTTCTTCCTCCTCATCCTCAAATACCTCCATCGCCTCTTCTTCCTCCTCGTCCTCTCCATCCTCCTCCTCCTCTTCTTCCTCTCCTTCGTCCTCCTCCGCGTCCTCTTCTATCCCATCCACCTGTCCGTCTTCCAGCTCTCCATCCTCCTCCTCTTTCTCATCCTTGTAGGAGGAGGGGGGAGAAGGAGGGGAGAAGTGCAGTATTTGACTATCAGACATGTAGGGACTGCTAGGTGATCCGTATGAGAAAGTGTTGGAGGTCTGGGAGGTGTTGAGGAACAGGCTCCCTGTAGGGGGCAGTAGCGAGTCCTGGGCCAGGCCTGGGGCAACTGTGGCGGAGATAGAACCAGCAGTGGTGGAACCAGGCCTGGGTGGGACCAGACCCTGGGGGTGGGTGAGGAGGTGAGGGAGAGGCATGCCTCCAGGAGGTACATACTCCCTGATCTCCCCTGGTTCCAGGGGCTCGGGTCCACAGGGGTCGTGATCGTTGCAGGCGAGCCGCCCGTCTATCTTAGAGATGAAGAGCAAGCCCTCACGGTGCTGCGTGCAGAAGGAGCTGGGACACATCTCACAGAAGGAGGCTGCCTCATGACCGCAGATGTCACACTGGTGCCAGGGGCACTCCCAACGGCCTTGGAATACAGACACAGAATCATTGCTACAACAGAGATCACCAGACACATTCATGTAGTACAGATCCTTACGCTCCTTCAGGAAACTCCAGCTTTGAGGGTTGAACAAAAGCTAAAATTACTACTACAATTTCTTTCCTTCTCCGATGTACTAAATCAATCTAACCCCCTGGGCACAATCTGGTTGAATCAACATTGTTTCAGCGTAATTTATTAGCGTATTGTGACGTGGAATCTACGTAGAAAATAAATTGGATTTGAAAAAAGTAGTCAATGAAAAATGTTGTTTTCAGGGTGACATTTCATCCACAGGATTATGTCATCATGGTAACCACATTTCAACATAGACAAACCTTGTATAAAATATGTTGAATTTGTACCTTTAAAACAACGTCAGCTCTTCAACGTTATATCAACTATCCAAAGAAAAAAACCTATAGGCTCGGCAGCACCTCCTACTGGAGAATTGTTTTATCTACAGCTACCCTTTGGTCTCTCATCCAGGGTTTTAACCAAACCCAGCTATGCTGTTTGTCACTGACTATTACCAATGTGCTATCGTGAGAATGATCTTAGAAAGATCTCCACTTAAAAACAAAATAGATTCACTGTTGCTATTGAAGTCATTCCAAACGGTAGGTTTAACAGAGCAAATGAAATGTGACCATTATTTATCACTATATACTCAATGATACTATTTAGGCCTATATAGCATTAGGGAAGTCATCAATAGATATGGTTTAAATTCAACCAAGGATTCAACTAAAAATAGACAATATAAAAAGGCATAGCGTTTCAAGCCCTGGTTGATTTAATATTTAATGATATTTAGTGATGATGAATTGTGTTTGGTTGTCAATGCAACCAAATATCAACATTTGAAGGAGATGTACAGCATTCGGAAAATATTACAGACTTATTCTACAATTTATTACATTAATCTACACACAATACCCTATAACGACAAAGCAAAAACTGTTTTTTATTTAGCAACTGTATAAAACAAATTAAAATGAAATACCTTATTTACATACGTATTCAGACCCTTTGCTATGAGACTCGAAATTGAGCTCAGGTGCATCCTGTTTCCATTGATCATCCTTGAGATGTTTTTACAACTTGATTGGAGTCCACCTGTGGTAAATTCAATTGATTGTACATGATTTGGAAAGGCACTTACCTGTCCATATAAGGCCCCACAGTTGACAGTGCATGTCAGAGCCATAACCAAGCCATGAGGTTGAAGAAACTGTCCTTAGAGCTCCGAGACAGGATTGTGTTGAGGCACAGATCTAGGGAAGGGTACCAAAAAATGTATGCAGCATTGAAGGTCCCCAAAAACACAGTGGCCTCCATCATTCTTAATTGGAAGAAGTTTGGAACCACCAAGACTCTTCCTAGACCTGGCCGCCGGCCAAACTAAGCAATCAGGGGAGAAGGGCCTTGGTTAGGGAGGTGACCAAGAACCCGATGGTCACTGTGACAGAGCTCCAGAGTTCCTCTGTGGAGATGGTAGAACTCTTTCTCTGCAACACTCCACCAATCAGGCCTTTATGGTAGAGTGGCCAGACGGAAGCCACTCCTCAGCAAAAGGCATATGACAGCCCGCTTGGAGTTTCCCAAAAGGCACCTAAATGACTCTCAGACCATGAGAAACAAGATTCTCTGGTCTGATGAAACCAAGATTGAAACCTTTATCCTGAATGCCAAGTGTCACGTCTGCAGGAAACCTGGCACCATCCTTACAGTGAAGCATGGTGGTGGCAGCATCATT
This sequence comes from Salvelinus namaycush, assembly GCF_016432855.1. NCBI lineage: Eukaryota > Metazoa > Chordata > Actinopteri > Salmoniformes > Salmonidae > Salvelinus > Salvelinus namaycush. The sequence goes on from NC_052311.1 coordinate 4,615,233, forward strand.
CTGTGGGTATGTTTTTCAGCGGCAGCGACTGGGAGACTAGTCAGGATCGAGGGAAGATGAACTGAGCAAAGTACAGAGAGATCCTTGATGAATACCTGCTCCAGAGCGCTCATGACTTCAGACTGGGGCGAAGGTTCACCTTCCAACAGGATAACGACCCTAAGCACACAGCTAAGACAACGCCGGAGTGGCGTCGGAACAATTCTCTGAATGTCCTTGAGTGGGCCAGCCAGAGCCTGGACTTGAAACCGATCGAACATCTCTGGAGAGACCTGAAAATAGCTGTGCAGCGTCGCTCCCCATCCAACCTGACACAGCTTGAGAGGATCTGCAGAGAAGAATGGGACAAACTCCCCAAATACGGGTGCGCCAAGCTTGTAGCATCATACCCAAGAAGACTCGAGGCTGAGCTTGAGAGGATCTGCAGGGAAGAACCGGAGAAACTCCCCAAATACAGGTGTGCCAAGCTTGTAGCACCATACCCAAGAAGACTCGAGGCTGAGCTTGAGAGGATCTGCAGAGAAGAATGGGAGAAACTCCCCAAATACGGGTGCGCCAAGCGTGTAGCATCATACCCAAGAAGACTCGAGGCTGAGCTTGAGAGGATCTGCAGGGAAGAACCGGAGAAACTCCCCAAATACAGGTGTGCCAAGCTTGTAGCACCATACCCAAGAAGACTCGAGGCTGAGCTTGAGAGGATCTGCAGAGAAGAATGGGAGAAACTCCCCAAATACAGGTGTGCCAAGCGTGTAGCATCATACCCAAGAAGACTCGAGGCTGAGCTTGAGAGGATCTGCAGGGAAGAACCGGAGAAACTCCCCAAATACAGGTGTGCCAAGCTTGTAGCATCGTACCCAAGAAGACTCGAGGCTGAGCTTGAGAGGATCTGCAGAGAAGAATGGGAGAAACTCCCCAAATACAGGTGTGCCAAGCTTGTAGCATCATACCCAAGAACACTCGAGGCTGAGCTTGAGAGGATGTGCAGAGAAGAATGGGAGAAACTCCCCAAATACAGGTGTGCCAAGCTTGTAGCATCATACTCAAGAAGACTCGAGGCTGAGCTTGAGAGGATCTGCAGAGAACAATGGAAGAAACTCCCCAAATACAGGTGTGCCAAGCTTGTAGCATCATACCCAAGAAGACTCGAGGCTGAGCTTGAGAGGATCTGCAGAGAAGAATGGGAGACACTCCCCAAATACAGGTGTGCCAAGCTTGTAGCATCATACCCAAGAAGACTCGAGGCTGAGCTTAAGAGGATCTGCAGAGAAGAACCGGAGAAACTCCCCAAATACAGGCTGAGCTTGAGAGGATATGCAGAAGGGTCTAAATACTTATTGAGATGTAATAACAGTTTTTTATTTGTAATACTTTGCCCTGTTTTTGCTTTGTCATTATGGGGTATTGTGTGTAGATTGAGGATTTCTATTTATTTAATACATTTTAGAATAAGGCTGTAACGTCACGAAATGTGGAAAAATTCAAAGGGGTCTAAATAATTTCCAATTGCACTGTATCTTCTGCTTAGATTCTTCCATCTGTGCCACTGACTTAGTCTGGCTGTAAATCCAGTTTGTCTACAAATGAACAGTTGAAATGTTGGATTCCGATCTCCATCTCAACCAAAAATATAAATTAAAGAATTAAACCAGACTAAGTCAGTGGCACAGATAGAACTATCCAAGCCGAAGATAAATCTCCTTCAAATGTTGATATTTGGTTGCGTTGACAACCAAACACATTTCAATATAATTTTTGAAATACAATAAATAGCCTATTAACTTGTCGACAAGTAAACAAATTATATGTTGGATTCAAGTCTCCAATTCAATCAAAAATAAAAGTTAAGGAATGGGATTAAGTCAGATGGAACATTCCAAGCAGAAGATAAATCTCCTTCAAATGGTGATATTTGGTTGCATTGACAACCAAACACAATTTAATATTAGGCCTACTTTTGTAACACAGTATAGCCTAAAGTTAAAGACATGCTCCGGTAAGTATTTTTTAAACCTCACACTTTGGGCTGGATGTGTCAATGTGTAGTTCATACACGCATAATCTATTAATTAGCCACGAAATCCCTAGCTTGAAAGCAACTGTTTTCTGGAAGCTGTGCAGCGCCATTTTCCCTACATTTACCTTCACATGGGCCAGCCCCCTAGCAATTAGAGTTTCAGCCAATTATCTCCAGCCCCTCGCCATTGGAGTGACAGATAGCGAGACCCATATACAGTAGAGCGAGAGAACAACGACGTGGTGCACATATCTGCACATTTGAAACATAGTACGCAATTTTTTGGGGGACCACTTTCGTGATCGTGGACGCTACTTTCAAAAACTACTGGCTAAAAAGTAGTCAAAAGTACCAGAGAATCTCTTTAAGGTTAATGTAAAACAAATAAAAAATTCTACCTTAAAATGAGTAACACATTCATGGCCACATTTTAAGGTTACTGTAACTAATATCTTCTTATGTAATCATATAAAGCGTGCATGTCCCAGGTAGCATGCATAGGTCATCGCAGGTCTATGGAGATCGTCACAATACCTGTAGTAAACTGACCAGAATCTCAAAAAGCATTGGTCACTGCGCTATGTACTTTTAATGCAATCTTAACTGTAATCCAGGTCATTTGGTTGTGCTATTAGATGAAGCACAGTGATAACACAATAATCTGTTGTATAAATAAACAACATATCTGACATTTTAACTTTTCTGGGCTTTTAAATGGTTGAAAGTGCAATGATAGACATTTGGGTGACAACTCAACCAAAAACCAGACATTGTTTTTCCATTGGAAATCGATTGTACTTTTAGATGGTTGAAAGCATAGTGATAGTTTGAAATGTATGTCATTCTGTCCTTGAGCTGTTCCTGTTCTGTGTTATGTCATGTTTCATGTTTGGTGTGGACCCCAGGAAGAGTAGCTGCTGCTTTTGCAACAGCTAATGGGGATCCTAATAAAATACCAAATACCAAATAGGAAATTCAACTAACTTTTGGCTATCTTTTTGAGTGGGTGAATATACAGTCGGTTGTAATCTCATTGATCCAACATCTCAACCAAATATTATCCAATTATTCATGTTGAAATTATGCTGTGTTCCCAGTGGGAAGTTACCCCCCCCCCCCCATGTCCAAATCCCTTGCTGATGAATTCTAAGGACAAAAGAATCTACAGACAACAACCTCTTAGGCAAGTCCCATTCATAATCACACATAATATAACAGCCATTTTGGGTCAAAGAGCCTTCATGGGGGAGGTGGTTTCTCGCCCCTTCACTCACCTGCAGGTCTCTTGGCCAGGTTGAGACAGTCTGCGTGGTAGACCTTGGGACATCCTGGCTTCTTACAGGACACGATCTGTCCTCCGTCCCCACAGCTGAAACACTCGTCCTCCCTCTCCTTCGTCACCTCCAGCTGAGGCTTCCTCTTCACCAGAACCTTCTTCTTGCCCTCCTTTAGTTCTCTTCCTTCCCGTGCTTTAGACAGCTGGTTCTGGGAGACAGACACACGCACACACAGGCCATTACTTTAGACTGCTATATTCCCCAGTCTACCTTTAGGCTGCTATATTCACCAGTCTACCTTTAGACTGCTATATTCACCAGTCTGCCTTTAGGCTGCTATATTCACCAGTCTACCTTTAGGCTGCTATATTCACCAGTCTACCTTTAGACTGCTATCTAGTCTACCTTTAGACTGCTATATTCACCAGTCTGCCTTTAGGCTGCTATATTCACCAGTCTACCTTTAGACTGCTATATTCACCAGTCTGCCTTTAGGCTGCTATATTCACCAGTCTACCTTTAGGCTGCTATATTCACCAGTCTACCTTTAGGCTGCTATATTCACCAGTCTATCTTTAGACTGCTATATTCCCCAGTCTACCTTTAGAATGCTATATTCCCCAGTCTACCTTCAGACTGCTATATTCACCAGTCTACCTTTAGACTGCTATATTCACCAGTCTACCTTTAGACTGCTATATTCACCAGTCTACCTTTAGAATGCTATATTCCCCAGTCTACCTTCAGACTGCTATATTCACCAGTCTACCTTTACTTTTTATAGTATAACTCATCTTCATCACACAGTAAACAAATAAAAGCACTTACTTTACATTTCTCTAGATAAGAGTGTCTAGTAGACAAGTACAATTTTAATTCAAATGTTTTGCATGTTGACATTCGTCACTCTCAGAGCCTTACCTTTGGTCGAACCCCCAGGAACCCGGAACAGTTGGACGCTCCACATTTACACACCGTCTTCCCGTTACCAAGACACTCCAGGTTGTAGTTGAAGGTCAGCTCCACACCTGCACACAAATAAAAATACACAAGTACTGTACAGGTAGATGTATTCCTATTCTAACTAGGCCAACAGAGTTGATATCATAGTCCATAATTAAGGAACAATTAGGTTTGTTTCTTTTGTCGTGTTTCTTCACAGTTACCTTCTGAATCTTTACAAATTACAAAGACACTTTTGGTCACTAGCCCTAGTGCCTGAAGTGGAGTTAGTAACAGAAATGGTACCAGGCTCCAGGAGTTAGTAACAGAAATGGTACCAGGCTCCAGGAGTTAGTTACAGAAATGGTACCAGGCTCCAGGAGATAGTAACAGAAATGGTACCAGGCTCCGGGAGTTAGTAACAGAAATGGTACCAGGCTCCAGGAGTTAGTTACAGAAATGGAACCAGGCTCCAGGAGATAGTAACAGAAATGGTACCAGGCTCCAGGAGATAGTAACAGAAATGGTACCAGGCTCCAGGAGATAGTAACAGAAATGGTACCAGGCTCCGGGAGTTAGTAACAGAAATGGTACCAGGCTCCAGGAGTTAGTAACAGAAATGGTACCAGGCTCCAGGAGATAGTAACAGAAATGGTACCAGGCTCCGGGAGTTAGTAACAGAAATGGTACCAGGCTCCGGGAGTTAGTTACAGAAATGGTACCAGGCTCCGGGAGTTAGTTACAGAAATGGTACCAGGCTCCAGAAGTTAGTAACAGAAATGGTACCAGGCTCCAGGAGTTAGTAACAGAAATGGTACCAGGCTCCAGGAGTTAGTAACAGAAATGGTACCAGGCTCCGGGAGTTAGTAACAGAAATTGTACCAGGCTCCAGGAGTTAGTAACAGAAATGGTACCAGGCTCCAGGAGTTAGTAACAGAAATGGTACCAGGCTCCAGGAGTTAGTTACAGAAATGGTACCAGGCTCCGGGAGTTAGTAACAGAAATGGTACCAGGCTCCGGGAGTTAGTAACAGAAATGGTACCAGGCTCCGGGAGTTAGTTACAGAAATGGTACCAGGCTCCGGGAGTTAGTAACAGAAATGGTACCAGGCTCCAGGAGTTAGTTACAGAAATGGTACCAGGCTCCTGGAGATAGTAACAGAAATGGTACCAGGCTCCAGGAGTTAGTAACAGAAATGGTACCAGGCTCCGGGAGTTAGTAACAGAAATGGTACCAGGCTCCGGGAGTTAGTAACAGAAATGGTATCAGGCTCCAGGAGTTAGTAACAGAAATGGTACCAGGCTCCAGGAGTTAGTAACAGAAATGGAACCAGGCTCCAGGAGTTAGTAACAGAAATGGTACCATGCTCCAGGAGTTAGTAACAGAAATGGAACCAGGCTCCGGGAGTTAGTAACAGAAATGGTACCAGGCTCCAGGAGTTAGTAACAGAAATGGAACCAGGCTCCAGGAGTTAGTAACAGAAATGGTACCATGCTCCAGGAGTTAGTAACAGAAATGGAACCAGGCTCCGGGAGTTAGTAACAGAAATGGTACCAGGCTCCAGGAGTTAGTAACAGAAATGGTACCAGGCTCCAGGAGTTAGTAACAGAAATGGTACCAGGCTCCGGGAGTTAGTAACAGAAATGGTACCAGGCTCCAGGAGTTAGTAACAGAAATGGTACCAGGATCCAGGAGTTAGTTACAGAAATGGTACCAGGCTCCTGGAGATAGTAACAGAAATGGTACCAGGCTCCAGGAGTTAGTAACAGAAATGGTACCAGGCTCCGGGAGTTAGTAACAGAAATGGTACCAGGCTCCGGGAGTTAGTAACAGAAATGGTACCAGGCTCCAGGAGTTAGTTACAGAAATGGAACCAGGCTCCAGGAGATAGTAACAGAAATGGTACCAGGCTCCAGGAGATAGTAACAGAAATGGTACCAGGCTCCAGGAGTTAGTTACAGAAATGGAACCAGGCTCCAGGAGTTAGTTACAGAAATGGAACCAGGCTCCAGGAGTTAATTACAGAAATGGAACCAGGCTCCAGGAGTTAGTTACAGAAATGGAACCAGGCTCCAGGAGTTAGTAACAGAAATGGTACCAGGCTCCAGGAGTTAGTTACAGAAATGGAACCAGGCTCCGGGAGTTAGTAACAGAAATGGTACCAGGCTCCAGGAGTTAGTTACAGAAATGGAACCAGGCTCCGGGAGTTAGTAACAGAAATGGTACCAGGCTCCGGGAGTTAGTAACAGAAATGGTACCAGGCTCCGGGAGTTAGTAACAGAAATGGTACCAGGCTCCAAGAGTTAGTAACAGAAATGGAAGCAGGCTCCAGGAGTTAGTAACAGAAATGGTACCAGGCTCCAGGAGATAGTAACAGAAATGGTACCAGGCTCCAGGAGTTAGTTACAGAAATGGAACCAGGCTCCAGGAGTTAGTTACAGAAATGGTACCAGGCTCCAGGAGTTAGTAACAGAAATGGTACCAGGCTCCGGGAGTTAGTTACAGAAATGGTACCAGGCTCCAGGAGATAGTAACAGAAATGGTACCAGGCTCCAAGAGTTAGTAACAGAAATGGAACCAGGCTCCAGGAGTTAGTAACAGAAATGGAACCAGGCTCCAGGAGTTAGTAACAGAAATGGTACCAGGCTCCAGGAGTTAGTGACAGAAATGGTACCAGGCTCCGGGAGTTAGTAACAGAAATGGAACCAGGCTCCAGGAGTTAGTAACAGAAATGGTACCAGGCTCCAGGAGTTAGTAACAGAAATGGAACCAGGCTCCGGGAGTTAGTAACAGAAATGGTACCAGGCTCCGGGAGTTAGTTACAGAAATGGTACCAGGCTCCAGGAGATAGTAACAGAAATGGTACCAGGCTCCAAGAGTTAGTAACAGAAATGGAACCAGGCTCCAGGAGTTAGTAACAGAAATGGTACCAGGCTCCAGGAGTTAGTAACAGAAATGGAACCAGGCTCCAGGAGATAGTAACAGAAATGGTACCAGGCTCCAGGAGTTAGTAACAGAAATGGAACCAGGCTCCAGGAGATAGTAACAGAAATGGTACCAGGCTCCAGGAGTTAGTAACAGAAATGGTACCAGGCTCCAGGAGTTAGTAACAGAAATGGTACCAGGCTCCAGGAGTTAGTAACAGAAATGGTACCAGGCTCCGGGAGTTAGTTACAGAAATGGTACCAGGCTCCAGGAGTTAGTTACAGAAATGGTACCAGGCTCCAGGAGTTAGTTACAGAAATGGAACCAGGCTCCAGTAGGTTTGTTAGTACTTCCTCTGACCTTTGGGGATGTCCTCCAGGGCAAAGAGCCCCACCCTGGTGTCTCCGTTTACCGTCCACTTCTGGGTCTCACAGTTGGGCTGGCAGCAGTGATTCATGAACCTCGCCTGGTTCCCCTTGGGTCCAGCGTCTATGATCCGGTCCTTGTCCAGAGTGAGCATGTAGAAGTTACAGATGTCATTCTCTTGAGCATGTTTGATCCTGGCTCTGCACTCCTCCTCGTCTATCACCTCCCCCACGTACTCATTCACAAATGCACCCTGAGAGAGAGGGAGGAGAGCACAGACTCAGGTTATAATCCAGTTGATACACAACACCTTTTACAGTATGGAGGCTAAATATACTACTGTATGTCCACATCTTAAAACAGACACAGCGGTATGGAGGCTAAATATACTACTGTATGTCCACATCTTAAAACAGACACAAACAAAGAACAAATCGGGTGAAAAGGACCTTGGAATTGATTTCAATTGAAAATACTTGATTTATCCCACAAGGGGCAATTACGTAGGCAGCAGCGCAGATCCGTAGCGGGGACAAGGCGGAATGTTTCTCTAAACAAAACAGAAACACAGGGGGAACTGTTTTGTGTTGTAGTTTGATGCCCTAGTCTGTACCTTCTTGATGTCGGAGACGCCCCGTAGCCCCCAGCCTCGTGACAAGGTCCTGAAGATCTCCACCTGGGTGTACTGTCTCTTGGTGTAACTCTGGTTCAGACACCTCTCCCCTGCCAAACACACCTGAGGGTGGCACTCATACATCAACATGCGGTTGATACACTCTGAGTCAATGCCACACGGGTTCTCATCAGACGCCTTGCAGTTACAGCGCGGCACCTCCGATAGGTCCGCCGTGATGATCTGGACCTTGCCGATTGGTCGGTTCACCTGAGGGGAAGAATTAAGCGGATGCAATTCAGACTTCTGCGTGAATTACGCATAGATCTCAAAGGGAGATTTGAGTAAAAATACTGAGGTATTATTCAATCGTCAAACATGAGAGAAGCTGTAGCAGGACAAATCAAATAGGGACCAAAGAGAGGGACAAACAGGGGATGCAAGACAGTACCTTGATGTGTCTGTAGGGAGGTGGTTTAAAGGGGAAGTACCTTGATGTGTCTGTAGGGAGGTTTAAAGGGGCGGTACCTTGATGTGTCTGTAGGGAGGAGGTTTAAAGGGGCGGTACCTTGATGTGTCTGTAGGGAGGAGGTTTAAAGGGACAGTACCTTGATGTGTCTGTAGGGAGGTTTAAAGGGGCAGTACCTTGATGTGTCTGTAGGGAGGTTTAAAGGGGCAGTACCTTGATGTGTCTGTAGGGAGGAGGTTTAAAGAGACAGTACCTTGATTTGTCTGTAGGGAGGAGGTTTAAAGGGACAGTACCTTGATGTGTCTGTAGGGAGGAGGTTTAAAGGGACAGTACCTTGATGTGTCTGTAGGGAGGGGGTTAAAAGGGGCAGTACCTTGATGTGTCTGTAGGGAGGTTTAAAGGGACAGTACCTTGATGTGTCTGTAGGGAGGTTTAAAGGGGCAGTACCTTGATGTGTCTGTAGGGAGGAGGTTTAAAGAGACAGTACCTTGATGTGTCTGTAGGGAGGTTTAAAGGGACAGTACCTTGATGTGTCTGTAGGGAGGAGGTTTAAAGGGACAGTACCTTGATGTGTCTGTAGGGAGGAGGTTTAAAGGGACAGTACCTTGATGTGTCTGTAGGGAGGGGGTTAAAAGGGACAGTACCTTGATGTGTCTGTAGGGAGGGGGTTAAAAGGGACAGTACCTTGATGTGTCTGTAGGGAGAAGGTTTAAAGGGACAGTACCTTGATGTGTCTGTAGGGAGAAGGTTTAAAGGGACAGTACCTTGATGTGTCTGTAGAGAGGGGGTTAAAAGGGACAGTACCTTGATGTGTCTGTAGGGAGGTTTAAAGGGACAGTACCTTGATGTGTCTGAAGGGAGGAGGTTTAAAGGGACAGTACCTTGATGTGTCTGTAGGGAGGTTTAAAGGGACAGTACCTTGATGTGTCTGTAGAGAGGGGGTTAAAAGGGACAGTACCTTGATGTGTCTGAAGGGAGGAGGTTTAAAGGGACAGTACCTTGATGTGTCTGTAGGGAGGTTTAAAGGGACAGTACCTTGATGTGTCTGTAGGGAGGAGGTTTAAAGGGACAGTACCTTAATGTGTCTGTAGGGAGGTTTAAAGGGGCAGTACCTTGATGTGTCTGTAGGGAGGAGGTTTAAAGGGACAGTACCTTGATGTGTCTGTAGGGAGGTTTAAAGGGACAGTACCTTAATGTGTCTGTAGGGAGGTTTAAAGGGACAGTACCTTGATGTGTCTGTAGGGAGGTTTAAAGGGACAGTACTTTGATGTGTCTGTAGGGAGGAGGTTTAAAGGGACAGTACCTTGATGTGTCTGTAGGGAGGAGGTTTAAAGGGGCAGTACCTTGATGTGTCTGTAGGGAGGTTTAAAGGGACAGTACCTTGATGTGTCTGTAGGGAGGAGGTTTAAAGGGGCAGTACCTTGATGTGTCTGTAGGGAGGAGGTTAAAAGGGGCAGTACCTTGATGTGTCTGTAGGGAGGTTTAAAGGGACAGTACCTTGACGTGTCTGTAGGGAGGTTTAAAGGGACAGTACCTTGATGTGTCTGTAGGGAGGAGGTTTAAAGGGGCAGTACCTTGATGTGTCTGTAGGGAGGAGGTTAAAAGGGGCAGTACCTTGATGTGTCTGTAGGGAGGTTTAAAGGGACAGTACCTTGACGTGTCTGTAGGGAGGTTTAAAGGGACAGTACCTTGACGTGTCTGTAGGGAGAAGGTTTAAAGGGGCAGTACCTTAATGTGTCTGTAGGGAGGAGGTTTAAAGGGGCAGTACCTTGATGTGTCTGTAGGGAGGAGGTTTAAAGGGGCATTACCTTGATGTGTCTGTAGGGAGGTTTAAAGGGACCGTACCTTTATGTGTCTGTAGGGAGGAGGTTTAAAGGGACAGTACCTTGATGTGTCTGTAGGGAGGTTTAAAGGGGCAGTACCTTAATGTGTCTGTAGGGAGGTTTAAAGGGACATTACCTTGATGTGTCTATAGGGTGGAGGATTAAAGGGGCAGTACCTTGATGTGTCTGTAGGGAGGAGGTTTAAAGGGGCAGTACCTTAATGTGTCTGTAGGGAGGTTTAAAGGGGCAGTACCTTGATGTGTCTGTAGGGAGGTTTAAAGGGACCGTACCTTTATGTGTCTGTAGGGAGGTTTAAAGGGACAGTACTTTGATGTGTCTGTAGGGAGGAGGTTTAAAGGGGCAGTACCTTGATGTGTCTGTAGGGAGGTTTAAAGGGACAGTACCTTGATGTGTCTGTAGGGAGGAGGTTTAAAGGGACAGTACCTTGATGTGTCTGTAGGGAGGTTTAAAGGGACAGTACCTTGATGTGTCTGTAGGGAGGAGGTTTAAAGGGACAGTACCTTGATGTGTCTGTAGGGAGAAGGTTTAAAGGGACAGTACCTTGATGTGTCTGTAGGGAGGAGGTTTAAAGGGACAGTACCTTGATGTGTCTGTAGGGAGGAGGTTTAAAGGGACAGTACCTTGATGTGTCTGTAGGGAGGGGGTTTAAAGGGGCAGTACCTTGATGTGTCTGTAGGGAGGTGGTTTAAAGGGGCAGTACCTTGATGTGTCTGTAGGGAGGGGGTTAAAAGGGACAGTACCTTGATGTGTCTGTAGGGAGGTTTAAAGGGACAGTACCTTGATGTGTCTGTAGGGAGGTGGTTTAAAGGGGCAGTACCTTGATGTGTCTGTAGGGAGGAGGTTTAAAGGGACAGTACCTTGATGTGTCTGTAGGGAGGTTTAAAGGGACAGTACCTTAATGTGTCTGTAGGGAGGTTTAAAGGGACAGTACCTTGATGTGTCTGTAGGGAGGTTTAAAGGGACAGTACCTTGATGTGTCTGTAGGGAGGTTTAAAGGGACAGTACCTTGATGTGTCTGTAGGGAGGAGGTTTAAAGGGGTAGTACCTTGATGTGTCTGTAGGGAGGAGGTTAAAAGGGGCAGTACCTTGGTGTGTCTGTAGGGAGGTTTAAAGGGACAGTACCTTGACGTGTCTGTAGGGAGGTTTAAAGGGACAGTACCTTGACGTGTCTGTAGGGAGGTTTAAAGGGACAGTACCTTGACGTGTCTGTAGGGAGAAGGTTTAAAGGGGCAGTACCTTAATGTGTCTGTAGGGAGGAGGTTTAAAGGGGCAGTACCTTGATGTGTCTGTAGGGAGGAGGTTTAAAGGGGCATTACCTTGATGTGTCTGTAGGGAGGTTTAAAGGGACCGTACCTTTATGTGTCTGTAGGGAGGAGGTTTAAAGGGGCAGTACCTTAATGTGTCTGTAGGGAGGTTTAAAGGGACATTACCTTGATGTGTCTGTAGGGAGGAGGTTTAAAGGGGCAGTACCTTAATGTGTCTGTAGGGAGGTTTAAAGGGGCATTACCTTGATGTGTCTGTAGGGAGGAGGTTTAAAGGGACAGTACCTTGATGTGTCTGTAGGGAGGTTTAAAGGGACAGTACCTTAATGTGTCTGTAGGGAGGTTTAAAGGGACAGTACCTTGATGTGTCTGTAGGGAGGTTTAAAGGGACAGTACTTTGATGTGTCTGTAGGGAGGAGGTTTAAAGGGACAGTACCTTGATGTGTCTGTAGGGAGGAGGTTTAAAGGGGCAGTACCTTGATGTGTCTGTAGGGAGGTTTAAAGGGACAGTACCTTGATGTGTCTGTAGGGAGGAGGTTTAAAGGGGCAGTACCTTGATGTGTCTGTAGGGAGGAGGTTAAAAGGGGCAGTACCTTGATGTGTCTGTAGGGAGGTTTAAAGGGACAGTACCTTGACGTGTCTGTAGGGAGGTTTAAAGGGACAGTACCTTGATGTGTCTGTAGGGAGGAGGTTTAAAGGGGCAGTACCTTGATGTGTCTGTAGGGAGGAGGTTAAAAGGGGCAGTACCTTGATGTGTCTGTAGGGAGGTTTAAAGGGACAGTACCTTGACGTGTCTGTAGGGAGGTTTAAAGGGACAGTACCTTGACGTGTCTGTAGGGAGAAGGTTTAAAGGGGCAGTACCTTAATGTGTCTGTAGGGAGGAGGTTTAAAGGGGCAGTACCTTGATGTGTCTGTAGGGAGGAGGTTTAAAGGGGCATTACCTTGATGTGTCTGTAGGGAGGTTTAAAGGGACCGTACCTTTATGTGTCTGTAGGGAGGAGGTTTAAAGGGACAGTACCTTGATGTGTCTGTAGGGAGGTTTAAAGGGGCAGTACCTTAATGTGTCTGTAGGGAGGTTTAAAGGGACATTACCTTGATGTGTCTATAGGGTGGAGGATTAAAGGGGCAGTACCTTGATGTGTCTGTAGGGAGGAGGTTTAAAGGGGCAGTACCTTAATGTGTCTGTAGGGAGGTTTAAAGGGGCAGTACCTTGATGTGTCTGTAGGGAGGTTTAAAGGGACCGTACCTTTATGTGTCTGTAGGGAGGAGGTTTAAAGGGACAGTACCTTGATGTGTCTGTAGGGAGGTTTAAAGGGGCACTACCTTAATGTGTCTGTAGGGAGGAGGTTTAAAGGGGCAGTACCTTAATGTGTCTGTAGGGAGGAGGTTTAAAGGGGAATTACCTTGATGTGTTTGTAGGGAGGTTTAAAGGGTCAGTACCTTGATGTGTCTGTAGGGAGGTTTAAAGGGGCAGTACCTTGATGTGTCTGTAGGGAGGAGGTTTAAAGGGACAGTACCTTGATGTGTCTGTAGGGAGGAGGTTTAAAGGGACAGTACCTTGATGTGTCTGTAGGGAGGAGGTTTAAAGGGACAGTACCTTGATGTGTCTGTAGGGAGGAGTTTAAAGGGACCGTAGCTTTATGTGTCTGTAGGGAGGTTTAAAGGGACAGTACCTTGATGTGTCTGTAGGGAGGAGGTTTAAAGGGACAGTACCTTGATGTGTCTGTAGGGAGGAGGTTTAAAGGGACAGTACCTTGATGTGTCTGTAGGGAGGAGGTTTCTTGTCGTTCCTCCTGTCCTCCTGAAGCTGTCTCATCTCCTTCTCATCCTGAAGAGCTTTGAACCGATCAGCAGCTTCATTCAGAGCTGAGAGGAAACGGAAGTTAGCATTATCAACTAGCTAATACATCTCAAATTGCAAACTTTGAGCCCTGCCATGTGGTACCTGGAAACATCTCTATTGTTTAAGACTTGAAGAAAACATTTAGAAGGTGCCAAAATAGACAAAAAGGCATTTTAATACACTAAATAGGAAAGGTTCTTTGGTATTTCTTTCTAAAATGAAGTCTGTTGTTTGCCATATATTCTATAATAACCAGGTAAAGGAGGTTTCTTTCTAACCTTTCTTGTAGATGGCGTCACAACCCTTCCCCATCTTGTCCTTGTTGTTGGCATCTCCCTCCATGTAAGGGAAGACTCTGGCCTGATAGGTCCAGGCGTAGTCCTTAGAACCAAAGAACTGAACGGGGAACTCCCCCACCTCGTGTTTCATACGGAGGATGTTCTCTGGGACGTTCTTAGGAAGACACACCTCCGCAGGCCACCACCTGAACAAAGGAGAGGAGATACAGATGTTACATTATACACTGATTATACAAAAACATTAAGAACACCTGCTCTTTCCATGACATAGCTTTCACCTAGATTCACCTGGTCAGCCTATGCTCCCTTATTGATGTTAAATCCACTTCAAATCAGTGTAGTTGAAGAGGAGGAGACAGGTTAAAGAAGGATTTTTAAGACTTGAGACAATTGAGACATGGATTGTATATGTGTGCCATTGAGGTTGAATGGGCAAGACACAATATTTAAGTGTCTTTGAACGGGGTCTGGTAGCAGGAGCCAGGGGCACAGGGTTGTGTGAAGAACTGCAACGCTGCTGGGTTTTTCACATTTAATAGTTTCCTGTGTGTATCAAGAATGGTCCACCACCCAAAGGACATCCAGCCAACTTGACACAACCGTGTGAAAGCATTGGAGTCAACATGGACCAGCATCTAGGGCTGTGGCGGTCATGAAATTTTGTCAGCTGGTTATTGTCATGCAAAAGACTGCCGGACTCACGGTAATTTACCGCTAATTAACATAAATACGTTTAGCATCTCCAAGCCTCCAGCCTGCTGATGAGCCATTGGAACATCTACATTTAAAAAAGTAGAATAAATCCATTTAATATACACCATCACAGTAAATCCATTAATTTATTTTAGGCAGGTCTAAAGATTTCAGAAGAACAGGATATGAAATTGACGTACCCATGCCATAGGCTGTAGGCTTGTTCATGTAGCAGACAAGATATGTTTATAAGTCCCGTGCCATTATTTTACATGATATGATTTTATAGTAAGAAAAATATATAATTGAACATAGCTGAATAAAATAGGATATGTTTCCCATTCCGGTGCGAGTGCTCATATGAAGTGGCTATGTCAAACGTAACGTGATTATCTGGAACAGGCCCTATACACTAGATTTACAGTTATTTGGCAACTTTAGCTGTGAATGATACAAACCTTAGAATTTGTTAGAAATCAAAAGATATTGTCTGCATGATGCGACTATAGACTATTGACGATTTGACAAAGTCGTAAAATAAAGCTTGTGATCTGTTCCTTACCTCAGACTGCATAAGCTGTTCTCTCATCAAGTGATCATATTTTTACCCATCAGACTATTTTCTATTTAATCTCGTCTTTACTAATATGTAATATTTGTTTTTCGATTTAGAACGGCCCATTATCAAAGGGGCAGGAACAGGGGCAAGATAAAAAAATAAGTGTTGTCCACATGCACTCAAATAGCGAATGGAGGCCTTTCCCACCAGGTAGGCTACTTACTATATTTACCTCCTGCATCAACCACAGGTTGAGCAGCAGGCAGCCGCTGCTGAGTGACAGGTGATATACCTCCCAAACTCTGTATGTTATGTGCTTTCCAACCTTGTTCCTGCAGCTACCCAGTGTTTCATTTGGGAAACCAAGTGAAATCTGTTCAGGAACATCCATAGTAACATGTTTTTCACAACGAAACATATTTCACTAAACTGTTGACAGGCTCTCTCTCTCTCTCTGCGTGCTGAAGAAAGGAATGAAGGAGAGAGGGGAGGAGATGGAAACGCAAGGTGGTGAGACATTCTGTAGCTAAAGGTAATGTGTCAGCCTATTAATAAATGAAATATTACTAGGCTATTCAGAATCTAATTTCACTGTAACTGTAGGCTTAGCCGCCCAGCACAATCACTGAACCAACAGCATCGCCTAGGCCTATACGTTCTCTCCCAGTCTCATGGATAGACAGTTTGGAGCGTAGCGTAAGGTAACCAGTCCATTCAGTATGCATAATAATACCGTCTACACTCAGAGGCATTACTAGAGTATAGAAAATACCAATTATGTACCAACGACATCTTAAATAAATTTTGTTTTCTGTTTTTCTGCAATAGAGCCCCCACTCAGTTTCAACCTATTGTTGAACTTCTTCAAATATGCAGTAGGATATATATTGCATAACGGCACAATCATTATTTTAATCATTTTTTCCCCTTCTTCATCTTCAAGGTTAGTCCTATGAATATGCATCAACTCTAATATGCATATGGTTGTTTTGAATGAATCATCACCTTAGAAAGCGCTGTCCATTTAGTTGTGTTTGGCTTTGAAACAACATCCACAAGAACCATGTTGTCCCACTCAGTTTCAACCTGTTGTTGAACTGCTTTCTTCAAATTGATCAAATCACAGTGAGGTGAGTTTTAAAAGAATGATACTGTTTTGATGATCAGTGTTTGATGTGATATTATATTGTATTTGCATTGATGTCAGAGTTGTTAGAGACAATAGAGCCCTGAGTACCAGGCCATTATGACCTGATGGAGGGACAATAGAGCCCTGAGTACCAGGCCATTAGGACCTGATGGAGGGACAATAGAGCCCTGAGTACCAGGCTATTACCAACCTGATGGAGGGACAATAGAGCCCTGAGTATCAGGATATTAGGACCTGATGGAGGGACAATAGAGCCCTGAGTACATGGCCATTAGGACCTGATGGAGGGACAATAGAGCCCTGAGTACAAGGCCATTAGGACCTGATGGAGGGACAATAGAGCCCTGAGTACCAGGCCATTAGGACCTGATGGAGGGACAATAGAGCCCTGAGTACCAGGCTATTACCAACCTGATGGAGGGACAATAGAGCCCTGAGTATCAGGATATTAGGACCCGATGGAGGGACAATAGAGCCCTGAGTACCAGGCTATTACCAACCTGATGGAGGGACAATAGAGCCCTGAGTATCAGGATATTAGGACCTGATGGAGGGACAATAGAGCCCTGAGTACAAGGCCATTAGGACCTGATGGGGGGACAATAGAGCCCTGAGTATCAGGCCATTAGCAACCTGATGGAGGGACAATAGAGCCCTGAGTACAAGGCCATTAGGACCTGATGGAGGGACAATAGAGCCCTGAGTACAAGGCCATTAGGACCTGATGGAGGGACAATAGAGCCCTGAGTACAAGGCCATTAGGACCTGATGGAGGGACAATAGAGCCCTGAGTACAAGGCCATTAGCAACCTGATGATAATTAGCAATTTGAGTACTACCAACGCATGTCCAGAGCGCATAAGAGGAGATTACCGTGACTCAATGGTCATGTAGAATTTTACTGCGGTCATGACTCATGACTGCCGGTGTGTCGGCAACTCAACGTTAGGAAGATGTTCCGTATGTTTGGTATACTCAGTGTAGACGCAGATTATACACACAGATAGGGATTCTGATCAATAACAACACAACTGGCTTTCAAGGTTCTGCTCTTGAGCTACTTTTTTTATATGTTGACATGGGATTAAAGTGTCACTCAGTTGGTTCTGACCAAACACATGGATACTATTTCTACAGAACGGTGTTTCTTACTTGTATCTTCCCACTTTAACCCAGAGGATGTCCTTGAAGTGTGGTTTCTTCCCGGCCTTGCAGTCGTTGCAGAACCAGCTACCCTCAGGCATCTCGATGTTCAGACACTCTTGGTGGAAGGCAGCAGGACAAGACTCGCAACACAACAGACTGCCCCCTGCAGGGAGAAAGGAGAAGGTGCAGCTCAAACACCAAGTCAACCAGATCTGACCCAATGACCTCAGGACGGGAGGCTGAATGCTTCTTTTCACTTTATGTTTCACTTCAATCTCTTTACTCTGTGAGGAGCGTAGGTCCTCCACATATGATTTCCACCACACTCCTACTCGTATTATTACTCTACCTCTAATAACAATACCGCCACATTTGTATACGGGTTCCTTCCTCCTTGCATAATGGACTCTCTGCAACACTGACAACACTCAATCAACTAACCAATCAAGTCCTATTTATCAGGAAGGGAGCGTGTAGTAGAGGTTAATGGTTCACTGTCTCAGGCAAAACCAATGAGTTGTGGCGTTCCGCAGGGGAGCGTGCTTGGGCCTCTGCTGTTTTTATTGTATATTAACGATATGAAAGATGCTTGTTCTTGCCGTCTTTTTCTTTATGCGGATGACTTTACACTTCTGGTGTCTCACAAAAGTAAAACTATGTTGGAGAGCATACTTAGCACAGAGCTTACTAACATTAGCAAATGGCTTGGAGATAATAAGCTATCTTTGCACTTAGGGAAAACTGAAGCAATTATTTTTGGATCCAGACCTAAATTGTGTAGGTCGTCTGAAATCAGAGTGGAGTTAGGGTCAATAAAGTGCTAGGGAAGGTTAATGCCAGGATTACGTTTTTGGCTAGAAAGTCCAAGCTGCTTGATAAGGACTCCATGAAAGTGCTAGCTACTGCCCTCATTCAATGCCATTTTGACTACGCTAGTACTTCCTGGTTTGGGGGCTTATCTAAACTTATGAAGGGGAAGCTCCAGATTAGAGGTCGACCGATTATGATTTTTCAACGCCAATACCGATACCGATTATTGGGGGACCAAAAAAGCCGATACCAATTAATCGGACGATTTTTTTTGTCTATTTGTAATAATGACAATTACAACAATACTGAATGAACACTTATTTTAACTTAATATAATACATCAATAAAATCTATTTAGCCTCAAATAAATAATGAAACATGTTCAATTTGGTTTAAATAATGCAAAAACAAAGTGTTGGAGAAGAAAGTAAAAGTGCAATATGTGCCATGTAAGAACGCTAAGGTTTAAGTTCCTTGCTCAGAACATGAGAACATATGAAAGCTGGTGGTTCCTTTTAACATGAGTCTTCAATATTCCCAGGTAAGAAGTTTTAGGTTGTAGTTATTATAGGAATTATAGGACTATTTCTCTCTATACCATTTGTATTTCATTAACCTTTGACTATTGGATGTTCTTATAGGCACTTTAGTATTGCCAGTGTAACAGTATAGCTTCCATCCCTCTCCTCGCTCCTACCTGGGCTCGAACCAGGAACACATCGACAACAGCCACCCTCGAAGCAGCGTTACCCATGCAGAGCAAGGGGAACAACTACTCCAAGTCTCAGAGCGAGTGACGTTTGAAACGCTATTAGCGCGCACCCCGCTAACTAGCTAGCCATTTCACATCGGTTACACCAGCCTAACCTCGGGAGTTGATAGGCTTGAAGCACAGCAGGAAAGTGCTGTTTGAATGAATGCTTACGAGGCTGCTGCTGCCTACCACCGTTCAGTCAGACTGCTCTATCAAATCATAGACTTAGTTATAACATAATAACACACAGAAATACGAGCCGTAGGTCATTAATGTGGTCGAATCAGGAAACTATCATCTCGAAAACAAGACGTTTATTCTTTCAGTGAAATACGGAACCGTTCCGTATTTTATCTGGCATCCATAAGTGGCATCCATAAGTCTAAATATTCCTGTTACATTGCACAACCTTCAATGTTATGTCATCATTACGTAAAATTCTGGCAAATTAGGCAGCCCAAACTGTTGCATATACACTGACTGCGTGCAATGAACATAAGAGAAGTGACACAATTTCACCTGGTTAATATTGTCTGCTAACCTGGATTTCTTTTAGCTAAATATGCAGGTTTAAAATATATATACTTCTGTGTATTGATTTTTAGAAAGGCATTGATGTTTATGGTTAGGTACACGTTGGAGCAACGATACACACCGCATCGATTATATGCAACGCAGGACACGCTAGATAAACTAGTAATATCATCAACCATGTGTAGTTAACTAGTGATTATGATTGATTGATTGTTTTTTATAAGATAAGTTTAATGCTAGCTAGCAACTTACCTTGGCTTCTACTGCATTCGCGTAACAGGCAGGCTCCTCGTGGAGTGCAATGTAATCAGGTGGTTAGAGCGTTGGACTAGTTAACTGTAAGGTTGCAAGATTGAATCCCCCGAGCTGACAAGGTAAAAATCTGTCGTTCTGTCCCTGAACAAGGCAGTTAACCCCCTGTTCCTAGGCCGTCATTGAAAATAAGAATGTGTTCTTAACTGACTTGCCTAGTTAAATAAAGGTGAAATAAAGGTGTAAAAAAAAAAGTATAATAAAAAATCGGCCAAATCGGTGTCCAAAAATACCGATTTCCGATTGTTATGAAAACTTGAAATTGGCCCTAATTAATCGGACATTCCGATTAATCGGTCGACCTCTACTCCAGATAGCCCAGAATAAGCTGATCAGGGTAGTATTGAAGGTGAGTCCACATACTCACATAGGCAGGAGCTGCTTTCAGGAACTAAACTGGCTGCCTGTTGAGGCTAGGGTGTCCCAGATTAGCCTAGGTTTGGTTTACAGGAGTATTTATGGTCCTGCGCCCAGATATCTAAGTGATTACTTTCCTCGTGTTAGGGATGCACACAATCACAGCACCAGATCAGGTGTTGCTGATGTGTGCTTATACAGGTTCAGGAGTAATGCTGGGAAAGGTACTTTCTTGTATACTGGAGCCTCAGAATGGAATGAGTTGCCTCTGCCCATAAAAACAATATCCTCTCTGGACAGCTTTAAAAAATAAAGTAAAAATATGTTTGATGTCCTCTGTGCCCATATAAATAACCCCTATGATGTAACTGGAATGATGAGAGATGTTCTTCTTCTCTGTTTTAGTTTTATTATTTCACTGCCGTACTGTGTTCGATCTTGTCTAGCCATCTTGTCTCAAAAGGACCACAATGGAAAGAAGTCCCAGACTTTATTGTGTGTTATCCTCAATGATTTTATTCATGTGCATGTATGGCTTTTTCAAGTTTTATCTGTGCTTGTGTAACAGTTTAACTTTATAGACCGTCCCCTCGCCCCGACCCGGGTGCGAACCAGGGACCCTCTGCACACATCAACAATAGTCACCCACGAAGCATCGTTACCCATCGCTCCACAAAAGCCGCGGCCCTTGTAGAGCAAGGGGAACCACTACTTCAACGTCTCAGAGCAAGTGACGTCACCGATTGAAAGGCTATTAGCGAACACCACCGCTAACTAGATAGCCATTTCACATCCGTTACACTTTTTTTTTTTTTTTTTAAATGGTCGAATTAATAAACTAAACTTAAACATTAACAGCAATCCAACCAGTCACCAACCTTCTGAGCAGACAAAGCACCAGCTGACGTTGATGTGTTCATGGTTCTTGCAGTTCTTGCGGGGGATGAAGTGGTTGGGACACAGGAAGCTGTTGTTGGCCAGGACTACGCTGCCCGCCGCCATACAGTAGTCATTAGCGTGGTACGCCACAGGGCAACGCACGCAGCGGGTCAGACGACCTAGAAGAAGAACACAGGTCAAAAACAACACACACCAAGCATCTCTACAGCCATGTTAGAATCTAGGATCCCATCCCAGGCAGGCATCTCTACAGCCATGTTAGAATCTAGGATCCCATCCCAGGCAAACATCTCTACAGCCATGTTAGAATCTAGGATCCCATCCCAGGCAAGCATCTCTACAGCCATGTTAGAATCTAGGATCCCATCCCAGGCAGGCATCTCTACAGCCATGTTAGAATCTAGGATCCCATCCCAGGCAAGCATCTCTACAGCCATGTTAGAATCTAGGATCCCATCCCAGGCAAACTGATCTGCAGTAATGTTTGGAGCTAATCTTAGTCCTCCAATCACATTACAAGTTTTCACCCTACTTGATACGTTTCAATTCTACTGTAGCAATCGGTTTTCCATCCCATAATAATCCCATTCAAATCGACTCTAACCGTGTCACTGTCACGTCCTGACCATAGTGCTTATGTGTTTTGCTTGTTTTAGTGTTGGTCAGGACGTGAGCTGGGTGGGCATTCTATGTTGTGTGTCTAGTTTGTCTGTTTTTGTGTTCAGCCTAATATGGTTCTCAATCAGAGGCAGCTGTCAATCGTTGTCCCTGATTGAGAATCATATATAGGTGGCTTGTTTTGTGTTGGGATTTTGTGGGTGGTTGTTTCCTGTCTCTGTGTTTTGTCTGCACCAGCTAGGACTGTTTCGGTTTGCCACATTTTGTTGTTTTGTATTGTTGTAGTGTTCACAGTTCGTTAAATTAAATATGTTGAGCACTGGCTACGCTGCGTGTTGGTCTGATCTCTGTTACACCCCCTCTTCTCGTGAAGAGAGGGAAGGCTGCCGTTACAGAAGCACCCACCAATCTCGGACCAAGCAGCGTAGCAACGGGCAGCAGCGGCTGCAGCAGCAGCAGCGGGACCAGGAGAAATGGACTTGGGAGGACGTATTGGACGGAAAGGGTTGCTACACATGGGAGGAGATCCTGGCTGGTAAGGATCGCCTTCCATGGGAACAGGTGGAGGCAGCTAGGAGAGCAGAAGCAGCAGAGAAGGGGAACCGGTGTTATGAGGGAACACGGCTGGCCAGGAAGCCCGAGAAGAAATCCCAAACATTTCTTGGGGGGGGGGGGGCTAAAGGGTAGTGTGGCGAAGTCAGGTAGGAGACCTGCGCCCACTTCCCATGCTTACCGTGGAGAGCGGGAGTACGGGCAGACACCGTGTTATGCGGAAGAGCGCACGGTGTCTCCTGTACGTGTGCATAGCCCGGTGCGGGTTATTCCACCTCCCCGCACTGGCCGGGCTAGATTGAGCATTGAGCCAAGTGCCATGAAGCCGGCTCTACATATCTGGCCTCCAGTACGTCTCCTCGGGCCGGTGTACATGGCACCAGCCTTACGCATGGTGTCCCCGGTTCGCCAACACAGCCCAGTGCGGGTTATTCCACCTCCCCGCACTGGACGGGCTACGGGGAGCATTCAACCAGGTAAGGTTGGGCAGGCTCGGTGCTCAAGGGAGCCAGTATGCCTGCACGGTCCGGTATATCCGGCGCCACCTTCCCGCCCCAGCCCAGTACCACCAGTGCCTACACCACGCACCAAGCCTCCTGTGCGTCTCCAGAGCCCTGTACGCACTGTTCCTTCTCTCCGCACTCGCCCTGAGGTGCGTGCCCTCAGCCCGGTACCACCAGTTCCGGTACCACGCACCAGGCCTATAGTGCGCCTCGAGAGTCCAGTGTGCCCTGTTCCTGCTCCCCGCACTAGCCTTGAGGTGCGTGTCTCCAGTCCGGTACCACCAGTTCCGGCACCACGCACCAGGCCTACTGTGCTCTTCAGCAGGTCAGAGTCGGCCGTCTGCCCAACACCGCCTGCACTGCTCGTCTGCCTAGCGCCATCTGCACTGCCTGCCTGCCCAGCGCCGTCTGAGCTGCCTGCCTGCCCAGCGCCATCTGAGCCATCCGTCTGCCCAGCGCCATCTGAGCCATCCGTCTGCCCAGCGCCATCTGAGCCATCCGTCTGCCCAGCGCAATCTGAGCCGCCCGTCTGTCCCGAGCCGTTAGAGCCGTCCGTCAGTCAGGAGCCGCTAGAGCCGTCCGTCAGTCAGGAGCCGCCAGAGCCGCCAGCCAGTCAGGAGCCGCCAGAGCCGCCAGCCAGTCAGGAGCCGCCAGAGCCGCCAGCCAGTCAGGAGCCGCCAGAGCCGCCAGCCAGTCAGGAGCCGCCAGAGCCGCCAGCCAGTCAGGAGCCGCCAGAGCCGCCTGCCAGTCATGAGCTGCCTTCCAGTCATGAGCTGCCTTCCAGTCATGAGCTGCCCTCCAGTCATGAGCTGCCCTCTAGTCATGAGCTGCCCTCCAGTCATGAGCTGCCCGTCAGTCATGAGCTGCCTTCCAGTCATGAGCTGCCTTCCAGTCATGAGCTGCCTTCCAGTCATGAGCTGCCCTCCAGTCATGAGCTGCACGCCAGTCATGAGCTGCCCGCCAGTCATGAGCTGCCCGCCAGTCATGAGCTGCCCGCCAGTCATGAGCTGCCTTCCAGTCATGAGCTGCCCTCCAGCCCGGAGCTGCCACTCAGCCCGGAGCTGCCCTTCTGTCCTGAGCTACCTCTCTGTCCTGAGCTACCTCTCTGTCCTGAGCTACCTCTCTGTCCTGAGCTACCTCTCTGTCCTGAGCTGTCTCCTAAATCATGTGGGGGCCTTGGGGAGGATTCCTAGGCCAAGGTCGGGGGCGAGGGTCGCCACTCAAAGGACGCTAAGGAGGGGGACAAAGACAGTGGTGGAGTGGTGTCCTCGTCCTGCGCCGGAGCCGCCACCGCGGACAGATGCCCACCCAGACCCTCCCCTTGAGTTTTAGGGGTGCGTTCGGAGTCCGCACCTCAGGAGGGGGGTACTGTCACGTCCTGACCATAGTGCTTATGTGTTTTGCTTGTTTTAGTGTTGGTCAGGACGTGAGCTGGGTGGGAATTCTATGTTGTGTGTCTAGTTTGTCTGTTTCTGTGTTCAGCCTAATATGGTTCTCAATCAGAGGCAGCTGTCAATCGTTGTCCCTGATTGAGAATCATATATAGGTGGCTTGTTTTGTGTTGGGATTTTGTGGGTGGTTGTTTCCTGTCTCTGTGTTTTGTCTGCACCAGCTAGGACTGTTTCGGTTTGCCACATTTTGTTGTTTTGTATTGTTGTAGTGTTCACAGTTCGTTAAATTAAATATGTTGAGCACTGGCTACGCTGCGTGTTGGTCTGATCTCTGTTACACCCCCTCTTCTCGTGAAGAGAGGGAAGGCTGCCGTTACAGTCACTTCCAATTGTAAACAGAACCTACAGTGAAGATCTATTTCTACTCTGTCCAGGGGTGAAAGTAACACGGTACGGTACATGAGCCTATCATAATAATTCAAACAAAATGTCCAGAAAAATGTAGGCCTTCATACCACTATTTTATCATTATTATATGTCAGAGGCATGAACAATTAGCGAATGGACTTGAAAACAGGTGGTTTAGCCTACGCTCCAAAAATGCAACGTGGTTCGACGAGAACACGGACATTTTGTCAAGGCAGAAATAAGTTGCTGATACCGCGCCACGAGCGGACAGCAGCGGACACATAAAATCTGGCCTAATGACAATCGCCAAAATGTCATTACCCTTTTTGGTGTAACATTCACCACTATTTGGAGGCTGGAAATACTGAACGTTCAGAGAGGATGAACGGGCAGCCTCATAAAGGAGACCTTTGAAGTGATTGTTTGACAATCAGATGAACCCTGATGAAGACAGCTTGTCTTGTCGAAACGTTGGACATAACATATTTTTGCATCTGAGCTCCTAGAGCGTGCGGCTCTCCTTTATCTGTTAAGTGTTCCACTCCACTAGTCAGGACCTCGCCTAAATAGGTGTGCGTTTCTTTCGCCTCTTGACAATCAGATGAAAACATCATGACTGGTTGTGTTTATGCCACAATAAAAGGTCATACATTATAAAAGTTAAATGACAAATCTTTACGACTAGACCCACAGAGATCCTATTGAGTTAATAGTGCACAAATGTTGGTGCATGCATGCACATATAGACGGTCTCGTACCAGGAAGAAATTCATTTTACTTTACCCCTGGTTCTATCAAAGCAGAGTGGAACTGGAACCTACTTTTGGAAGTGCAGGGGTTGAGGGGGTTGGTGATGTGGCAGGACAGACAGACGTGGAGGGAGCAGCGAACCCCTTTATTCTGGGGCTGGGTGGGTGTGTGTTTCAGGATACACTCGTTGTGATAGAACTTCCCACATACAGGCACCATGCACCTTTTCACACCGTCGCCAGACTTCTTACACACAAAGCATGTGTGGATCCCTGCAATGGAAAAGATACAATCTTAGCTTTGTGATACACCAAAGCAGCTTACATACATTGTGGGTATAGATACAGAATACCTCTGTCAGATGCAGAGATATGGTCTGTGAGCATGGCAGTATCACTGTACAGGTGTAAGAACTCAGTAACACAGTGTTAAGTCAAGGTGAATGTGTGTATAGGTGAGGCTGCACCAGGTGTATATGGCTCCTGTATGGTGCCAGGTAGCCTAGCAACCGAAAGGTGAAACATCTGTGCCCTTGAGCAAGGCATTCAACCCTAATTGCTTGGATAAGAGCATCTGCTAAATGACTCAAATGTAAGTGTACAGACAGGTGTATAGGTAGAGACTCACCTATAGTGCATTCACTACAGATAAACTTCCCTCTGGGGGCTTCTGATAGGCCGATACACTGCAGGTGGAACGCCCCACAGCACTGGCCCTCACACAGCAGCAGCTCACCTGTCCTCTCACACACCTGCAAGACACACACACAGATATTTTGTGTTACGATACTCTCAAATCTCATTCATCACTCGGCTATTGGGAACGTCTATTTCTAAACTAATGTGAGAAAGCCTGGAAATCAAGGTTAGAGCTATTTTGACTGTTCCTGCCTCTACAAAATAGAAAGGTTGTGGCATGTTGTTGGTTGACCTACCTGACAGACATTCTCCTTCATGGACGCAGCTCCTCCTTTCTCTCCTGTGTTCCTCTTAGTGCTGGAGACCAGGGACCCTTCGCCAGGTAGGGAGAAACTGTCATTCAGACCAGGAGAGAACACCTGGAGGAGAGGAGAGGTTTTAATACACATTCTTACATGAGTTATTACACAGCATATTGGTTAAGGTGTGGGGACTTCGCATCCTGTTTTACAGTACTGGTACAATTATACCTCAGGTTTGGGTGATCTCTCTCCGTTGGTGTGGCTCTCTCCTCCCACCCCAGGACTGATCTTCTCGGTCTCTTCCTTGGGGGTGAGGAGCACAGTAGGGCTAGAGGGCCGGGCAGGGGAGGATGCCTGCAGAGAAACCATGCTCTCTGGAGTTGTCACGCTGGATACAGGCACTTCTTTCTTCACAGACTTAACCTGTCATAGAAATGAGATAATTAGATCTGTTTCAGAGGGGTACTGTAGCAGTATAGTTGTGTTAATATGGCTGTTGATTAGTTCATTAAGCCTTACCTGAGTGTCCCTGACTTCTGTCTTCTCCTCTGTCTGTCCACTCTGCTTCTTCAACTCCTTCTTCTTTGGAGGACTGAGTGACACTTCTTCTATGGTGCATTCCAGGACCTTGTGAGATGGCTTCCTTGGCCTCTTCCTCTCCAGGGATACTGGGGCTGGGGATTGAACAGACATTTAAATACCACAAATCTACTGTATATGAAAATATTAGGATTTTTTTCATTATCATAACTACTTTACCAAAATATCTACTTTCCCTACAGAACAACAGTACTCTCCCAATGGAACTACTTTGCCAATGGAACTACTTTGCCAATGAAACTACTCTCCCAATGGAACTACTTGCCAATGGAACTACTCTCCCAATGGAACTACTTTGCCAATGGAACTACTTTGCCAATGAAACTACTCTCCCAATGGAACTACTTTGCCAATGGAACTACTTTGCCAATGAAACTACTCTCCCAATGGAACTACTTTGCCAATGGAACTACTTTGCCAATGGAACTACTCTCCCAATGGAACTACTTTCCCAATGGAACTACTTTGCCAATGGAACTACTCTCCCAATGGAACTGCTTTCCCAATGGAACTACTTTGCCAATGGAACTACTCTCCCAATGGAACTACTCTCCCAATGGAACTACTTTGCCAATGGAACTACTCTCCCAATGGAACTACTTTGCCAATGAAACTACTCTCCCAATGGAACTACTTTGCCAATGGAACTACTTTGCCAATGGAACTACTTTGCCAATGAAACTACTCTCCCAATGGAACTACTTGCCAATGGAACTACTCTCCCAATGGAACTACTTTGCCAATGGAACTACTCTCCTATGGAACTACTCTCCCAATGGAACTACTTTCCCAATGGAACTACTTTGCCAATGGAACTACTCTCCCAATGGAACTACTCTCCCTATGGAACTACTTTCCCAATGGAACTACTCTCCCAATGGAACTACTCTCCCAATGGAACTACTCTCCAATGGAACTACTTTCCCTATGGAACTGCTTTCCCAATGGAACTACTTTCCCAATGGAACTACTCTCCCTATGGAACTACTCTCCCAATGGAACTACTCTCCTATGGAACTGCTTTCCCAATGGAACTACTCTCCTATGGAACTACTCTCCCAATGGAACTACTCTCCCAATGGAACTGCTTTCCCAATGGAACTACTTTCCCAATGGAACTACTTTCCCAAATGGAACTACTTTCCCTATGGAACTGCTTTCCCAATGGAACTACTTTCCCAATGGAACTACTCTCCCAATGGAACTACTCTCCCTATGGAACTACTCTCCCAATGGAACGACTTTCCCTATGGAACTGCTTTCCCAATGGAACTACTTTCCCAATGGAACTACTCTCCCTATGGAACTAATCTCCAAATGGAATGACTTTCCCAATGGAATGACTTTCCCAATGGAACTACTCTCCCAATGGAACGACTTTCCCAATGGAACTACTTTCCCAATGGAACTACTCTCCCTATGGAACTGCTTTCCCAATGGAACTACTCTCCCAATGGAACTACTTTCCCTATGGAACTGCTTTCCCAATGGAACTACTTTCTCAATGGAACTACTTTCCCTATGGAACTACTCTCCCAATGGAACTACTCTCCCAATGGAACTACTCTCCCTATGGAACTACTCTCCCTATGGAACTACTCTCCCTATGGAACTACTTTCCCAATAGAATATATCTGCCTCTTGTATTACATAAGACAGCATTGCCGTATGAGAGACGTTTTTGGAGATGTTGCTTACCAGAGGGCAGAGGAGGGTTTGTACCATCTGATGATGATGATTCAGTAGAGAAAGAGGTCACTGCTGAGGGTTGTTTGGATAATGATTTTATAACACGGTGGAGGAGATCTTGAGACAGACTCTGTTTCAGCCCTGCTAGGGCATTGGTGCTGGCTAGCTCTCCAGAGTTAGGGTCAGGGGTGGTGATGGTTGGCTCTCCAGAGGTAGAGCCAAGGGTGGTGATGGCTGGCTCCCCAAAGGTAGAGCCAGAGGTGGTGATAGCTGGCTCCCCAGAGGTAGGGCCAGGGGTGGGGCTGGCTGGCTCCCCAGAGGTAGGGCCAGGGGTGGGGCTGGCTGGCTCCCCAGAGGTAGGGCCAGGGGTGGGGCTGGCTGGCTCCCCAGAGGTAGGGCCAGGGGTGGGGGTGGAGGTGGGGCTGGGGGTAGAGGTGTATGTTAGCAGGGCTGGGCCTGGAACTGTGGAAGGGCTCAGCGGAGTTTTGGAAGATTCCAGAGGTTTCTTCAGTTTTTTCTTCGGGGAGAAGAATTGTTCCTCCTCTGTGGATTCCAGCAGTCTTTTGCTGGGTTTCCTCAGCCGTTTGTTTTCAGAATGTGCTGTGGGAACAAATAATCAATCAACCAAATCAATCTCTAAAGATAAAAAGCTAACTGTTGACATAAAACACGGCTGGTACTGAAAGCCATGTCTTACCTGATGTGTCATCTTGCTTCTCCATCCCCAGGTTCAGATCATGGGACGTGAAGGGGTCTGGTGCCCCTCCCTGGCCGTCTCTGTAGATCCCATTCACCTCCACAGGCCCCTGCGGTGAGGCCACCCCACCCAGTGCATCTGCATCCTTCCCTGGCTTCACCGGCCCCTGCTGCGCAAACGTCTGCCAGCGCTTCTTAGGGGCCACTTTGGTACCCGGGCTCTTGTCGAGGTAGGATGAGGAGTCAACAGCGGAGGGGACAGGAGGAAGAGGAGGGCCGAGGCCAGGCTCAGCCAGGTCAGCGTGCCCAGAGACAAACTCCCTCCCCCAGGCTAGGTCGGCCATCTCGGGAGAGAGACCAGCGATGGTGGCCCGGAGTTTGGCTGGAGGCCTCGGCTTCCTCCGCTGCTGCTTCTCCACTGCGTTCGCCACCATCTGAGCCAGCACTGTTTTCCCTTCAAGTTTGTACGTTTCGTTTTTATTGATGGGTTTATTTTTAGACTTGGGTTTGGCCGGTGTTCTCTTGGTTGTTGGCGAGCTCGCATGCTGGCCGTTTTGGATTTTGGTCCCCGCCGGCATCCAGTCCCCGCCAGCAGGAGCGTTAAGGGGGTCGTCTGGTGGTTGGGCGGTGGGTATGACCATGGGTTCTTCCTTGATGAGGTCTGGCGAGGGAGGCATGGTCAGGGGCTTGCCCTCTTTCTCCCTGGTATCATGCATGTCCTTCAGGAGCATCAGGAAAGTACTGAACTTGTAATTAGGCTCAGGTTTAAAATTAGTGTTAGAGTCCCCGGAGTCGCTCTCCTCCTTCACTAAGGATTTGAATGACAGCTCCTTGATATCTTGGAAAGCGTCCATGGGAGAGAGAGAGGAGGTGGGGGAAGAACAGGAGGATATGTCTGAGACAATGTTCTCTTCCTTGACCTTAATAGGGGGTATGACAGGCTTACTGGACCCTGGAGTCACATCTTCAGAGTTTTTCCACGAGCCGTTGTGGAGGCGCTTCCAATCAGACTTGGACTGTTTTTTAGGAGAGCTGTGACTAGCAGAGGATCTGGCTTTGTCTGGTGAAGAATCCCTGCTAGTAGACGACTCTGCTCTGATCTGAACGTTATCGCTCACATCATCATCATCAGAAGAATGCACATTAAGCCTATCGTCTCTCAAGTTTTGGCTTGAGGCCAGCAGAGCCTCTTTGAGTTCTGTCTCCTTCTCTGCTTTCAGGGCCCTGGTCATCAGACGTCTGCTGGCAGGGAGATGCAGAGAGTGCTTATCATGATCATTTTTATTTGTCAGTTCAGAAGAGCTGCCCAACTTCTGTTTTGACTGTAAAACATTTGTGTTTTTTGTAGTTCTGTAATTTAAAAGAGATTTTTTTGCTAAAATCCTTGGGGATGAGGATATAGGAACTTCATGCCTAGGAACCACCATGCCCACACGCCTGTCTTTGGCCTTTTCAGGAGAAGTCTTGCCCCCTTTCTCTGCCTCCTCTTTTGAGGGTTCAGATGGTTTCTCTGTGTCTTCTTTAGCAGGTTTCTCAGACCGTTTGGGACGCACAATGGTTGGTACAGAATCCAGGTCTGCGTATGGAGAGTCCTTGGGATCTTCTTTTTTCCGTGGATCAGCTGCGGCAGCAGGCATTTGGTTGGCCAGGTCTAGGATGCTTAGTGACTCTGTGGGACTTCCAGCTATATGACCAAAGATCTCCGCCAGACCCTTCCTCTTCTTCTTCTTCTTCTGGCAGGGTTTCTTTTTGCTGCTACTGTCGTTCGCTACGGTCAGGTTGGGAGCAGGGGGATGTTTGTTTCTGTTGGGGGTAGGGCTGAGGGAGGGGGGTGCAGTGAGGTTAAAGGAGGAACAAGAGGGGGCCTCGGATGTTTTTTCATCAGGCAGTGGGGAGGACACCCGCTCTTCACCGTTAAAGGCCATGGAAGAAGAGACAGCAGTATTCTTCAGCAGGTCAGGTAGGAGAAACTCAGCTTCCAGCACACTGACTTTCCACGACTCCAACAGACGCTTGGGTATCTACAGGGGAGAGAAGACAAACATCAGGACAAAAGTGGCCAACTGTCAAAGATGTCCTTATTTCTAAACTATATGGAGTTGTTGTCATTGTGGAATAGATAGTATGAGTATAATCTTCAAGATATTTTTTGTGAGACACGCAATGAAACTATTCTGCACCTTTATAACGACAAAAGCGATTTGTGACTTTAAACATATCTCTACTAACAGCAACACACAATGCGATCTAAATGAAAAGCAACAGGAGTTGACAGTCTGTGGTCAGTTACTGTGTATTTGTAGTCCTTTTCCCTCTGTTTCCCTCTCCGTCTCAGCACAGGCAGGTCTGTGAACTGCTCTCCTCCTGTGAAGGGGTAGGTAACTTTCCCAGGTACCCAGGCATGGTCTGCCATCTCCGCCACAGTCTCCACGTAATACATACGACAAGGACGACGACTGGGGACTGGAACAACAGAAAACACAACGGACAACTTGTTTTAACATGGATACAAAATGTTATAGGAGAAACTCAAAAGCGTTTAAATGTTTGTCATTACACAAAGACAAACTGAGCTGATACATTGAGTTGAAGTAGTTTATAGATAACTGTCGGAGGATGCCCCCATACTATATGCCCTTATATACCACAAACTATGTCAACTTTGGAGTGATTGTGGACAACACATTTTAGATCCAGGTGGTTATTTCTTCTCTCTAGCTGTTATATCCCCCACAGAACCAAGAGGAGAGCTTCACTTCCTTCCCCCACAGAACCAAGAGGAGAGCTTCACTTCCTTCCCCCACAGAACCAAGAGGAGAGCTTCACTTCCTTCCCCCACAGAACCAAGAGGAGAGCTTCACTTCCTTCCCCCACAGAACCAAGAGGAGAGCTTCACTTCCTTCCCCCACAGAACCCAGAGGAGAGCTTCACTTCCTTCCCCCACAGAACCCAGAGGAGAGCTTCCCTTCCTTCCCCCATAGAACCCAGAGGACAGCTTCCCTTCCTTCCCCCATAGAACCCAGAGGAGAGCTTCCCTTCCTTCCCACTTTTAATCAATGCTTCATGCCCTGACATAATAATACACCCATCCTGTGATACGTTTAGATCCAACACCAATAATACAACTTCCCACCTTTCATGCGTGTGTGTATCCCCTCCAGTGGATTTATGGTAACTCTACAGGGCCACCAGGGGCGGCGGTTGAACTTGGCCCAGACCAGATCTCCCTCCAAGTACTGCACTGCTGGGAGGGGCTTCTTCTTTGGGCTGTTGGGCTGAACAAAAAAATAAACAAAGGACTTATTACACATTTACAATTGGCTCATTCATCCCCCTCCTCTCCCCTGTAACTATTCCCCAGGTCGTTGCTGTAAATGAGAACGTGTTCTCAGTCAACTTACCTGATAAAATAACGGATAAATAAATACATAAAAATATAGGATCATCCCTTTGACAGTTCAAAACTCTGATGGTGAAAGGGATTTCTTCTATCTTATTATATGTTGTTCAACATTTCTTTTTAGCATCTCAAATTCAAATGTGAAACAAATACTGTTATCAAATCAATATTATTTTGTTTAATATAAAACTAGCCTATATGGTTGATCAGCATATAGTGTACACCAAATAAAAAAATATCTTCTTGACAAATACTGTTCCAGGAGATTACACAGTATTGACAGAACTGGAGATAACGTCAGATTAGATCAGATATCTTTTAGAGCTACCCAGGATCCATCTACTCTGGGGATTATTATTATTACCATCATCATCATCATCAGTAAGAGAGGGAACTCACATTAGAGTTGGTTCCAACAGGTGAGATGAGACCATTGTCATGTGTGTCTCCTGTCATCTCACTGTCACTGTCAGAGTCCTGGTCCATACTCCAGCCATCCCCCATGGACATGTCAGGCAGGGCACTGGGGCTCAGAGTAGGGTCCAGTTCAGATAGACTCTTGGACATCAGGTTGAGAACAGAGGGTTTGTATGTGCTGTTATGGCCTACCCCTGAACCAGAAGTGGTGTTAGAGTCTGTGACCGTTCTGTCTCTGGCGGACTTAGAAGAGTGTTGTTGAAAAGGTACCAAATCATCCTCCTCGTCCTCATCCTCCCTGTCCCCACTGTCAAACAAGGTGGACTCGAAATGCAGGTATCCATTGGGGATGGGGGAGCAGCGCTCCAAACTATCAGAACTGACAGGAGAGAAACCGTTCTGATCCCGCATGGAATCCTCGTAGGGTTCTGTCTCCTCGTTACCAGTAGAGGGGGGCAGTCGGACCAGGGGAGCCCCAAAACTAGAGCCTCCCACTGGGCTGTGAGAGTGCAAATGGTTCCTGGCATGAAGGTCCTTGGGCTGGGGCCCGGGTCCCAGATCAGACCCAGGTCTGTGTACCATAGTGGAGAGGTCCTGGAGCCTCAGCAGAGGACTGTAGCAGTGGGGCCTCTCCCTCTCTGCCTGGTTATACCCGTAGCTAGGCGCCTGTTTGAGGGCAGAGGTTGACAGTTGCATGGCCGTCGAAGGTTTGTCTGTTGAGCCACGCTTGGCGCTGCTGTTGCAATGGTTTCTATACGAAGTGGTGGAAACTGAGAGGCGATTGGGGGGCCTCAGCTCTGGCTGACCTGAGCTGTAAGATGTGGCTGAAGCTGAGCCGCCCCGAACAGCCCGTCTGTATGAAGAATTCATGTTGTCATGGCTCCTTCCTGTCATTGTAAAAGAAAATGCAGGTTAGGGTGGTTGAGGTAAACCTTCTAGCAAACAAGCAGGTTTTTCCTATCCAGCTACAGTGTGGTCAATTCATATGGTTCAGACTCATGCACTGTTTGAAATAGCTACAATGTTACAAAACAATTGTTAAAAAAAACACAAGAATGTATATAAACCATACTGTCTGTGTGTAAATAACAACTCACATTCCACGCGACAATAACATAAAGAAAGACTACCGCATAGCCTACACGTAATAATACGACATTTGCATGGCTTCCCCTCTGAAGGCCGTCGGTAGTGGCAGCAGAGAAGACAAAAAGATCAGGAAAACCCAGCGAGCGACCGGTGTGCTCTGCCCCGTTCACAGTAAAATCATATCTACTCGTTCTGTTTTTGTTATCAAAATAGAACGATCGCAAATACTGAAATGATAGATCTGTGCAACATTGATCGCGCTGCCAAACTGACTGTCTGTAGGGGAGTCAATACAGTCAAAGCCATCATACAGAATGGCTCACACAAGTAGCCTACACAGAGCCTATAAACCGACATAGGAAGCATCCATTCTAACTCACAAAAGGACGGTTCAAAACGTTTAAATACATCGTCTGTATTAAAAAACGCAATAATCTTACCATTTGGAGGTCGGTCACAATAAAACCAACTGCGGGTCTTTCAGATTGGGGCATGAAGCGTGTGTTTTTTTCGATTTGTGAAAGCGGATCTGCACAATCCCAGCAGTAGCAGCAGCACTAGGCCAAGAAAGACCAACAGCTCTCATTCTCTCCCCTTCACCTCCTGTCCTATCTCACCAGCGGCGGCCTTTCCAAAACAGTCACCAATAGACCAAAAAAAATGTAACCTTCCATTTTAGTGCATCAAAAGTCAGTGTAGCGTACACCACCTTAGTCCCTAGCAATTACAATATCATTTTTACTACATGGTTGTTTTGCGGGCTGTCGAAATGCCCCTCTAGTTATGTTAAAACAAGCCCTGCTAGACGGACTGGCTGTGTTGGCGAGCAGAGCTGAGCAACCAATCCGCACAGCCACCCAACCCCCCCCCGTCTGCGAAGCCGCGGATCACAGCACATCGGGCCGGGGCACTCTCTCAACCTATCAGTCCTCAGTCACTAGAGAACACTGGTCTACAGTCACACTGACAAATCCAGATGTAGGATGTAGGCTACTATATCCCCTCATGTGTTTTAGTCAACATACACGAAACCCTTGGCTAGATAAATACTATTTATTATGGGGTTATGTGAGTGGAAAGTATGTCACACTGATAAACCATTGCGCCATTGGTTTCCTTATCCCAACAAAGGCGTAACTTGCTTCCTCCATTTTGGATAGCAGAGAGGTTGGAGAGAGAGATGAATCTGTGACCACAACGAACACGGATCAATAGTTCGAATGTGGTCGACTGGAAAACAGCGCAAGCGGATGCGGCCTAGTCAAAGTTTTATAATAGACTATGCGCCATATTGCCTGACAGCAGAGAAAATAGGCCATGTTGGCAGCAATACACATGTCAATGGTGGGGGCAAAGCCCTAACTAAAGTCGGACCCCTGGACGCCATGTCAATGAGGTGCAATGTAATATAATATTGTTAATTCGGCTAAATGCTTATCCGTTTTTTTCCGCGTATCCTGCAATAAGTTCGCATTAAAAATAACAATGACAGCAGCCTATAAAGAGAAGAATACGCCTTGCATAGTGGCCACACAAAAGGCTCGCCATACTTGCAGTCGTGCCCTATTGCTACTGTAATAAACTCGCTTCGCACAATACCCATCACTGCTACATCGAAATGACAGTTGTCAAATAGGCTACAGACATTGTTGTATAGCCAATTCTAATTAATCATATTACCTGATAGGATATTTGCCTCGGCTGCTCTTCATTGATGACCAATCTGTAGATTTGTAACCTTATGAGGCCGTCACTCAGAACGTAGGGCGAAGAGAATGAACATACAATGTCAGAGGACAAAAATAAGAAAATTAGTTTAGATTTTTTTTCTCTCGAAGTGGCCCACATTGTTTTTATGTTGAAATTATAGTTAAATGTGTTGTTCTTTTTTTCCTCATTCAATATTGGTTTCTCAGTTCTATGAGATTCACAACACAGGCCATATGTAATTCTAGGCCTATGTAAGACACAATACCCAGGTTTATGTACGTAAATCTTCTTAGAAAAATTATTATAGGATGCGAATATCAGGATTAAAACAGTATTCCTTATATTTATTTTAGAGTGGTTGGACATGCAATCAGTGTTTTATAACACTGTGGGGTGTTATGGGGTCCACTGGCTCATAGGGGGACCTGGACCCCATGATATGATAAGATATAGATTTGTTTGTCTGCACTTTACAAATGGAAATGATCTACACTGTTGTTTATACACTACACTATTAAAATATCAGTGACAGTCAAGACAATATCATTTTGGAATGACCATTTCACTTTAATTTTTGGTCCCACATACAGAAAACTATCTTATCGTTTTCACATAATCCACCACATAGCATTTTTTCCTCCGTTGGTTAAAATGATAGTTCCTACTCAACACCATTCTGGGTTTGCTTTTATGACTTGATAGTTAACTTGTGAGAACAAAGAATAAAGGATAATACAGTACACTGAGAAGACAAAACCATTAATATTCACAAAGGGTTAGAAACAACAATTCCTTTGTTGTCAAATAAGTATTATGAGAGGTTTTCAGATGCACTGTGTTCTCGTCAGTTTATTTTTTTAACCTTTATTTAACTAGGCAAGTCCGTTAAGAACAAATTCTTATTTACAATGACGGCCTACCCTGGCCAAAACCTCCCCTAACCTGGACGACGCTGGGCCAATTGTGCACCGCCCTATGGGACTCCCGATCACGGCCGGTTGTGATACAGCCCGGGATCGAACTCGGGTCTGAAGTGACCCCTCTAGCACTGCGGTGGTGTGCCTTAGACCGCTGCGCCACTCGGGAGGCCCAAAAGTTCAAGCAAAATTTCAGAAAACGTGTTGTAACAATGTTATATTGCATGAAATCCTGTGTATAAATATGCTATGTATAAATACAAATAAAAAATATGTCATACCATACAACACAAAAAGACACAAACACTGCCAAATGCACTCTGGGAGAAGCTTAAGATTCATGTTTTGCTAGTGTGTTTTGTGTTGTTTTCTACTAAGATTCATGTTTTGCTAGTGTGTTTTGTGTTGTTTCCTACTAAGATTCATGTTTTGCTAGTGTGTTTTGTGTTGTTTCCTACTAAGATTCATGTTATGCTAGTGTGTTTTGTGTTGTTTCCTACTAAGATTCATGTTTTGCTAGTGTGTTTTGTGTTGTTTCCTACTAAGATTCATGTTTTGCTAGTGTGTTTTGTGTTGTTTTCTACTCAGATTCATGTTTTGCTAGTGTGTTGTGTTGTTTCCTACTAAGATTCATGTTTTGCTAGTGTGTTTTGTGTCGTTTCCTACTAAGATTCATGTTTTGCTAGTGTGTTTTGTGTCGTTTCCTACTAAGATTCATGTTTTGCTAGTGTGTTTTGTGTTGTTTCCTACTAAGATTCATGTTTTACTAGTGTGTTTTGTGTTGTTTTCTACTCAGATGCATTTTCAATGTGGAAAACATCAGGAGGACAAGCAAACTACTAATGATAAAAGCACATTATATCAGAGCATAAAATAAACAGATGAATGAAAGTCAGATATTAAAACATTTAAACAACACATCAACCCTTCTCCAGACAGCGAGCATTTGACCAGATTATGATGAATAGTAGGCTATTTCTCTCATT
Organism: Salvelinus namaycush; assembly: GCF_016432855.1. Taxonomy (NCBI): domain Eukaryota; kingdom Metazoa; phylum Chordata; class Actinopteri; order Salmoniformes; family Salmonidae; genus Salvelinus; species Salvelinus namaycush. Next base: position 4,652,968 of record NC_052311.1, read on the forward strand.
CCTGTTTAGCTAAAGTATATTGACTGTATTTATTATATGCCTTATCATGCAATTTCGGTAAAATAAGATAACAAACTTATTGAAATAAAGAGAGCGATTTTAGTCTTTGGATAGAGACAGATTAAATGGTGACAATATCAGCAGAGTACAATTAAGAGAGGAGGAGCCATTCGTTAATAACCAGTGCCAGACATATCCAAAAGTCAACAAAAATTTTGGCTACATGAGTCCCTTCTGGTCATCAACATCCTTTAGGACAAGCACTCAAATATGATTTCCAGGCAATAGATACGAGACGAAGGCAGAACTACTCGTTAGTTTCCTCCACTTTGCCAGTAGGCTCACGCAAGCCTCGTTTCTGCATCAGGGTGTAAGGGAAAGGTGCCACTTCGAAGCTGGCATAGTCCAGTTTCTTTGCTCCGCCGACGCAGTTACTGAAGCCTAGTTTCTTGGTACCATCACAGCTCCCGTACTCCAGTTTCTTGAGCCGAGCCAGAGTCTTGATGCTACCAGGAGGCCTGCCAGGGCTAACCTTGTAGCCCGCCGCTTTGGTCGTACCCAAGGGCCTGCCGGGACTGGTCTTGAACCCCGCAGCTTTCGTGGTCCCCAACGGACGTCCGGTGCTTGTCCGGTAACCGGCTGACTTAGTGGTCCCCGAGGGTCTCCCTCTACGGCCGGACTTGACGACACTTCCTTTCTTTTTCTTGGAGCTCTCTGGCCCAGTTGGAGCCTCACCGGGCCCTCGGATCCTCACTGCCTGAGGGTGGAACTCATTCTGGGTCTCTTGTTGCATTTGACAGGGCATGGGCTTGTGCAGGTTTGGGTGGGGCAGCTGTAGAGTAGGGGGTGGGGGCGAAGGGTAGAATTTGTTGGATTGCGAGCTACATAAGTCAAAGTGGCTGGTTGGGTGTTGACATTCCTCTGCAAGGCCACTCATGCAATAGTCATTGCTGCTGCTAGTGACTTGGTGCATCATTTTCTGTTGAGGGGTACAAATGAAAGGGAAACAGGTTTAGAGTCATTGAATTGGTATGTGTGACACAGACTTACGAGCATGCACATAAACACACACACACAATAAGAACCTAAGTTGGTGATGCACATCACTATGTAATGCATATGTTATAAAGTATCTATTCTATGTGCAAACATCTTGTCCAACATTATTAATTAGAACAGGCTATTGTTGCAAAACCATATCGGCGGTGTTAATACAATACGCAACGTAGTGTCTCGCTATTATGCGTTTACAACCCAATAATACAACAGCTGTATAAATGGGGCAATGGGCGCTACTAAAACGAAATACCACGAAGAAAACTGCTGAATTTGCAAGTACATTTTGAGAACATTAAAAAACCACAAACCTCATTTGTAGGCGGATCATAGAATGCAAAGGGTTAAATATGAAACATATTTTCCATTCTTGACCGCCATAACATCCTAAAAACGCATGTATTCTACGCCTTATATTCCATGGATATTAACTTGATCCTGGATGACATTATGCGCCGGGTATTTCATATTTATTTATTCTTCTAGGACAGAGGTTTAAACGAGAAAGGCAGCCATTTTCCTCTGTTTTTTTTCTTTTATAAAATAGGAGGGGCTCAAAGCGCAGGCGCACCAGACTTTAAGGAAACCTAGCAGCCCTATAAAGACATTTACTATAATAAAAAATGGCATGTAATCCAGCCATAATTTCGATCAAGAATATAGGATATGATGTATTTTGTTTGTAACCTTTGTTTTGAAATCGTGGACATTGTGTCCAGGAAATGAGTTAACAGTTTTGAAACAGTTTTAGAAACGGGCGTCACTAGTGACAGCCAGTCATAAACCCCGCCTATTTTTACGTCTCTTCTTAAAATGGGATTTTAAACCTTAACATTAAACCTAACATTAACCACACTGCTAACCTTATGCCTAACCGTAACCTCATATTAAGACCAAAAAGCTAATTTGTGTTTTCATAACATTTTACGATATAGGTAATTTGACTTTGCGGCTGTGGTAACTAGTGGGAACCTTTATAAACAGAGGTTTATCAATATTGTACTTTCAGTAGGTGGTAGTATAACAATGACAAACATTAAGTACAGGATTAAAAACTTGCTTGATCTACTAAACCGTGTAACATAACTACATTTGACCTGACGTTAGTGGGAAAGCAATCTAATTTACAGAACTCACATCAGTTTTTCTGTACAGTTTCATACATATTCACATTTCAGTCACATCGCTAGTTCTTCACTGTCTGATTGTCAAACAGTAGTTTGCCTCTGTGAAACTGTAAACAAATATTTTTGTGCAATATTTTCTACACACATTTCTTTGACTGTATCCGCAAATCAACTAGCCTCACTCTTTACGAGGCTACAAATCAACTAGCCTCACTCTTTACGAGGCTACAAATCAACTAGCCTCGCTCTGGCTTTACGAGGCTACTAGTCTCGCAAAAGCTTAACGAAGCTACAAATCAACTAGCTTCGCTCTGGCTACAAATAAACTCCAAAAAACAGACAAATCCAGTGTTTTTTATAATACATCATATTTAATATGAGCTACATGTTGTGTGTATGAACTGACATGTGATCTACTGGTTGTGTGTATGAACTGACATGTGATCTACTTGTTGTGTGTATGAACTGACATGTGACCTACATGTTGTGTGTATGAACTGACATGTGACCTACTGGTTGTGTGTATGAACTGACATGTGATCTACTGGTTGTGTGTATGAACTGACATGTGACCTACTGGTTGTGTGTATGAACTGACATGTGACCTACATGTTGTGTGTATGAACTGACATGTGACCTACATGTTGTGTGTATGAACTGACATGTGACCTACTGGTTGTGTGTATGAACTGACATGTGACCTACATGTTGTGTGTATGAACTGACATGTGACCTACATGTTGTGTGTATGAACTGACATGTGACCTACTGGTTGTGTGTATGAACTGACATGTGACCTACTGGTTGTGTGTATGAACTGACATGTGACCTACTGGTTGTGTGTATGAACTGGCATGTGACCTACATGTTGTGTGTATGAACTGACATGTGACCTACTGGTTGTGTGTATGAACTGACATGTATGTGGAACTGATAGATACACTATATGTTCATGTTTTTAAATGTATGTAAATTGTAAAGTCTTTTGTCTGTAATGTTTTTTTCGTTATGTTTCAGACCCCAGTAAGACTAGCTGTCGCCATCGGCGTCGACTAACAGGGATTCTAATAAATTAAATCAAACATGACAACAGAAAGACTAAATTTACTGTAATACTTTGTACTGTTAAGCTTAAAGCTGGGAAGCAATAATACACATAGGTAAGGCATTTCCCCGTAACATTGTTCCACTAGTCATTCATTCCCTATTGAGTTCACAGGACTTAGGTCCAGTTGAATAAGCAAAACGTTTAAAACAAAAAAAATACCCCCAAATGGCACCCTATTCCCTCAGCCTGGTCTCGTAGCCCTTAATAGCTCTACATACTGTAGGAAGTATGGTGTCATTTGGGACACAACCCTATGCCAATTATTAGGTCTCCCTAATGATCTTGGTCCGTTTCTGGATCTTTGTCTTGGTAAACATGTCCACATACTTGTCCCTGACGCTGACTGTCATTCCACCCAGGATGGAGGGAGTCAGGCTGGGTAGAGAGAGAACAGAGAAGACATTCAGACTTGAAGCAGCATGTACAAACCAGCTCATAATCACTATATTAATCACTATATTTCACAGACTTTATGGTGACGATTTTAGTCAGGAGTAACAAGAAATGTAACCCCTAAAATGTCAACGTTTCTGATTCTGTAGGTGGACAGTGATTCCATTATTCTTTCATCCACTGTGGCTTGGTGTTATGTATATTTAGTATTAGCTATTCAGTAGCCTCCTCTGGGAGTTCCTAGTTCCTACCTTAGTCTCCAGCTTGAGCGTCTTTCCTTTGGCCAAGATGCCATTCAGAGCAACTCTCAGGTCTTTGAGGTTAGCAGCATCCAGAGGCTGGGAAAGAGACACAGGATTAAGAAAATGTCAAATACATGCAAGTCATTCATCTGCAAATGATCAAGCCCTGTAAATATAAAACCTGTAAATTACATTTTACTGAGAAACTAGGCGTAGAAACCCATTAACTGTAGATGTGTTGGTTGTTACCAGTGTTGGGGAGTAGTGAACTACAAATAGTTCAACTAGTAATTTCATTACATTTTGCAGTATATTGGTGGTAGTTTAACTAAATTCAAATATTGATACTGTTTTCAGTAGTTCATTATTTTTTTGCCATGTGGTGTTTTCAGCATCAAGACCTTCCTAATTCTCACTTGAAACATCGTTTTTGTGTTTAATAGGCTGAATTACACTTTCTGTTAACATCTGACTTTTGAGTGATAATATTCTTGCAATTTGTAGTCAATTACATTTTAGATATGATAATTTTTCACGAAGTAGTTTGGATGTAGTGAAATACTTTTTCAAAGTAACTTTATAGTAGTAAACTTTATTTTTTCTCATGGGTAACTTTAGTGTAACTTAACTTATTCCAGTTTGGAGTAATTGGTAGCTTAGTAAAGTACATTTTCAGAGTAGCTTCCCTAACACTGGTTGTTACATTGTATCAAGCTTGATCATTCATTCAATTAGTTTTGTTACTGCTATAGTGTCAGACAGGTCTGTCAAAACTAATGACTGGTCAAAACATAAGTCTTCGTGGACGCGAGCTGCACCGATATCAAAGTAACGATGTACCTAGGGTTTAGGTGAAGAGGTTCAGCTAACTATATGTTATTTTACAACAGAAAATAAACGTTAAATATTGAACGTCTTACCTGCTGTCCTCCTTGCCTCAAAGGTGCTTCCATTTTTTCCTGGGTAGTGCCACCCGGGTACCTTGGGGACGTCGCTATCCTAAACCCTAACCTTAACCCCTACTACAGTTCCCTAACCTTAACCATAACCTCAATTCTTACCTTAACCATTTTAAATTTCAAATTCAATGGAGTAACCTCGGATTTGGGACGTCTCAAGGAACCAGGATTGCATGGACCATTTCTCATACCGCTGACTAGGGTGAACCTCAATGCGCATGCGTGTGTCATAAACATTAGAAGCCGCTTAAAATTCTGGATAGTTGCTTTTGCATCCTGCCAGTCCGTTGTATTTATTCTCTGTGAATTATTATATATTTTTTATACCATTTATTTCAGCTTGATAACCTGCATGCACAATAGTCATGTGCATTTGAATAGCAGTAGATCTATTCACACTATTATCCACAATATTCATGGTATTTATTGTGATAGATTTATTATTTTAATACCGAGAGCACATTGTAGTTCCCATTCGCAACCACACGGTGGGAGCAAAGCCCAGATTAAGGGACGGGTGAGGTACGTCGACCAATGACGTAAACGCAGCAAGACCGGGGGATTTCGTTTATCTGACTCGGGTTACCCCGGTGTGAGAAATTTGAATGGGTGAAAAGTGATTGCATTTGTTTTGGAACCGGGCTGGCTCCCGAGCGTGAGCCAGGTGCCCAGCTCTGGCCGTCCGCGAAGTCGGCTCAAAACAAAAGTGACGTAATTAAACACGTTGTGGAGGGATGAGTTGGATTCTGTGTTTTCACATGCAAAAGTGATACAAAAAACGATGTATCTGCCTTCCCAATCGTAGTTTGAAAATTCAAACATTTATTTTATGGAAAAGAGATGTATGTTACTGGACGATGCACCATGCTGCCTTGTTGACATCCTGACAGAGAGACGCAGAGTAATGTTTGATTTGAGTATTGCGCTCCTCCCTCCCCGCTTTCGCCTGATGATGTGAGGGAGCGTTTCCCTGTTCATCCCGGGCCAGTGTAATAGAACTCTCTCATTGATTGTTGCTCGGTGAAGAAGCAGGGTTGGGTCCACGGAATTTCATACAGAGCCAGTTTTCTGCAACTGCGGCTGTACTACGCATTTCTTTAGCTATTTCAGATAAACAGGATATCGAGGCGCATGCAGCGCTTATTTTTAACGAGTAGCTAGCTAGTAGGGAGGTTGAACCAATTTTAAGCAGTGTCGGTGACCTAGCTAGCTCGTGCATTCATTTTCGACGAAAGCAAAAAGAGTGCGAATGACGAGAACGCATTAGCTAAACTAGTTTTCAATAGGTAACCTAACTAGGTCGTTTGCTAGCTGAAATATAACCAGACATGGACGACAAGTCATTCACTAAGGAATTGGATGGGTGGATTGAGCAACTCGGCGAATGCAAGCAGCTCTCGGAAAATCAAGTCAAAGCCCTTTGCGAAAAGGTAATTTTAACCCGTTTAATTCGTATGATATTGCAAGCCCTTGGCCGGAAAACTAGCTTAGCTAATATTTGCTGTGTTAGTTGTTTAACAGTTAGCTAATTCTAGCTGTCTATCTTAAATTGCTCATTGGTCCGAGTACGGTTAATTTCCCCACCGGCTATTGTTTGTTACTGCTAGTTAGTTACTTACTAGCTAGCGACATTATTCTGAAAATGGCGGCGGAGCCTATTGCCATTGCATCCACTGTGGGGTTGGCTGACATGCATTGACTGAATAGCAGTGATGTTGTATTTTTATATGAATGTGTTTGTAAATTTCAGCTTGATATCCTTGATGTTCTTACTCTCCGTTCTGGCTTGTTGCAGTTTAATTTCCAAGTGTGCCCCTTGGGTATCAACTACCGTATATAGTTAGAGCTTAAAACATACACAGACCCGAACTCCCGCTCTTCCCCTCTGTATACCCGATTTCCCCCATCCTGTGTTTAAATTCCTAACCCCAAACTCTTATGTCTCATTTCCTTCCCAGGCCAAAGAGATCCTGACGAAGGAGTCTAACGTGCAGGAGGTGAGATGTCCGGTCACCGTGTGCGGAGATGTCCACGGCCAGTTCCATGACTTGGTGGAGCTGTTTAAAATCGGAGGGAAGTCTCCGGACACCAACTACCTCTTCATGGGAGACTATGTGGACAGGGGCTACTACTCTGTAGAGACAGTCAGCCTCCTAGTATCTCTCAAGGTAAACATAGACAAATGTTTTAGAGCAGGAAAGGGCAACTTTAATGGGGGTGGGCGCCCCCCCCCCCCCCCCCCCCCAAAAAAGATTTCATCATGAGGGGCTGCAGTGGATTTGCCTGACGACTCAGAATTAATTCTTCTAAGTAATTTCATGCAATTTTGCCATAGGGTGGACAGAAAGGTTTGCAAAATCTTTTGGGGCCCCTGGTCGGTGTTCGGCCATGATTAATACAAGTTTAGATCGCCTAGTCAGCTAACTTACCAATCCATTTTTTTTTTAGCTTGCATGGATTAATTGAGTGACTGTTAGTGACACATAACAAGAGAGAAACTGCAGATGCACGACCACCATTTTGTTTTTAATTGAAGCTTGATTATTGTAATTCTCAACAGTAAGTTGAGACGCTGACTGAGTTCCTATTGATACACGGGACCTACAAAATGCCTGTGGCTCGCCAGTTGCCCATTCCTGTTTCAGAGTGTACTCTAAAATAGCTTCGGCTGATTCCTTTCTGATATTGCTTAGTGTATTTTGCACAGGGAAAAACCACAACAAGGCTAAAACTCAAACTGGTGGTGGAGGCCAGTAGGTCTACAGGGAGGACAGCCTACTGATATAACACAGGATAAGATTAATTGCTGCTACTGTAAATGTCGTCGTCAACCTTTAACCATGTCTGGTTGACGCGAGAACAGAAGATGCAGTCACTTTGAATGTAATGTCTTGTTATGCGCTTTTTGTCCTATCCAGAGATGTGATAATAATTGTTTTTGTTTTTCCAGGTTCGGTACCGTGAGCGAATCACAATCCTTCGAGGGAACCACGAGAGCAGACAGATCACCCAGGTGTACGGCTTCTACGACGAGTGTTTAAGGAAATATGGAAACGCCAACGTCTGGAAGTACTTCACAGACTTATTTGATTATCTGCCCCTAACTGCACTGGTAGATAACCAGGTGAGATATTAGTTGTTTAAGGTGCATTATGCAGAAATCACTCTGTTAGAATTTTTTGCAACCATGAAATGGCAGTTTGCCTAGTTTCAGTTTATGTAACAAAGCCAGCAGGCCGTTGTGTAGAGAATCATCGTACCATCTAAACTACTGTGAAATATATTTTCCATAACCAAAAATAGTTGTTTTTTTCGCTGTTTGAAGCGAATCAAAACCGACAGTAAAAGGCGCACAGTCGAAACTTAAGAACGGGAAGCGTAGAAATGGTGCACACAGAACAGATCTACCACTTCTTAGGCATGGTTTCAATGAGAAAAACAGCTCCTTAACTCACACTTCTATGTGAATTTGGTCGTGTTGCCCCCAAAAAAGTGACATTGCAATTTTAATGTATCACATATGTATTTATTAGTGCATTACACAAGTGTCTTTGATTGGGTCCTTGAAGAGCGCTATATGAAACTCATGTACTATTAGGATCACTGTTATGAAGGAGAGGAGATTCAGCATCACGGAGGACAATGGAATTCAATAAAAAGCTTTTTTTTTTTTTTATTGCTACAAATAGAACCAACTATTTTCGGCTTTTGACCTTCATCAAAAACCACGATGAAGGATAAACGCCGGACCGCATTGGTTCTACTTTAAGCAAAAAATATATTTTTTTATTGAATTCTATTGTCCGTGTTATTGAATCTCCTCTCCTTCAGTTTGCTCCTCAATTCATGCACCGTGGTTGGAGAGGTCTCTTCCTTGATCACTACTGTTATTACATAACCATGCAATTCAGCAGCAATGTGCTGTACAATACAGATGTTAAAAAAGCAACAACAACAAAACAAACAAACATCTACAACCCAACACAGTGTTAAATGGTATTTTCAGCCTTAATGATTTGATTCGTTCTAACACATTTTAGATGGAAATGTCGTAATTGACTTGTTGTTCCTCTGCAGATCTTCTGTCTCCACGGTGGACTGTCCCCCTCAATAGACACATTGGAACACATCAGAGCGCTGGATCGCTTACAGGAAGTTCCTCATGAGGTCAGCTCACTTCCACGTTCCTAGAAACGACGTCCAATCTTCATATTACCATGCTAGTCAGAATGCATGTCCAATATGTTGTTTCATAATATTGACTTACTTGACTTCAACCTCTTGGTCCCTTGGGAGCATAGGGCGTCCACCCTGCTCTCCACCTCACTCACTTCTATGTGACAGCTTTTGCCTCTAGCCAGGAGATCCCTGCTTTGTTCAGTTCATGTAGAGTGAAGAGTTTCCAGTTGTTCAGCGTCTTCATAGTGTGGATATTGAACCACTGGAGTCTGTAAGCCCTGACGTTGTATAGCAGATGTTTAATCTGTTCCATGGACTTCTGGCCAACCAGTCACTACTCACCTCACAGTTGTAATATGCACTTAGCAAACACCTTTGATAAAATCATGTGGTGACTCTCTGTTTTGCAGCCTGACCTCACCAATATGGCCACCTTATTCACATCATGTGGTGTTCACTGTATTGTTGACCTTACTAACATGGCCACTGTCTCTCTCCTCCAGGGTCCGATGTGTGACCTGCTGTGGTCAGACCCCGATGACCGGGGCGGCTGGGGCATCTCTCCCCGCGGTGCCGGCTACACCTTTGGACAGGACATCTCAGAGACCTTCAACCATGCGAACGGACTCACCCTGGTCTCCAGAGCTCACCAGCTGGTCATGGAGGTACAGTGGCATGTTTTTAAGTACTGGAAATTATATATTTTTATACCAAAATGCAGACCTTCTTTTTGTATTTGCATGATTTCATGTTTTAGATTGTCTTATTCCTAGATGTACCTCTGGTTTACTGAGTGTTTGTTTTGACAGGGTTATAACTGGTGCCATGACCGCAACGTGGTGACTATCTTCAGTGCACCCAATTACTGCTATCGCTGTGGAAACCAGGCCGCCATCATGGAGCTGGATGACACACTCAAGTACTCCTTGTAAGTATTCACTTCAAAATAAAAGTATTTACTTCAGAATAAAATTCCTGTTGACAATTCTTTACTTTAGCTTTATTGTTAAACTCCATACATTGGAAATTGTTACGAGTAGATAAATGAGTTAGCAAGCTTCCTTTTCTCATCTTGATTGATGAAAAGAAGCGAACCCTCTATTAGATGTAACGTCGCTCCAAGGCCTCGTATCCGATATGTGACTGTCTGTGTTTCTATTCCAGCCTTCAGTTCGACCCCGCCCCTCGCAGAGGTGAACCCCATGTGACCCGCCGCACTCCTGACTACTTCCTGTAAAAGATCCCAATGCCTGTGAAGTATTGCTATAGATTCTTCTTAGTGAAGATGTGGGAGAAGGGAGCAACCGACCATCGGTATAGAGTTGTGACAAAGTAAGCATCCATCAATCCATGGACCAAAATGTGTGCCATAATTTCACAATGCAAAATGGGGAAAAAATGTCACATTCATCTTTAAAGAAGACCACACAACCGACACCCACCACAGTCCATGGAACCAGTTCCTTCTCTCTCTGTGCATGATGTTGTATTTATCTCTGAAAATGATTCTTCATTGTAAAGATTACAGTGTACTATATAGTAATAGGGTGCCATTTTGGAAGCAGACAGTCTCATAGTACCTGCTGGTTTTGTCAGGAAAAAGATCTGCTTTGAATTAATTAATCTTCTGAGATTAAGGCTTAAATGTAACCCTTGTGGTAGGAACATAATTATAGTATAGAAAAGTTTTGGTAAACCTAACTCGGCATGGCCTCAAACTGGAAGGTTGCAGTAAACATGTTATGTTGTGAACATTTTTCTAACAGAAATTCATTGGCTTTTTTTTGTGTGAATTTTAAATCATTGTTTTCAAAGTTGGTTGGGCGCTGGATGGAATTGAATTCTTCTTTCTCTTTGCACTTTTGTATTTAATGTTTATCATGACACTGACAAACTACAGCATTCTGTGGTACGCTGCACTCAAAGGATTCAGACCCCTTGACCTTTTCCACATTTTGTTACGTTACAGCCTTATTCTAAAATGGATTACATACATTTTCTTCCTCATCAATCTACACACAATACCGCATAATGACAAAGTGAAGAGAAAAAAATAAGACATTTCTGCACAAAAATAAATAAAATTATAACAGAAATACCCTATTTACGTAAGTAGTCAGACCCTTTGCTATGAGGCTTGAAATTGAGCTCAGGTGCATCCTGTTTTCATTGATCATCCTTGAGATGTTTCTACAACTTGATTGGAGTCCACCTGTGGTAAATTCAATTGATTTGACATGATTTGGAAAGGCACACACCTGTCTATATAATGTCCCACAGATGACGTCGGAGCAAAAACCAAGCCATAAGGTCGAAGGAATTGTCCTAGAGCTCCAAGACAGGATTGTGTCGAGGCACAAGTTTGGAACCACCAAGACTCTTCCTAGAGCTGGCCGCCTGGCCAAACTGAGCAATCGGGGGAGAAGGGCCTTGGTCAGGGAGGTGACCAAGAACCCAATGGTCACTCTGACAGAGCTCTAGAGTTCCTCTGTAAAGATGGGAGCGCCTTCCAGAAGGACCACCTTCTCTGCAGCAGTCCACCAATCAGGCATTTATGGTAGTGTTGCCGGACGGAAGCCATTTCACAATACAAGGCACATGACGACTTTTCCAAATGCACCTAAAGGTCTCTCAGACCATGAGAATCAAGATTCTCTGGTCTGATGAAACCAAGATTGAACTCTTTGGCCTGAATGCCAAGCGTCCTGTCTGGAGGAAATCCATTTTAAAATAAGGCTGTAACGTAACAAAATGTGGGAAAAGTTAAGGGGCTGAATACTTTCTGAATGTACTGTATATTTCACCCCCAGCAAATTGCTTTTCTGTCACTCACCTGTCCATTCGTTGAGTAAAACCTATTTCAGATGAACAGAGGAACACCTGTACAAAATGACATCCCTTGTTATAGATACCTTTCTGTTTTGCAGCCTCCGCTATATAATAAAGATTGAATTTGTTCCTTCATTGCTTTGTCCTGTATGGTTCTTAGGAGCTCTGCGTGGCACAGAGGCAAGTGTGACCTTTGACTTTCAGAACGACGTTGCCCCTTGATCAAATAAAATTTTATTTGTCACGTACACATGGTTAGCAGATGTTGTGAGTGTAGCAAAATGCTTGTGCTTTTAGTTCTGACCGTGCAGTAATATCTAACAAGTAATCTAACAATTTCACAACAACTACCTTATACACACAAGTGTAAAGGAATGAATAAGAATATGTACATAAAAATATATGGATGAGTGGCCGAACGGCATAGGCAAGATGCAGTAGATGGTATAGAGTACAGTATATACAAGGTCGACAAGGTCAAATGATTACGTTAGTGATAGAAAGATGCCCAAGTTTCCGACTTGGAATTTCGAGTTGGATTCATATTCAAAATGATTTTTGACAGTTTGAGCTTGTTTTTTTTCCTGAGTTCCCAGTTGTCTTGAAAGCACTGAAGTTAGAAAACTGAGATTTCCGAGTTCCCAGTTGTCTTGAACGCAGCGTATGTCCCAGGTATTATAAGGACAGACATTTGCCTAGACACTAGAGCAGGGGTGTCAAACTCATTGTCTGTGGTATTTTGTTTTTTTCCTTTCAATTAAGACCTAGACAACCAGGTGAGGGAGGTTCTTTACTAATTAAGACCTAGACAACCAGGTGAGGGAGGTTCTTTACTAATTAAGACCTAGACAACCAGGTGAGGGAGGTTCTTTACTAAGACCTAGACAACCAGGTGAGGGGAGTTCTTTACTAAGACCTACCAGGTGAGCGGAGTTCTTTACTAAGACCTAGACAACCAGGTGAGGGGAGTTTACTAAGACCTACCAGGTGAGGGGAGTTCCTTACTGAGAACCAGACAACCAGGTGAGGGAAGTTCTTTACTAAGACCCAGACAACCAGGTGAGGGGAGTTCTTTACTAAGACCTACCAGGTGAGCGGAGTTCTTTACTAAGACCTAGACAACCAGGTGAGGGGAGTTTACTAAGACCTACCAGGTGAGGGGAGTTCCTTACTGAGAACCAGACAACCAGGTGAGGGAAGTTCTTTACTAAGACCCAGACAACCAGGTGAGGGGAGTTCTTTACTAAGACCTACCAGGTGAGCAGAGTTCTTTACTAAGACCTAGACAACCAGGTGAGGGGAGTTTACTAAGACCTACCAGGTGAGGGGAGTTCTTTACTAAGACCTACCAGGTGAGGGGAGTTCTTTACTAAGACCTACCAGGTGAGGGGTGTTCTTTACTAAGACCTACCAGGTGAGGGGAGTTCTTTACTAAGACCTAGACAACCAGGTGAGGAGAGTTCTTTACTAAGACCTACCATGTGAGGGGAGTTCCTTACTAAGACCTAGACAACCAGGTGAGGGGAGTTCTTTACTAAGACCTACCAGGTGAGGGGAGTTCTTTACTAAGACCTACCAGGTGAGGGGAGTTCCTTACTAAGACCTAGACAACCAGGTGAGGGGAGTTCTTTACTAAGACCTACCAGGTGAGGGGAGTTCTTTACTAAGACCTACCAGGTGAGGGGAGTTCCTTACTAAGACCTAGACAACCAGGTGAGGGGAGTTCTTTACTAAGACCTACCAGGTGAGGGGAGTTCTTTACTAGGACCTACCAGGTGAGGGGAGTTCTTTACTAAGACCTACCAGGTGAGGGGAGTTTTTTACTAAGACCTACCAGGTGAGGGGAGTTCCTTACTAAGACCTACCAGGTGAGGGGAGTTCCTTACTAAGACCTACCAGGTGAGGGGAGTTCTTTACTAATTAGAGACCTTAATTCATCGAGTACAAGCCCCCCAGGACCGACTTTGTGAAACCCTGCGCTAGAGTCCAATGTCACCTCTATTAGCAATGACTAACCAGCTGACGCTTTGTCCTACTTCTGAGTGAGAATGAGTCATCTGTGCTCCCAAAACAGACCACTAGATGGCAGTAAAAGTCCCTAAATTCATACCTTGCTTTATTGTTTGCACTGTAAGGTACTAAGGGGTAACTGCCCCACCCCCCCTGTAATTCCACAAGATGTCACCAAATTATTTCCACAACACTTCCCTAGCTGCCACTGCTCTTGCTCAACAAAAATGTCCTTTATGACATCACAACTTTTGGAGATATTTCAACACAACTAATTTGTGGTAAATTGATCAAGTTGTAGATATATGCCAATGAAGTTAGATCTATAATTGTTTTTTTTAAATATACAAGTAGGAAAGCCTTAAGCTAAATAATACCCTTGTTTAGAGAGAACAATGTCTATAATTTTTTTGTAAACTAGTAATATGTTGAATGAGTGTGTTGGGCAGTCCCCCCTCCCCCCGAACTGGGTTTATTTTTAGGTTTATGATTATGAATGTGTTTTTACCTGTCATTTTAGACAATGACTATCCCAGTTAGCACTAGTTTATGCGAACTTGCTATCTAGCAACTTCACTAGCAGTAAATGCTAGCCAGCGATCTAGTTAGCATAAGCTGTTAGGGGTGCTAGCTAGCAACCTTACTACCAGATCGTCTGAGGTAAAATACATCAAAAAGAAAACGTAACTTAATTGCAGTCGTAAATGTATCCACCAGTGACTGATAACTTTACAGTTAATGTTACTTTATAGCATTTTAGCTATTTTACACAACATTTTATGTCATATAGCTAGATAGCTAGCTACGTAAAAAAAAAAAAGCTTTTCAATTGGCATCTCTCCCCTGTTTTCAGTCACAGGTGGGGACTGGATTAGGTGTGAGCAGTGCAGGAGGAGGCGGGCTCATGAATTGTGCTCCAATTTTACTGGGGATAGCTTAATTTGTGACCTATGTACAAATTAGAATCGTGCAATAGCAGAGCATAAGAGAGTTGCCACATCAATGTTACGCTGAATAAATTAGTTATTGTTATTTGATGTTATATTCCAATGTTATTTAATGTTCTTAGTTATAATCCATTTCACTATTATATTTTAAGTAATATTTTTTGTTTATTATTAAAAACAACTATTGAATATCTTTTGCTCCTGAGTGTAATTTTAAAGACTGCTGGGATTACCCTGGTACTTAAAAAAAAATGGCACCTTTTCTAAAAAATAATATTTCAATAAATAACAAAAAAATTGATTTCCCTTTATAGTTTATTCGCCTAAGCATGACCTTTATCCACTACCATTTTTTTCCCCAAACGTTGCTTTTTTTGTGTCAGCAATTAGACATTGTTCTTAAGGGGGCTAGTTACCTCCTACTACCCTATCACTTTCACTAGTCCAGCCTCCAGTTAGATAGGCCTATGATAGGAATGGCTGCAAAGATTGGGTGGATAAGTTAACATTTGAATAGGTTTATTAGAGTGTATTTTTACATATGATTGAAAATATGTTAGTTAATGTTTCTCTATGGTTCCATTTAATTAGTATTTTGTAAAATCAAATGCCCAGTGTACAGCAGCCTACAACTGATTTACAACAGTACAATCCATTAGGTCTGTGTTAAAAGAGCTGACTATTGGGAAACCAGCTTTCCTTCCGCTGCCCTTGATGTTGAACATTACCCCTCCCCCATTATCTGGGGCAAAAGTGAAAGCAACATACATGGCAATTTCAATTACAAGCCAAGTTATACACGCTGCCATGCACTCTATCAAACCATATCAGACCGTTACGGGCCATATAAGGCGGCGTTTAGACAGGCAGCCCAATTCTGATCTTTGTTTAACTAATTGGCATTTTGACTAATCAGATCAGCTCTTGAAAAGACCTGATGTGAAAAGATCTGGTGTGCTTGGTAAAAATACAATTTTGTGGAAAAATATCAGAATTGGGCTGCTTGTGTAAACGCTTTTTGTTGGCTTTGTAGTGTTTCCTCTTCTACAAAGGAGCAAGCCCCAGTCTTGTATAATCAGTGGACGTTTATATTGCTTCAAATATAGGGAGTCTACTGATGATGCGCATAATGCAGTGATTCTGCTTCCTGATATTCTTTAACGACAGCTCATGGAGATAGGCCCAGAACTAGACAATACAAAGGGAAAAAAGCTGATATATTTTAAGGTTGTATTGGGGCTCCCGAGTAGTGCAGCGGTCTAAGGCACTGCATCTCAGTGCGAGAGTGGTCACTACAGTCCCAGGTTCGATTCCAGGCTGTATCACATCCGTCCTTGTTTGGGAGTCCCAATTTGCCCAGCGTCGTCCGGGGTAGGCCGTCATTGTAAATATGAATTTGTTCTTAACTGATTTGCCTGGTTAAGTACATGTTATTGTCGTCAATTATCTATCTGTTCCGCAAAAATAGTAAGGTGAAGTTAGCGCACATAACCAAACACTAGTGACTACCCTAAAAATATTAGCAAATACAAGTCCTTGTCTGAGAAAAAAACTATGAACTCGGGAGCCCCAAAACAATAACTTTTAAATTATGATAAACCTGGCCATGAACATTTTTGGGTATGGAGCAAGAATATTTTACATTTATATGATCTGGACTCCTATAAAAATCGAGATATTGATATTTTGGCCTGTTTATTTGCATTGATTTAATGTTCGGCATTTATTGTGAAAGGAACTCCGGTCCCACTGCTGTGCGCCTGTTGTTGCTGAGTTGCCGCTGCATACATGTCCAATTAGTTTCGTTGAGCTAGCTATTCAGGGACATCTCTGGCGGCGGACTGCTGTTACCGTGCCAGACAAGGATCAGAGCTTAGTGCAGTAAGTGTCTGGATACCTTTATAACACATGTTGGATTTGATACC
The DNA here is from genome assembly GCF_016432855.1 of Salvelinus namaycush. Lineage (NCBI taxonomy): Eukaryota > Metazoa > Chordata > Actinopteri > Salmoniformes > Salmonidae > Salvelinus > Salvelinus namaycush. Next base: position 4,669,743 of record NC_052311.1, read on the forward strand.
ACTTTTTTTGAGGGAGGGGTTGTGGCAGGCAGTTAACTAGGGCTTTAGTTGAAACAGGGACGCACAGCTGGCCTGAAACAGATGCTTGGGATAATAGCCTATTAGCGGAAATATTATATTTCTGTGGGCGTTTTACATGTTTGCAACATGTTGGACTTTGACTTGGTATCATTTTTTAAACTGCACTGTTGATTATGGGCTTGTAAGTAAGCATTTCACTGTAAGGTCTACTACACCTGTTGTATTCGGCGCATGTGACAAATAAAATTTGATTTATCCAGATCGAACGGTATACATGCAGCGATTTTCTCCAGATCAAGCTGGTCTGCATCACGTTGATCCATTTATCTGATCAAACCAATAGTAGGATTGTGCGTCCGGATCCATTTGCACGTTCGGTTCATTTGACGAAATGATGAGAAATATTGTTGGCTATATTTCACTGACCCTCTCTCAAACCAGAGCTGGCCGGTTTTAGCACAATGTTATGCAGTTGTGTGATTAAGCTATGCTATGGGAACTCCCATTGTAGCCTAAGAAATACGTTACAATGTAGCCTATATAGCTTAATATGTAGCCATTGAGGCCAGTGATTGGTTAAACGTGGGGCTGGAACAGAGGTCTTTAGCCCAAATGCCACCTAACCTAACGTAGCAGGCGTAAGACAAACCGCCCATTGTCAAAGTTCAATTTTAGAATGAGATAACAAGTATCATCAAATCAATGCTTCCTTTGTATTAGGGCTTCAGCCTATTGTTGTATTGGATTTGACACACAGGCAGTCTGACTGACTGACATTTTGTCAGAGGAAGACAGATTTATAACTACTGTTATATATTTGCTACAGACTGATTGCTGTGTGTGTGTGTGTGTGTGTGTGAGAGAGAGACCGCGATAAGGAGGCACCCATCAGTCGTGCTTATGCATTGAGTTATTATGGCCTGTATTCATCTCATGAGAACCCCGTGAACCTTAATTCAATTTAAAGATACAGTAGCGCCTCTCATAGACATTCTACAGCCGCCAGCCGGAGTCTAGGGAATACCTGTGTTTTATCGTTACTCCTGCAGCCATCTTTGGTGCAATTTCATCATCCAGTAGTAGACCCGTGCACGAGCTACACAAATACCTTTACAGTTTCTCACATAACGGGTTACAGACAGAGACATGCGTTTCAAAATGTCCCCTGTTACATCTGCAGCAAGCTGGAACTGGATGGATATAACACTGGTTACATTGTAACAACGGGTTAATAGAATCCAGTTCAGACTGGGTTACATTGTAACAACGGGTAAATAGAATCCAGTTCAGACTGGGTTAACAACGGGTAAATAGAATCCAGTTCAGACTGGGTTACATTGTAACAACGGGTAAATAGAATCCAGTTCAGACTGGGTTACATTGTAACAACGGGTAAATAGAATCCAGTTCAGACTGGGTTACATTGTAACAACGGGTTAATAGAATCCAGTTCAGACTGGGTTACATTGTAACAACGGGTTAATAGAGTCCAGTTCAGACTGGGTTACATTGTAACAACAGGTTAATAGAATCCAGTTCAGACTGGGTTACTGCATTGTAACAACGGGTTAAAATAATCCAGTTCAGACTGGGTTACTGCATTGTAACAACGGGTTAATAGAATCCAGTTCAGACTGGGTTACATTGTAACAACGGGTTAATAGAGTCCAGTTCAGACTGGGTTACATTGTAACAACGGGTTAATAGAATCCAGTTCAGACTGGGTTACATTGTAACAACGGGTTAATAGAATCCAGTTCAGACTGGGTTACATTGTAACAACGGGTAAATAGAATCCAGTTCAGACTGGGTTACATTGTAACAACGGGTTAATAGAATCCAGTTCAGACTGGGTTACATTGTAACAACAGGTTAATAGAATCCAGTTCAGACTGGGTTACTGCATTGTAACAACGGGTTAATAGAATCCAGTTCAGACTGGGTTACATTGTAACAACGGGTTAATAGAATCCAGTTCAGACTGGGTTACATTGTAACAACGGGTTAATAGAGTCCAGTTCAGACTGGGTTACATTGTAACAACAGGTTAATAGAATCCAGTTCAGACTGGGTTACTGCATTGTAACAACGGGTTAATAGAATCCAGTTCAGACTGGGTTACTGCATTGTAACAACGGGTTAATAGAATCCAGTTCAGACTGGGTTACTGCATTGTAACAACGGGTTAATAGAATCCAGTTCAGACTGGGTTAACAACGGGTAAATAGAATCCAGTTCAGACTGGGTTACATTGTAACAACGGGTTAATAGAATCCAGTTCAGACTGGGTTACATTGTAACAACGGGTTAATAGAATCCAGTTCAGACTGGGTTACATTGTAACAACGGGTTAATAGAATCCAGTTCAGACTGGGTTACATTGTAACAACGGGTTAATAGAATCCAGTTCAGACTGGGTTACATTGTAACAACAGGTTAATAGAATCCAGTTCAGACTGGGTTACTGCATTGTAACAACGGGTTAATAGAATCCAGTTCAGACTGGGTTACATTGTAACAACGGGTTAATAGAATCCAGTTCAGACTGGGTTACATTGTAACAACGGGTTAATGGAATCCAGTTCAGACTGGGTTACATTGTAACAACGGGTTAATAGAATCCAGTTCAGACTGGGTTACTGCATTGTAACAACGGGTTAATAGAATCCAGTTCAGACTGGGTTAACAACGGGTTAATAGAATCCAGTTCAGACTGGGTTACATTGTAACAACGGGTTAATAGAATCCAGTTCAGACTGGGTTACATTGTAACAACGGGTTAATAGAATCCAGTTCAGACTGGGTTAACAACGGGTAAATAGAATCCAGTTCAGACTGGGTTACATTGTAACAACGGGTTAATAGAATCCAGTTCAGACTGGGTTACATTTTAACAACGCGTTAATGGAATCCATTTCAGACCTGGTTCCATTGTATCTCGGGAATGTCCTGATTATTTTTCCTCTCTGTGATTAAAAAAAACAACATAAAATCCATTTGATAGGAAAATAAACATGCAGTAGTATGGCTTAGTGCAGAAGTTCTCAAATTAAAGGGATTTTCTCCAGAACCTTTCTCTGTTCTTTCAGACTAAACGTAGGCTTATGGGCTTACTGCTAGACAAGGTGTTGCCCAGTCTATGAGAGAATATTTTTGCTGTGTACAGCGTAAAACACCAAATAATGCATGCAGAGCAGAATTACGCCGATACCCACTAATTATCGAAATCCAGAAAAGAGACGTTAAATTCTACAACCACCTAAAAGGAAGCGATTCCCAAACCTTCCATAACAAAGCCATCACCTACAGAGAAATTAACCTGGAGAAGAGCCCCCTAAGCCAACTGGTCCTGGGGCTCTGTTCACAAACACAAACAGACCCCACAGAGCTCCAGGACAGCAACACAATTAGACCCAACCAAATCATGAGGAAACAATAAGATAATTTCTTGACACATTGGAAAGAATTTACAAAAACAGAGCAAACTAGAATGCTATTTGGCCCTAAACAGAGAGTACACAGTGACAGAATACCTGACCACTGTGACTGACCCAAACTTAAGGAAATCTTTGACTATGTACAGACTCAGTAAGCATAGCCTTGCTATTGAGAAAGGCCGCCATAGGCAGACCTGGCTCTCAAGAGAAGGAAGGCTATGTGTGCACTGCCCACAAAATGAGATGGAAACTGAGCTGCACTTCCTAACCTCCTGCCAAATGCATGACCATATTAGAGACACATATTTCCCTCAGATTACACAGATCCACAAAGAATTCGAAAACAAATCAAATTTTGATAAACTCACATATTTTTTTATTTTACCTTTATTTAACTAGGGAAGTCAGTTAAAAACAAATTCTTATTTATGATAACGGCCTAGGGACAGTGGGTTAACTGCCTTGTTCAGGGGCAGAATAACATATTTTTTACCTCGTCAGCTCGGAGATTCAATCTTGCAACCTTTCAGTTACTAGTCCAACACTCTAACTACTAGGCTACCTGCCACCCCTACACTCTAACCACTAGGCTACCTGCCACCCCTACACTCTAACCACTAGGCTACCTGCCACCCCTACACTCTAACCACTAGGCTACCTGCCACCCCTACACTCTGACCACTAGGCTACCTGCCACCCCTACACTCTGACCACTAGGCTACCTGCCGCCCCTACACTCTAACCACTAGGCTACCTGCTGTCCCCACACTCTAACCACTAGGCTACCTGCCGCACCTACACTCTAACCACTAGGCTACCTGCCGCACCTACACTCTAACCACTAGGCTACCTGCCACCCCTACACTCTGACCACTAGGCTACCTGCCGCCCCTACACTCTAACCACTAGGCTACCTGCCGCCCCCACACTCTAACCACTAGGCTACCTGCCACCCCTACACTCTAACCACTAGGCTACCTGCCGCCCCTACACTCTAACCACTAGGCTACCTGCCACCTCTACACTCTAACCACTAGGCTACCTGCCACCCCTACACTCTAACCACTAGGCTACCTGCCGCCCCCACACTCTAACCACTAGGCTACCTGCCGCCCCTACACTCTAACTACTAGGCTACCTGCCACCCCTACACTCTAACCACTAGGCTACCTGCCGCCCCCACACTCTAACCACTAGGCTACCTGCCGCCCCTACACTCTAACTACTAGGCTACCTGCCACCCCTACACTCTAACCACTAGGCTACCTGCCTCCCCTACACTCTAACCGCTAGGCTACCTGCCGCTCAAATATCTATTGGGTGAAATACCACAGTGTGTCATCACAGCAGCAAGATTTGTGACCTGTTGCTACAAGAAAAGGGCAACCAGTGAAGAACAAACAACATTGTAAATTCAACCTATATTTATGCTTATTTATTTTCCCTTTTGCACATCGTTACAACACTGTATATAGACATAATATGACATTTGAAATGTCTTTATTCTTTTGGAACTTTTGTGAGTGTAATGTTTACTGTTAATTATTGTATTGTTTATTTCACCTTTGTTTGTTATTTCACTTGCTTTGGCAATGTAAGCATATGTTTCCCACGCCAATATCACCCTTAAATTGAATTGAGAGGGAGAGAAAGGGGTAGGAGGGCGTGGTTTGGGGCTTTTGAAGAGGTCTGTGGTTGAGGGGGTTGTGAGGTTCAGGATCATTTAGTGCTTCAAAACCCCTGTGTCAGGTCAGCCAGTTCATCTCCATAGCAACATTATACTGAATCAGCTATCCTGCTAAGCTAATACTGAGAAGAATTTCTCACAGTGTGTTCTAAATTACTCATTCTTCTCAAGGGACAGCAGTTGTGAAATTATTTTGTGGTAATATAAGAGGAGTGGTTTCTGGCTGATGTGTGTAATATAGGCCTACAGAATGTGTAATCAACTCAACAAAATGTGTGTGTGTGTGTGTGCGTGTGTGTGTGTGTGTGTATGTCTGTGTGTGTGTGTGTGTGTCTGTCTGTCTGTCTGTCTGTCTGTCTGTCTGTCTGTCTGTCTGTGTCTGTGTCTGTGTCTGTGTCTGTGTGTGGAGTGGGATTGGGGAACTAATGTCTACTCTAGTTTCAGAATGAAATAGAATTAGTGGAAGGCTGTTTCAGGGTCCGTTTTGTCCTAGGAAATACAATAGTCAAGGCCTCTTGTTTTGCTTTTGGTGATTTGTGTTGCGTTTGTCTCCTTGTCTCTGACTCTGGGACTGGGGAAGTCTGGGACTGGGGAAGTCTGAGACTGGGGAAGTCTGGGACTGGGGAAGTCTAGGACTGGGGAAGTCTGGGACTGGGGAAGTCTGGGACTGGGGAGGTCTGGGACTGGGGAGGTCTGGGACTGGGGAGGTCTGGGACTGGGGAAGTCTGGGACTGGGGAAGTCTGGGACTGGGGTGGTCTGGGACTGGGGAAGTCTGGGACTGGGGAAGTCTGGGACTGGGGAGGTCTGGGACTGGGGTGGTCTGGGACTGGGGAAGTCTGGGACTGGGGAAGTCTGGGACTGGGGACACAGATGACTTAATGCTGTTTAGAACTGTTCCTGTGAGTGCCACATTTTTATGGAAACTAATCTTGTGGAAAGAAACTTATCACAGGGACACCTTATTACAGTTTTTCCAAAGCATTTATTCAGAAGGTTGTTATGAATTTCGCCTCCTCTGACAGTAGCTAGGCTAATTTATGAATTTCGCCTCCTCTGACAGTAGCTAGGCTAATTTATGAATTTCGCCTCCTCTGACAGTAGCTAGGCTAATTTATGAATTTCGCCTCCTCTGACAGTAGCTAGGCTAATTTATGAATTTCGCCTCCTCTGACAGTAGCTAGGCTAATTTATGAATTTCGCCTCCTCTGACAGTAGCTAGGCTAATTTATGAATTTTGCCTCCTCTGACAGTAGCTAGGCTAATTTATGAATTTCGCCTCCTCTGACAGTAGCTAGGCTAATTTATGAATTTCGCCTCCTCTGACAGTAGCTAGGCTAATTTATTAATTTTCTCTCCTCTGACAGTAGCTAGGCTAATTTATGAATTTCGCCTCCTCTGACAGTAGCTAGGCTAATTTATGAATTTCGCCTCCTCTGACAGTAGCTAGGCTAATTTATGAATTTCGCCTCCTCTGACAGTAGCTAGGCTAATTTATGAATTTTGCCTCCTCTGACAGTAGCTAGGCTAATTTATGAATTTTGGTCGAGCGCCGGTAGATAAATCACCTGGGACAATATAACTGATGTATGTTGTGAATGTTTATAGGGTAGATATACAAGGACAAAATAATTAATCTTTGTTATGAATGTTGTAATCTTTCAGATAACCATGACGACAGAAATCTCCACCTCCATAAACATCAAGGAGCCTCGATGGGACCAAGGGACGTTTATGGGCCGGGCCAAACACTTCTTCACCGTTACCGACCCCCGCAACGTCCTGCTTACCAACGAACAACTAGAGAATGCACACAAAGTCATCAGTGACTACCGGTAGTGTATTCTGAGCATGGTTCTCCCTAGTTCTGGTTCCTCCAGGTTCTCCCTAGTTCTGGTTCCTCCAGGTTCTCCTTAGTTCTCCTTGGTTCTGGTTCCTCCAGGTTCTCCTTAGTTCACCTTGGTTCTGGTTCCTCCAGGTTCTCCTTAGTTCTCCATAGTTCTGGTTCCTCCAGGTTCTCCTTAGTTCTCCTTGGTTCTGGTTCCTCCAGGTTCTCCTTAGTTCTCCTTGGTTCTGGTTCCTCCAGGTTCTCCCTAGTTCTGGTTCCTCCAGGTTCTCCTTAGTTCTCCTTGGTTCTGGTTCCTCCAGGTTCTCCTTAGTTCTCCTTGGTTCTGGTTCCTCCAGGTTCTCCCTAGTTCTGGTTCCTCCAGGTTCTCCTTAGTTCACCTTGGTTCTGGTTCCTCCAGGTTCTCCTTAGTTCTCCTTGGTTCTGGTTCCTCCAGGTTCTCCTTAGTTTTCCTTGGTTCTGGTTCCTCCAGGTTCTCCTTAGTTCTCCTTGGTTCTGGTTCCTCCAGGTTCTCCTTAGTTCTCCTCGGTTCTGGTTCCTCCAGGTTCTCCCTAGTTCTGGTTCCTCCAGGTTCTCTCTAGTTCTCCTTGGTTCTGGTTCCTCCAGGTTCTCCTTAGTTCTCCTTGGTTCTGGTTCCTCCTGGTTCTCTCTAGTTCTCCTTGGTTCTGCTGTATGGAAACAACCCATAACTGAGCTGAGAGCTCCTGATAGAATTTGTTGGCGTAGATCTAGGACCAGTTTTCCCTTAATTAACTATTGATTAACCAGAAAGGCAACACATGGTTGCGTTCTATGATGCAACATTGAATACAATGGGCCGTGTTTATCGAATGCAGGTTGTGTGCATCTAACAGAGCGTTGTTTAAACTTGTATTGCTTCTAAGTAAACAGGCTCAGCTAATCACTTGTCCCCCCCCCCCCCCCCCCCCTCTCTCCCCCAGGCAAGGGGTGATGTCCCCCGGGCTGACAGAGGACGAGCTATGGAGAGCCAAGTACATCTTTGACTCAGCCTTCCACCCAGACACCGGAGAGAAGATGATCCTGATTGGCCGCATGTCGGCTCAGGTCCCCATGAACATGACCATCACTGGCTGTATGATGACCTTCTACAAGTGAGCAGCAGTGTTCTGTTAGAATGAATGATAGTGTGTTAACCTTTATTAAACTAGGCAAGTCAGTTAAGAACAAATTCTTATTTACAATGACGGCCTAGGAACAGTGGGTTAACTGCCTTGTTCAGGGGCAGATCGACAGATTTTTACCTTGTCAGCTCGGGGATTCAATCTGGCAACCTTTCGGTTACTAGTCCAACGCTCGAACCACTAGGCTACCTGCCGCCCAATGATAGTGTTATAAGACTGTTCTATTAGAATGATAGTGTTATAAGACTGTTCTATTAGAATGATAGTGTTATAAGACTGTTCTATTAGAATGATAGTGTTATAAGACTGTTCTATTAGAATGATAGTGTTATAAGACTGTTCTATTAGAATGATAGTGTTATAAGACTGTTCTATTAGAATGATAGTGTTATAAGACTGTTCTATTAGAATGATAGTGTTATAAGACTGTTCTATTAGAATGATAGTGTTATAAGACTGTTCTATTAGAATGATAGTGTTATAAGACTGTTCTATTAGAATGATAGTGTTATAAGACTGTTCTATTAGAATGATAGTGTTATAAGACTGTTCTATTAGAATGATAGTGTTCAGACTGTTCTATTAGAATGATAGTGTTATAAGACTGTTCTATTAGAATGATAGTGTTATAAGACTGTTCTATTAGAATGATAGTGTTCAGACTGTTCTATTAGAATGATAGTGTTATAAGACTGTTCTATTAGAATGATAGTGTTATAAGACTGTTCTATTAGAATGATAGTGTTCAGACTGTTCTATTAGAATGATAGTGTTATAAGACTGTTCTATTAGAATGATAGTGTTCAGACTGTTCTATTAGAATGATAGTGTTATAAGACTGTTCTATTAGAATGATAGTGTTATAAGACTGTTCTATTAGAATGATAGTGTTCAGACTGTTCTATTAGAATGATAGTGTTATAAGACTGTTCTATTAGAATGATAGTGTTCAGACTGTTCTATTAGAATGATAGTGTTATAAGACTGTTCTATTAGAATGATAGTGTTATAAGACTGTTCTATTAGAATGATAGTGTTCAGACTGTTCTATTAGAATGATAGTGTTATAAGACTGTTCTATTAGAATGATAGTGTTATAAGACTGTTCTATTAGAATGATAGTGTTATAAGAATCTCATTGTAGGTTTACTACAGGATGTTGTAGAAAAAGAAATCAGGTCATGCCATGGGTCACTGGCAGTTCATACTGAAGCAGGTAGGTTCAAGCAGGCGGAGTACCAGTCAGATTCTGACACTAAAAGAATGTATCGATCTCATCATTCATTCTCATCAGTCAACACAGAGTTGCCGTGTTTTTGAGAGGAGTGTAATTGAGAAGATGGGTAGATCAGTGGTTGTGTGGTGTGCTGTCACTGTTATGTCTGCTATTACCTGATGGCTTCCCATCTCTCTCTGATATCTCTATACTCCCTTGTTTTGTACACAAAGAAATCCGCGTTTGTCAGGGTTAGGTGCTTTATCACTCGTCAATATATTTTTTCCTTATCATCCCGTCTCAGTCTAATTTAAGTCTCTCTCTCTCTCTCCTCAGAACAACTACAGCTGTAGTCTAATTGAAGTGTCATCTCTCTCTGCTCAGGACAACTACAGCTGTAATCTAATTGAAGTGTCCTCTCTCTGTCTCTCTCTCTCTCCTCAGGACAACTCCAGCTGTAGTCTAATTGAAGTGTCCTCTCTCTGTCTCGCTCTCTCTCTCTCTCCTCAGGACAACTCCAGCTGTAGTCTAATTGAAGTGTTCTCTCTCTCTCTCTCTCTCTCTCTCTCTCTCTCTCTCTCTCTCTCTCTCTCTCTCTGTCTCTGTCTCTGTCTCTCTATCTCTATCTGTCTCTGTCTCTCTCTCTCTCTCTCTCTCTCTCTCTCTCTCTCTCTCTCTCTCTCTCTCTCTCTCTCTCTCTCTCTCTCCTCAGGACAACTCCAGCTGTAGTCTTATGGCAGTGGATCAATCAGTCCTTCAATGCAATAGTCAACTACACCAATAGGAGTGGAGATGCTCCTCTCTCAGTTAAGTAAGTTGGTGTTATAGTTTCTATATCAGGCCTGTTCTACTATATTCTTACAGCGGCCAGATGTAAAAAAGAAAAGAAAAAAAAAAAAAAGAAAGAAAGTTGATTGCAGGACATTTTCTATGTGTGATTATTCTTCAGAAGAACTGTATAAAAAATCAATGAACACACACCAATAAAGAACTTTTCTTAAAATGAAATGTTGCTAAAAGTAATTAGGAAAGAGGCAGAGGGCGTTCAACCAACGTGAGTCGAGGTGTAACCAAAACATTTGATAACCATTGATAACCAAGTATTTAAGTAATTTTAAAATCATCTGAAAACTAAGCATCTCAATAAATAATACACAGGTATGTCAAATCACGTAATGCCAAATTCCAGTCTAAAGGAAGTATGCTTTGAATTAATTTCCCTCAGTCGGCCTGTAGTTTTAGTTGATGTTGGCCTGTAGTTTTAGTTGATGTTGGCTTGTAGTTTTAGTTGATGTTGGCCTGTAGTTTTAGTTGATGTTGGCTTGTAGTTTAGTTAATGTTGGCCTGTAGTTTTAGTTGATTTTGGCCTGTAGTTTAGTTGATGTTGGCCTGTAGCTTTAGTTGATGTTGGCCTGTAGTTTTAGTTGATGTTGGCCTGTAGTTTTAGTTGATGTTGGCTTGTAGTTTTAGTTGATGTTGGCCTGTAGTTTTAGTTGATGTTGGCCTGTAGTTTTAGTTGATGTTGGCCTGTAGTTTTAGTTGATGTTGGCCTGTAGTTTTAGTTGATGTTGACCTGTAGTTTAGTTGACGTTGGCCTGTAGTTTAGTTGTTGTTGGCCTGTAGCTTTAGTTGATGTTGGCCTGTAGTTTTAGTTGATGTTGGCCTGTAGTTTAGTTGATGTTGGCTTGTAGTTTTAGTTGATGTTGGCCTGTAGTTTTAGTTGATGTTGGCCTGTAGTTTAGTTGTTGGCCTGTAGCTTTAGTTGATGTTGGCCTGTAGTTTTAGTTGATGTTGGCCTGTAGTTTTAGTTGATGTTGGCTTGTAGTTTTAGTTGATGTTGGCCTGTAGTTTAGTTGTTGTTGGCCTGTAGCTTTAGTTGATGTTGGCCTGTAGTTTTAGTTAATGTTGGCCTGTAGTTTAGTTGATGTTGGCTTGTAGTTTTAGTTGACGTTGGCCTGTAGTTTAGTTGTTGTTGGCCTGTAGCTTTAGTTGATGTTGGCCTGTAGTTTTAGTTGATGTTGGCCTGTAGTTTAGTTGATGTTGGCTTGTAGTTTTAGTTGATGTTGGCCTGTAGTTTTAGTTGATGTTGGCCTGTAGTTTAGTTGTTGGCCTGTAGCTTTAGTTGATGTTGGCCTGTAGTTTTAGTTGATGTTGGCCTGTAGTTTTAGTTGATGTTGGCTTGTAGTTTTAGTTGATGTTGGCCTGTAGTTTAGTTGTTGTTGGCCTGTAGCTTTAGTTGATGTTGGCCTGTAGTTTTAGTTAATGTTGGCCTGTAGTTTAGTTGATGTTGGCTTGTAGTTTTAGTTGATGTTGGCTTGTAGTTTTAGTTGATGTTGGCCTGTAGTTTTAGTTGATGTTGGCCTGTAGTTTTAGTTGATGTTGGCCTGTAGTTTTAGTTGATGTTGACTTGTAGTTTTAGTTGATGTTGGCCTGTAGTTTTAGTTGATGTTGGCTTGTAGTTATAGTTAATATTGGCCAGTAGTTTCTTGTTTGGTGTGTTTCTTGTACCTATTAAACCCCTTTAATGTTTTGTGGTTAGGATAATATGTGAATGAGTATGAATATGTGAATTTATGAATGCATTTCTCATTTGCAGTCAGCTTGGCACAGCCTATGTATCTGCTACCACAGGGGCAGTAGCCACGGCTCTAGGACTAAATGCACTAACAAAGGTATTAACCCATAGAAACCCTGTTCTCATTCATTCATTTACCATCAACCACATCGCATCGAAGTGTTATCAAACGTAGCTACTCACAAGTCATATCATGAGTGGTTATCATGTACAAAATAGTTATCATGAATAGAAGTGCATAGTAACCATGAATAGAAGTGCATAGTAACCATGAATAGAAGTGCATAGTAACCATGAATAGAAGTGTATAGTAACCATGAATAGAAGTGCATAGTAACCATGAATAGAAATGAATAGTAACCATGAATAGAAGTGCATAGTAACCATGAATAGAAGTGCATAGTAACCATGAATAGAAGTGCATAGTAACCATGAATAGAAGTGCATAGTAACCATGAATAGAAGTGCATAGTAACCATGAATAGAATTAGTCTACATATGTTGCCTGCTGCCTGCTTTGCTGGTTAGTCAATGTGTTGAAAGAGAGAGAAAATGTTGTATAATTCATACAGTATTCCCGTTGTGGAAACAGATGCCACTCATCATAACCATCATGACATGCACAAAGAGCTTTCAGCTTTGGAACAATAAGCCTTGCCGAATAATTCTATTGGACTGTATAGATCAATTCAACTCCTGTCTGTCTGTTTTACTCCAACCGTTTGTTGTCGTTGTGTAGCACATATCTCCCCTCGTAGGGAGGTTAGTTCCCTTCGCTGCTGTTGCTGCTGCTAACTGCATCAACATCCCTCTCATGAGGCAACGGTAAGACAAACCCAGTCTGTATCTCCTCCACTTTGAAGATATAGTTTTGCAAATATGCACTCAGCATTTTAAATGTTTTTTATTCTATTTACTAAAATGTAGTGTTAAATGTTAGGTTTTATTTATTCGCACCAAAGAAAAGAAGTGAAAGACAAAACCTTGCAGGTATTTAACAAATCAAATCAAAGTTTATTTGTCACGTGCGCCGAGTAAACAGGTGTAGACCTTACAGTGAAATGCTTAATTACAGGCTCTAACCAATAGTGCAAAAAAGGTGTTAGGTGAACAATAGGTAAGTAAAGAAATAAAACAACAGTTAAAAGACAGGCTATATACAGTAGCGAGGCTATAAAAATAGCGAGGCTACATACATACACCGGTTAGTCAGGCTGATTGAGGTAGTATGTACATGTAGATATGGTTAAAGTGATATGGTATTATTATATTATTTTATTATATTTGTGGTGTGATTTTCATATCAGTCCTTTTGGGTTTCCAGCCTCACCTGCACACCGCTTTACCTGTTAAATACTCTCTGGTCTGTTATCGGAATGCCGTGTTTCAGTTCCCTGGACAATAAAAGAAGAAGGAAGATAAAGTAAATACAGAGAGTATTTAACAGGTAAAGCGGTGTGCAGGTGAGGCTGGAAACCCAAAAGGACTGATATGGAAATCACACCACAAATATAATATAATAATATAATATAATAAAAACGTTTGTTCAATCAGCTAAACAAAGCAAATTAATTATACTTGTACATTGTATACTCAGTATAGAAGAAAAAACATGTTTGATTGTGTGTGTGTGTGTGTGTGTGTGTGTGTGTGTGTGTGTGTGTGTGTGTGTGTGTGTGTGTGTGTGTGTGTGTGTGTGTGTGTGCGTGCGTGCGTGCGTGCGTGCGTGCGTGCGTGCGTGCGTGCGTGCGTGCGTGCGTGCGTGTGAGAGAGAGAGAGTTAGGCTACATGGAGGGGATTATTGTGTAGTTTGGTTCATCAGGCTGAATCCCAGTCTTTGCATGAAGTTATTGAGGGATGATGAGGTTTTGGCAATGTGAAGATAAGAATCCCAGAGTATGGTACCTCTGTAAATGTTTGAAATATTGATTAGGTGTCTTTACAATGCTCAATTTTACCTTTCTAAACCCATAGGTCAAACATAACTTATTGACATTTACGTTTTTCTTTCCACAACTTGGACAAGGTCTTTGAAAAGAAAATGTCTTTATCATCGATGCCAGTTCCTATAATAGATGTTTACTTTATTTTCCTTCTTCTTTTATTGCCCAGGGAACTGAAACACGGCATTCCGATAACAGACGAGAACGATAACCGGTTAGGAGAGTCAACCACCGCCGCTAAGCAGGCTATCTCCCAGGTGGTGGTGTCTAGAATCCTCATGGCCTCTCCTGGAATGGGTATGTATGACGTAATGGGCTTTAGGACCAATCTGGCAACCCATGCGATCTGTGACTCCAACATGGCATCTCAATAGGATACACTGGAAATTATAAAAGCTTGAAATCAACCATGTTATCAGGTAAAATATATTGTTTGTAAACATTTATAAAACATTACAATTTTATTTCACTATTCTGTTTTTCAGCTATCCCTCCGTTTTTAATGAACACCTTGGAAAAGAAAGCCTTCCTAAAGGTATTATTCACATCATTTATTTATTTATTCACGTATGATCACATGTATTGGATATTCACTTATTTTCTCATATCTATGATGGCAGTCAGCCTTACTTTCTCATATCCATGATGGCAGTCAGCCTTACTCACTCACTCATATCTATGATGGCAGTCAGCCTTACTCACTCACTCATATCTATGATGGCAGTCAGCCTTACTCACTCACTCATATCTATGATGGCAGTCAGCCTTACTCACTCACTCATATCTATGATGGCAGTCAGCCTTACTTTCTCATATATATGAATGCAGTCAGCCTTACTTTCTCATATCCATGATGGCAGTCAGCCTTACTCACTCACTCATATCTATGATGGCAGTCAGCCTTACTCACTCACTCATATCTATGATGGCAGTCAGCCTTACTTTCTCATATATATGAATGCAGTCAGCCTTACTTTCTCATATCTATGATGGCAGTCAGCCTTACTTTCTCATATCTAAGATGGCAGTCAGCCTTACTTTCTCATATCCATGAATGCAGTCAGCCTTACTTTCTCATATCTATGATGGCAGTCAGTCTTACTTTCTCATATCTATGATGGCAGTCAGCCTTACTTTCTCATATCTATGATGGCAGTCAGCCTTACTTTCTCATATCTATGATGGCAGTCAGCCTTACTTTCTCATATCTATGATGGCAGTCAGCCTTACTTTCTCATATATATGATGGCACTAAGTGGCTTTACTAGAGAGTGTGTATATATAATGGCCTGTCACTGTGTTGTGTTAGCCATCGAGGGACTCCGTAGCAGTCTTCTAGGCACAGTCAGCGGCTAAATCCAAATGTTTTAAAGTAATTTCCTTTGCTATGTGTCCTATTTCCTCATCCTGATTCAAACTAACTGGATAGGTGGAACAAAATGGTGTATACTAAGCAATAACCCACAGCCATATTGCCTATAGCACTCCAGCCCTTTCAGTGGTTAGTGAGTGTGAGGAAATAGGACAGAGCAGAGGAAGCCATTTCAGAGTAGTGGAATGTATCCCTTCCTTTGTTTGTCTCATTGTTTTCTGGTCTTTTCAGAAGTTCCCGTGGATGAGTGCACCTATTCAAGTGGTCTTGGTGGGATTCTGGTAAGTGGCCAGCAATGGACTGCTGATAAACCAACATTTGGACTGCTGATAAACCACCATTTGGACTGCTGATAAACCACCATTTGGACTGCTGATAAACCACCATTTGGACTGCTGATAAACCAACATTTGGACTGCTGATAAACCACCATTTGGACTGCTGATAAACCACCATTTGGACTGCTGATAAACCACCATTTGGACAGCTGATAAACCACCATTTGGACTTCTGATAAACCAACATTTGGACTGCTGATAAACCACCATTTGGACAGCTGATAAACCACCATTTGGACTGTTGATAAACCAACATTTGGACTGCTGATAAACTACCATTTGGACTTCTGATAAACCACCATTTGGACTGCTGATAAATCACCATTTGGACTTCTGATAAACCACCATTTGGACTGCTGATAAACCACCATTTGGACTGCTGATAAACCACCATTTGGACTGCTGATAAACCACCATTTGGACTGCTGATAAACCACCATTTGGACTGCTGATAAACCACCATTTGGACTGCTGATAAACCACCATTTGGACTGTTGATAAACCACCATTTGGACTGCTGATAAACCAACATTTGGACTGTTGATAAACCACCATTTGGACTTCTGATAAACCACCATTTGGACTGCTGATAAACCAACATTTGGACTGCTGATAAACCAACATTTGGACTGTTGATAAACCAACATTTGGACTGTTGATAAACCAACATTTGGACTTCTGATAAACCACCATTTGGACAGCTGATAAACCACCATTTGGACTTCTGATAAACCAACATTTGGACTGTTGATAAACTACCATTTGGACTTCTGATAAACTACCATTTGGACTGTTGATAAACCACCATTTGGACTTCTGATAAACCAGCATTTGGACTGTTGATAAACCACCATTTGGACTTCTGATAAACCACCATTTGGACTGCTGATAAACCAACATTTGAACTGTTGATAAACTACCATTTGGACTTCTGATAAACTACCATTTGGACTGTTGATAAACCACCATTTGGACTGCTGATAAACCACCATTTGGACTGCTGATAAACCACCATTTGGACTGCTGATAAACCACCATTTGGACTTCTGATAAACCAACATTTGGACTGTTGATAAACCAACATTTGGACTTCTGATAAACTAACATTTGGACTGCTGATAAACTACCATTTGGACTGCTGATAAACCAACATTTGGACTGCTGATAAACCACCATTTGGACTGCTGATAAACCACCATTTGGACTGCTGATAAATCACCATTTGGACTGCTGATAAACCAACATTTGGACTGTTGATAAACCAACATTTGGACTGCGGATATACTACCATTTGGACTGTTGATAAACCACCATTTGGACTGTTGATAAACCACCATTTGGACTGCTGATAAACCACCATTTGGACTGCTGATAAACCAACATTTGGACTGCTGATAAACTACCATTTGGACTGCTGATAAACCAACATTTGGACTGTTGATAAACCACCATTTGGACTGCTGATAAACCACCATTTGGACTGCTGATAAACCACCATTTGGACTGCTGAGAAACTACCATTTGGACTGTTGATAAACCACCATTTGGACTCCTGATTTGCAAACCTATTTCAGTATATCAGTCAGAACATAAACGCTGTGAAGGACCCGTGACATATATTGTCAACGCTGTGAAGGACCCGTGACATATACTGTCAACGCTGTGAAAAACCCGTGACATATACTGTCAACGCTGTGAAGAACCCGTGACATATACTGTCAACGCTGTGAAAAACCCGTGACATATACTGTCAACGCTGTGAAAACCCATGACATATACTGTCAACGCTGTGAAAGACCCGTGCCATACAGTATACTGTCAACGCTGTGAAGAACCCGTGACATATACTGTCAACGCTGTGAAGGACCTGTGCCATATACTGTCAACGCTGTAAATCACTCGTGACATATACTGTCAATGCTGTGAAAGACCTGTGCCATATACTTTCAACACTGAAGGACCCGTGACATACAGTATACTGTCAACGCTGTGAAAGACCCGTGCCATACAGTATACTGTCAACGCTGTGAAGAACCCGTGACATATACTGTCAACGCTGTGAAGGACCTGTGCCATATACTGTCAACGCTGTAAATCACTCGTGACATATACTGTCAATGCTGTGAAAGACCTGTGCCATATACTTTCAACACTGAAGGACCCGTGACATACAGTATACTGTCAACGCTGTGAAAGACCCGTGCCATACAGTATACTGTCAACGCTGTGAAGAACCCGTGACATATACTGTCAACGCTGTGAAGGACCTGTGCCATATACTGTCAACGCTGTAAATCACTCGTGACATATACTGTCAATGCTGTGAAAGACCTGTGCCATATACTTTCAACACTGAAGGACCCGTGACGTACAATATATGTTTTAAAGCAACACGCATTATAGCTATGGTATCTAATCTACAGTCTCTAGATCTCTTTAGTAGAGTAGATGTGATGCTGACCCTTTTGTGTGCTTGTCTTTCAGCCTGGTGTTCGCCACTCCACTGTGCTGTGCACTGTTCCCCCAGAAGAGGTGAGTGAACCATCATTGCTAGCTGTGTTGATCAGTCTCACAGCAATAAAATGTGGTATCTCTCTCTCTCTCTCTCTCTCTCTCTCTTTTAGCTCTATGTCAGTAAGCCGATTGGAGCCAGAGCTTCAGGAGAAGATCCGTGTGAGCCACCCCGGGGTGGAGAGGGTCTACTTCAACAAAGGACTATGAGTGTCCAGCCCACCGCCAACACTCCTGCACTGCCATACTACCCTCACACCATCTGTATTGGTGGCAGACACCAACAACCCTCCTGGCTCTGCCATACTAACCTCACACCATCTGTATTGGTGGCAGACACCAACAACCCTCCTGGCTCTGCCATACTAACCTCACACAATCTGTATTGGTGGCAGACACCGCCAACCCCCCTGGCACTGCCATACTACCCTCACACCATCTGTATTGGTGGCAGACACCAACAACCCCCCTGGCACTGCCATACTACCCTCACACCATCTGTATTGGTGGCAGACACCGACAACCCCCCTGGCACTGTCATACTACCCTCACACCATCTGTATTGGTGGCAGACACCGACAACCCTCCTGGCACTGTCATACTACCCTCACACCATCTGTATTGGTGGCAGACACCAACAACCCTCTTCCTCATTCTGTGTGCCAAAGTTAAGTTTTGCTTCTCCTCCACTCCACAGACAGAATCCCTTGTTTCCCTCCTCCCCTTACGCTCTCTCCGTCACCCTCTCTCCGTCACCCTCTCTCCGTCACACTCTCTCCGTCACCCTCTCTCCGTCGCACTCTCTCCGTCGCCCTCTCTCCGTCGCCCTCTCTCCGTCACCCTCTCTCCGTCACACTCTCTCCGTCACACTCTCTCCGTCACCCTCTCTCCGTCACCCTCTCTCCGTCACCCTCTCTCCGTCACCCTCTCTCCGTCACACTCTCTCCTCTCTCTTTCTGTTTGCTTTGTTTGCTGCTATGTGTGATTTATTTTCAATTGCAGAAGAAATTGGTCTGGTTGTTATTCTGGCACTGTGATGATGGTGGTTTATAGTTGGGTCTGTGTACAGTGAGAGGAGCTGGTTGTTATTCTGGCACTGAGATGATGGTGGTTTATAGTTGGGTCTGTGTACAGTGAGAGGAGCTGGTTGTTATTCTGGCACTGAGATGATGGTGGTTTATAGTTGGGTCTGTGTACAGTGGTTGTTGTTTTTCTATTCCCATGCAGTTGTTTTAATAGTTGACTTTTCTGTCAATTGTATTTTGTCTGCCAAAACATTTTCATATTCAAAACAGTTGTTTGTGTTCAGTGGAGAACCAGGAAAAATAACAGGGTCTGTGTTCCTGTATTTGTAACAATAGCAGTAATCAGTATTAGTCAGTCTTAATCTAACTATGATGCCTACTCCAAAATTAAGTTCATTTATTTGCCAAATCTCAATAACGGTTTGTGAGACCTCTCAACAATACACAACCTCTTGACAGTAATATATTAGGGTCATTTCAGAGAATAACAATATGGCATACAGTGCATTTTAATGAATTCATATTTGCCAAATGAGTGAACTTTGCCAGGGTTGTGTCCCAAATGGCATCCTATTCCCATAGAGCTCTGGTCAAAAGTAGTGCACTATGTAGGGAATAGGGTGCCAACTTGTGTCCCAAATGGCATCCTATTCCCATAGGGCTCTGGTCAAAAGTAGTGCACTATGTAGGGAATAGCGTGCCAATTTGGATGGTATCTACATTGGTTCCATGACCAGGGTTTACTCCCCCCAACAGTGTGAGATCTTTTAATGGTCTACAATAACCATCATTATGTATATTACTGGTGCTTTTGATGCAATATCTTCATATAATTGATGTTTATTCCAGACTATCTATTCTGGTTCCCAAACCATGCATGAACAAACCACTCCTCATTAGTGTGATAATACGGCATATGGTTAGTTACAGGTGTTTTTCAGACAGTCAACTAGTCTGTCTGTATCGTCACTTCAGGCACAGGAGGTTGGTGGCACTTTAATTGGGGAGGGACGGGCTCGTGTTAATGACTGGAGCGGAATCAGTGGAATGGTATCAAATGCATCAGACACATGGTTTCCATGGTTTCCAGGTGTTTGATTCCGCTCCATTTGCTCTGTTCCGGACGTTATTATGAGCTGTTCTCCCCTCAGCCGCCTCCACTGCTTTCAGCGTGGCATCCGCTGCATCTGTGTTTCAAAACAATGACAAATCTTATGTTCAAAAAAATACCTTTAAAAAAATAATAAAAAAATTACTTCTAGGGGGGGGAAATCTCCCCCTAAAGCAGAATCCGCCATGCCTTGAAATGAAAGTAGCGATCCATTTCAAGGTGTGGCACAACGTTATGAAACGTTGAGTGTTGTTTCTTGATAAAGAGAAAAGCCTTGCGGTCCCGAATGCTGACCCAGTCATGAGACAACCCACAGACCTTGCTGAACCATGTGTAACGGATGTGAAATGGCTAGCTAGTTAGCGGGTACGCGCTACTAGCGTTTCAATCAGTTACGTCACTTGCTCTGAAACCTAGAAGTAGTGTTGCACCTTGCTCTGCAAGGGCCGTGGCTTTTGTGGAGCGATGGGTAACGACACTTCGTGGGTGACTGTTGTCGATGTGTGCAGAGGGTCCCTGGTGAGGGGACGGTTTAAAGTTATACTGTTACACATGTGCCAAAGAGATGATGGTATGTTTGTTTTATTGTGCTACTCTGCTGCTGTCTCAGGCTAGCTAGACCATCTCTCAGGCTAGACAAAAGCGCAGCATGTCTTGTGCACGTTTGTCAATCCCTAATTTAAAATCTATATGACAAAGAATTCGTAGAATAGTGAATGATTGACCTGCTGAAAGATTCACTCAAATGCACTGTTATGGTGTTAAACTCGGGACCACAATAACATCAACAAAACCTCCAGGTAGTCTACTGGTCCAGTACTGTCAGACAAAAGGAACTCTGGATAATAGCATTATCAGTAACCTTAAACACAGATTGCTATTTTTTTTATCCAGTTTATTCCAGAGTTTATGTCTAAGAAGTAAATGGAAGTAATACTTTAAAAAAAAAAGTGTTTAAAATAATTATTGTGAACATTCCGTTTGGTTGATAATAGTATCCTCCGTTTTCATCGCATTATGTGATTTTTGTAAGGTGTTTTAAATGTTTTAACTATGAAAAATATATCTACCAGTATTGACTTATATGGTTTCTATTTAAGTATTTTCAGAGAGAATCCTGAAAATTACAGATGTTAGGAAGAGGCTTTGAGCGATGGATGTTTCAGTGTACTTCAGTAGTTAAATGTAGCATCGGCAGATCTAATTCAAACTGAGCCAGGGATTCAATCCAAGGCGTGTTACAGAGCAGTGGATTGGACAGACACTGCACCTTTAAAAGGCCATTTCTCTGACGTTCAAACGGTAAACGCTGACGGTAAACGCTGTAAATGACGTTAAAGTGGTCTGCTCTATAACGTGCCTAGGCTTGAATCACAGTCTCAGCATCTATTCATTGTTTGATGTTTTTCATATGTAAAACTGTGAATGCTATATTTGGAATATTGTAATTGATGGTTGATCAGAGATACTACATATTTCTAATTATCAGTATTTCAAACTTAAAGTCCTATAAATGATTTATATGATGAAGCACATTCATGAATCAAATATATTAATGTAACTTTGAAAAGCAACAATTAGTGAGAGATAAGCACAATGGATTCTAAAAACGGAATATTTGTCAACCAGCGGACAATGTATTCGTGTCTCTTTAACTTGATGTACCAAACCCCAAGAAATTCCACACAAACCTGCCCGAACAAACCTTAATTACTACAAATAAGTCTTTACAAAATAAAAGTCTTACGTAAATATCAATCAATGTTTTACAGGCCTACAGTCTATCTGCCAAGTCAATCTGCTGCAATGTCAATCTAGCCAAAGTGATACAAATACACTCGAGGAATACGTCATGACAGTTTACAGTAATCTAATTTGAAATGGGTATTTTTAGTAAAGGGTATTCTGGAATATTGATATTTAATAGTTTTTTTTTTGTAGTAAATTTGGGATGTTGTAATGTCTAGACTAACTGGATGAAATAAAAAATAATGAAGTCTCAAAAGGGTTGTACTGTTTTTGTTTTTACTACTAAATGAGGTCACATAAAATCTTCAAATGTGTGTATCTCAGGTGCAATAAAATCCCTCAAAACAAACCTAATTTCTTCGTGGCATGGACTCTACAAGGTGTCGAAAGCAGGGGTGCTGGCCCATGTTGACTCTAATGCTTCCCACAGTTGTGTGGAGTTGGCTGGATGTCCTTTGGGTGGTGGACCATTCTTGATACACACGGGAAACTGTTGAATGTGGAAAAACCCAGCAGCGTTGCAGTTCTTGGCACAAACCGGTGCACCTGACACTTACTACCCCGTTTAAAGGCACTTCAATATTTTGTCTTCACCTTATGAATGGCACACATACCCAATCCATGTCTCAAAGCTGACAAATTCCTTACCCTGTCTCCTCCCCTTCATCTACACTGATTTGAAGTGGATTTAACAACTGACATCAATAAGGGATCATACCTTTCACTTGGATTCACCTGGTCAATCATAATGTTTTGTACGCTCAGTGTACATATCAAGTGGGTAAAACCGGATGTAAACATTATTAAAGTGACCAGTGTTCAGTGTCTATGTACATAGGGCAGCCGTCTCTAAAGTTCAGGGTACTGGGCGTAGGGCGGCTAGTAGTGACTGTTTAACAGTATGATTCACTGGACATAGATGCTGTTTATCAGCCAATCCCAGCTTTAGTGCACCTGTCCTGTCTCCACCTTCTAGATGGCGGCGATGTGAACAGGCTGTGGTGGCTGAGGTCCTTGATGATCTTGGCCTTCCTGTGACATCGGATGCTGTCAGCGTCCTGGAGCGCAGGACTGGAGCCTTAACCATGTGACCTGACCAGGGGTTATTCAGTCTCCATGTAACAAAATATGAAAAAGTACATAAATATAACATTTTCATCATCTCTCATTCAAACCCAGACAGGCAAAACCACTGGTTGCTTACTGCCATCTACTGGTCAAGGTTAGACACAGCAGATATTTTTTCCACCATAGTGCACTTTACTGCAGTAAGAATGTTTTATCCATTTAAAAAGCAAATCAAGTGGATTTGATGGGTCAGAATGATGCTGTGTGTTTAAATTAACATAAACAGAAGAACAAGGTCAAAGCAGTTTATTCCAAGATAATTATACAGACAACCTATATTGAAACACTAATGCCTTCCACACACAACCCCCCCCTCCTGGATAGCTTCCACACACAACCCCCCCCTCCTGGATAGCTTCCACACACAACCCCCCCCTCCTGGATAGCTTCCACACACAACCCCCCCCTCCTGGATAGCTTCCACACACAACCCCCCCCTCCTGGATAGCTTCCACACAACCCCCCCCTCCTGGATAGCTTCCACACACAACCCCCCCCCCCCTCCTGGATAGCTTCCACACAACCCCCTCCTGGATAGCTTCCACACACAACCCCCTCCTGGATAGCTTCCACACACAACCCCCCCCCTCCTGGATAGCTTCCACACACAACCCCCCCTCCTGTATAGCTTCCACACACAACCCCCCCTCCTGTATAGCTTCCACACACAACCCCCCCTCCTGTATAGCTTCCACACACAACCCCCCCCTCCTGGATAGCTTCCACACACAACCCCCCCCCCTCCTGGATAGCTTCCACACACAACCCCCCCCCTCCTGGATAGCTTCCACACACAACCCCCCCCCTCCTGGATAGCTTCCACACACACAACCCCCCCCCTCCTGTATAGCTTCCACACACAACCCCCCCCCCTCCTGGATAGCTTCCACACACAACCCCCCCCCCTCCTGGATAGCTTCCACACACAACCCCCCCCCCCTCCTGGATAGCTTCCACACACAACCCCCCCCCCCCCTCCTGGATAGCTTCCACACACAACCCCCCCCCCCCCCCTCCTGGATAGCTTCCACACACAACCCCCCCCCCCTCCTGGATAGCTTCCACACACAACCCCCCCCCCTCCTGGATAGCTTCCACACACAACCCCCCCCCCTCCTGGATAGCTTCCACACACAACCCCCCCCTCCTGGATAGCTTCCACACACAACCCCCCCCTCCTGGATAGCTTCCACACACACAACCCCCCTCCTGCATAGCTTCCACACACAACCCCCCCCCTCCTGTATAGCTTCCACACACAACCCCCCCCCTCCTGGATAGCTTCCACACACAACCCCCCCCTCCTGGATAGCTTCCACACACAACCCCCCCCCCCCTTCTGGATAGCTTCCACACACAACCCCCCCCCCCCTTCTGGATAGCTTCCACACACAACCCCCCCCCCCGGATAGCTTCCACACACAACCCCCCCCCCCTCCTGGATAGCTTCCACACACAACCCCCCCCCCCTCCTGGATAGCTTCCACACACAACCCCCCCCCCCCCTCCTGGATAGCTTCCACACACAACCCCCCCCCCCCCCTCCTGGATAGCTTCCACACACAACCCCCCCCCCCCTCCTGGATAGCTTCCACACACAACCCCCCCCCCCTCCTGGATAGCTTCCACACACAACCCCCCCCCCTCCTGGATAGCTTCCACACACAACCCCCCCCTCCTGGATAGCTTCCACACACAACCCCCCCCCTCCTGGATAGCTTCCACACACACAACCCCCCTCCTGCATAGCTTCCACACACAACCCCCCCCCTCCTGTATAGCTTCCACACACAACCCCCCCCCTCCTGGATAGCTTCCACACACAACCCCCCCCTCCTGGATAGCTTCCACACACAACCCCCCCCCCCCTTCTGGATAGCTTCCACACACAACCCCCCCCCCCCTTCTGGATAGCTTCCACACACAACCCCCCCCCCCCGGATAGCTTCCACACACAACCCCCCCCCTCCTGGATAGCTAGATACATGTACTGACTGACACTATGGTATGCATATAAGAGCACAATGAAACTGGCATCTAATGTGGAGGAACCAGTATGGGTCTACATTGTGTTGCATAACTACATCATGTTGAAAAGCACAGCAACTCAGATGAATGAAACACAGATGACAAGCCACTACTAGTTCAACTAACAAGCAGGCCTTCTGGCATGATCAGTCATGACCGCAATATGAATGAAGAGGACTTACAATCTCCTATCCTTCTTGTCCTGCTAGCTTCACATTGGGTGTTTCATAGTGTCTCTAGCAATATAGTCTTGAATGACACTTGGAAATCAACTTTAGAACTCTATTTCAGTCATCCTTGTGTGGTGCATCTACCAAAAACCCAGATGTTACTGACCCACGTCTTCCTGGTGCCCCCCCCCCCCCCACACACGTCTTCCTGGTGCCCCCCCGAGACCCAGATGTTACTGACCCACTGGTCTTCCTGGTTTTCAAAATGTCCCATCACACACACAATCACATATTACTTCTACCATGTAACATCGGTTGTTTCATTCACAGTGAAGAATTGACATTCAATAACGGACTCTTGGCTGTTCTACACAGGTCTGTGTTACTAATCCAGTGAATTACATAATTAAAAATGCAATTCCAATTCTTCTTCGAGAAACTCAGTCAATAAATAGTGTGGTAAAGCAGACGAGCCAATCAGCTGCAGACTCCTGCTGAGCACGGCCTTATCTTTGGAATGTGTTGGACTTTGAGTATAGAATTGGCACTTGAGTAACGTTTACTGGTACAAATGGTTACACGAGTATTCTGCAGTAAGAGATCCTTAGAGTTTATACAGTACATTCTTAAATGATTACTCACATACTGTATATATATATATCCTAATTCGAGAAAACAATGTTTATGTTGGAAACATATGGATGACAAACATGTTTCTAACAAACAAACAAACATCCTCAACAACATTCCTTCGTTTTCCAAGGAAAATATATGACAAAGTACAAATAAGTACTGTGATAATTGTTTTTGTCTTTAAATAAGGCTAATATAAATACTCTCCTTACAAAATGGGTGGTTTGAGCCCTGAATTCTGATTGGCTGAAAGCCATGGTATATCAGACCATATACCACGTGTATGACATTTATTTTTACTGTTCTAATTACGTTGGTAACCAGTTTATAATAGCAATAAGGCTCCTCGGGGGTTTGTGATGTGTGGCCAATGTACCACGGCTAAGGGCTGTGTCCCGGCACTCCGTGTTACATTGTGCGTAAGAACAGCCCTTAGCCGTGGTATATTGGCCATATACCACACCTCCTCGGGCCTCATTGCTTAATTATACAATCATAATATACAACAGTATATTTAATACACTTCTGCTGCCTCAGAAGGATTTTTGTTTTTTTGTCACACTAAGTACACTTTAACATGGGGCACCATTTTAGGGTGTCTTTGGATAAATGTCAAAAGATTGTCTCTGCAAACCTTCATATTATAAGCACATAGAAAAAGATTGCAGTGCAGTCTTCCTAATGACACCTGCATCGTCTTTCAGCTGAAGCTCTTAACACCCTGGACAAAGAGTCCGAGCTCCTATAAGACCCCAGTGTAAGACCCCTTCCCCTGAGGGTACAAGTGGCCATTGACAAAAGACACAGGCAGCGGTAGAGTGAACATGAAGCCCTCCCAGGCACCCATTGGAGTGCACACTGTCAGTCAGACGGTGTGGGGCAACAGAAAGGCTTTTTCAAGTCAAAAGATGTCACCCTGGGGGCACCTGTGTAGATGGATGGGGCAATTAACTTATGTAACCCACTTAGCCTTCGCTACCTTAAGTTAGCTTAGCGTAGCCTAGTCAAGCATAAAATGGCTAAACCAAGCTTAAATTAGCATAGACTAGAGTAGCTTAGCATAACCTAGCCTCAGACAAACTCCTCCTCGCAGAGGGCCTCCCCCACCAGCAATGAGTGTTTGTCGGGTTCGCTGAGGGCCATGCTGTTCAGGGAGTGCTTTGATTGGAGGGAGTTGATGGAGGCGCGGCTGAAGTTAACAACGCGGTCCAATAGGCTCAGCTTGGGGGAGGAACGGCGCAGCTCGCCCATGCCGATGTGTACGCTGACGTCTGATAGGCTTGCAGCGTCTCTCTTCTGACTGCCCAGACGAGACTCCAGCAGCTCAGCGCTGGGCTTAGTGTAGCTACAAACACAGAGAGAGGAGAGTTAGTGTAGCTACAAACACAGAGAGAGGAGAGTTAGTGTAGCTACAAACACAGAGAGAGGAGAGTTAGTGTAGCTACAAACACAGAGAGAGAGAGAGAGAGGAGAGTTAGTGTAGCTACAAACACAGAGAGAGAGAGAGAGAGGAGAGTTAGTGTAGCTACAAACACAGAGAGAGAGAGAGGAGAGTTAGTGTAGCTACAAACACAGAGAGAGAGAGAGGAGAGTTAGTGTAGCTACAAACACAGAGAGAGAGAGAGGAGAGTTAGTGTAGCTACAAACACAGAGAGAGAGAGAGGAGAGTTAGTGTAGCTACAAACACAGAGAGAGAGAGAGGAGAGTTAGTGTAGCTACAAACACAGAGAGAGAGAGAGGAGAGTTAGTGTAGCTACAAACACAGAGAGAGAGAGAGGAGAGTTAGTGTAGCTACAAACACAGAGAGAGAGAGAGGAGAGTTAGTGTAGCTACAAACACAGAGAGAGAGAGAGGAGAGTTAGTGTAGCTACAAACACAGAGAGAGAGAGAGGAGAGTTAGTGTAGCTACAAACACAGAGAGAGAGAGAGGAGAGTTAGTGTAGCTACAAACACAGAGAGAGAGAGAGGAGAGTTAGTGTAGCTACAAACACACAGAGAGAGAGAGGAGAGTTAGTGTAGCTACAAACACACAGAGAGAGTTAGTGTAGCTACAAACACACAGAGAGAGAGTTAGTGTAGCTACAAACACACAGAGAGAGAGTTAGTGTAGCTACAAACACACAGAGAGAGAGTTAGTGTAGCTACAAACACACAGAGAGAGAGGAGAGTTAGTGTAGCTACAAACACAGAGAGAGAGGAGAGTTAGTGTAGCTACAAACAGAGAGAGAGGAGAGTTAGTGTAGCTACAAACAGAGAGAGAGGAGAGTTAGTGTAGCTACAAACAGAGAGAGAGAAGAGTTAGTGTAGCTACAAACACAGAGAGAGAGAGAAGAGTTAGTGTAGCTACAAACACAGAGAGAGAGAGAAGAGTTAGTGTAGCTACAAACACAGAGAGAGAGAGAAGAGTTAGTGTAGCTACAAACACAGAGAGAGAGAGAAGAGTTAGTGTAGCTACAAACACAGAGAGAGAGAGAGGAGAGTTAGTGTAGCTACAAACACAGAGAGAGGAGAGTTAGTGTAGCTACAAACACAGAGAGAGAGGAGAGTTAGTGTAGCTACAAACACAGAGAGAGAGAGGAGAGTTAGTGTAGCTACAAACACAGAGAGAGAGGAGAGTTAGTGTAGCTACAAACAGAGAGAGAGGAGAGTTAGTGTAGCTACAAACAGAGAGAGAGAGGAGAGTTAGTGTAGCTACAAACAGAGAGAGAGAGGAGAGTTAGTGTAGCTACAAACAGAGAGAGAGAGGAGAGTTAGTGTAGCTACAAACAGAGAGAGAGAGGAGAGTTAGATACAGAAACAATAAGACACTACAAGTTGTAGTTCAGTGCTGGATTTAGAGTAACTAAGGTGCCGAGGAGAGCTAACACACAGAAATACCACAGCTTGATGGGAAACTGGCACCTGGTCTGGTAACTCACCATCTGAGTAGTAGAGAGGACAGCACCACCGAGACAGAGGACAGGGCCATGGCAGCAGAACCCATCCATGGCTGGAGAACCAGACCAACAGGCATGAACACACCAGCAGCGATAGGGATCCCCACCAGGTTATAGACCAGAGCAAACACAAAGTTGATCCTGATTCTCTTGACGGTCTTCTTGGACAGGTCAATACTCCCCACCACATCCAGCAGGTCATTCTGTAGACACGGGGGGAGAGAGAAAGAGACACGGGGGGAGAGAGAAAGAGACACGGGGGGAGAGAGAAAGAGACACGGGGGGAGAGAGAAAGAGACACGGGGGGAGAGAGAAAGAGACACGGGGGGGAGAGAGAAAGAGACACGGGGGGGGAGAGAGGAAAACTTAGTATTCAAGACAGACTGAGCTTTACCATTACAATAAAAGTGCGCAATTCTTCAAAAATGAATTTGAGGCAGACAGATTAACATGTAGAGATGATCAGGGGCCTCCCGGGTGGCGCAGTGGTCTAGGGCACTGCATCGCAGTGCTAGCTGCGCCACCAGAGTCTCTGGGTTCGCGCCCAGGCTCTGTCGCAGCCGGCCGCGACCGGGAGGTCCGTGGGGCGACGCACAATTGGCATAGCGTCGTCCAGGTTAGGGAGGGTTTGGCCGGTAGGGATATCCTTGTCTCATCGCGCTCCAGCGACTCCTGTGGCGGGCCGGGCGCAGTGCGCGCTAACCAAGGGGGCCAGGTACACAGTGTTTCCTCCGACACATTAGTGCGGCTGGCTTCCGGGTTGGAGGTGCGCTGGCTTCCGGGTTGGAGGTGCGCTGTGTTAAGAAGCAGTGCGGCTTGGTTGGGTTGTGCTTCGTCTCTCCCGAGCCCGTACGGGAGTTGTAGCGATGAGACAAGATAGTAATTACTAGCGATTGGATACCACGAAAATTGGGGAGAAAATGGGATAAAAAAAATAAAAAAACATGTAGAGACGATCAGACCGATTAACGTGTAGAGACGATCAGACAGCCAGACAGATTAACGTGTAGAGACGATCAGACAGATTAACGTGTGGAGACGAACAGACCGATTAACGTGTAGAGACGATCAGACAGCCAGACAGATTAACGTGTAGAGACGATCAGACAGCCAGACAGATTAACGTGTAGAGACGATCAGACAGCCAGACAGATTAACGTGTAGAGACGAACATGTAGACCTGCATTGCTTGCTGTTTGGTGTTTTAGACTGGGTTTCTGTACAGCACTTTGAGATACCAGCTGATGTAAGAAGGACTTTATAAATACATTTTATTTGAAATAAATTTGATTTGGAGGTCGACCGATTAATTAGGGCCGATTTTAAGTTTTCATAACAATCGGTAATCAGCATTTTTGGACGCCGATAATGGCCGATTACATTGCACTCCACAAGGAAACTGCGTGTTATGCGAGTGCAGCAAGGAGCCACGGTAAGGTGCTAGCTAGCATTAAACGTATCTTATAAAAAACAATCAATCTTAACATAATCACTAGTTAACTACACATGGTTGATGATATTACTAGTTTAACTAGCTTGTCCTGCGTTGCATATAATCAATGCGGTGCCTGTTAATTTATCATCGAATCACAGCCTACTTTGCCAAATGGGTGATGATTTAACTTCTTGAGGGCAGGGGACAGCATTTTCACTTTCGGGAAAAATATCATGCCAAAATTCAACTGCTTGCTACTCATCCCCAGAATATAAGATATGCATATTATTAGTAGATTTGGATAGAAAACACTCTGAAGTTTCTAAAACTGTTTGAATCATGTCTGTGAGAATAACATAACTTATGTAGCAGGCAAAACCCTGAGGACAAACCATTCAGAATTTGTATTTTTTTTATGTCACTGTCTTTTCAATGAGGTTTTTTAGAGACACCAGATTTCTAATGGACTTGCTTGCAGTTCCTACCGCTTCCACTGGATGTCACCAGTCCTTGGAAATCGGTTGAGGTTATTCCTTTGTGTAGTGAAGAAGTAGGGCTATCGTAAATGAGGGTCACATGAACTAAATATTTTTAGAGAGTCACGTTACGAAAAAAGTTGCGTCAGATTGTTTTCGTTTTGTATTGAACACAGATCATCCCGTCTTCAAATTGATCGATTATTAACGTTTAAAAATACCTAACGTTGTATTACCAAAGTAGTTTGAAATGTTTTGGTAAAGTTTACATGTAACTTTTGATATATTTTGTAGTGACTTGGCGAAAGTTGGAAGCTGTGTTTTTCTGGATGAAACGGTCCAAATAAATTGACATTTTGGATATATATCGACCGAATTAAATCGAACAAAAAGGACCATTTGTGATGTTTATGGGACATATTGGAGTGCCAACAAAAGAATTTCGTCAAAGGTAAGGCATGATTTATATTTTATTTCTGCGTTTTGTGTCGTGCCTGCAGTGATGAAATATCCTTCTCTCTTTGTTTACTTTTGTGCTATCATCAGATAATAGCATCTTATGCTTTCGCCGAAAAACTTTTTTGAAATCTGACATGTTGGCTGGATTCACAACGAGTGTAGCTTTAATTTGGTATCTTACATGTGTGATTTAATGAAAGTTAGATTTTTATATCATGTTATTTGAATATGGCGCGCTGTATTTTCCCTGGCTATTGGCCGGTGGGACGTTTGCGTCCCACCTGCCCCAGAGAAGTTAACAAAAGCGCATTCGCGAAAAAAGCACTTGTCGTTGCATATAATAAAGTACCTAACCATAAACATCAATGCCTTTCTTAAAATGAATACGCAAGTATAAAGGGCCTCCCGGGTGGCGCAGTGGTCTAGGGCACTGCATCGCAGTGCTAGCTGCGCCACCAGAGTCTCTGGGTTCGCGCCCAGGCTGGGCTGGGTTCGCGCCCAGGCTCTGTCGCAGCCGGCCGCAACCGGGAGGTCCGTGGGGCGACGCACAATTGGCATAGCGTCGTCCGGGTTAGGGAGGGTTTGGCCGGTAGGGATATCCTTGTCTCAGTATGTAAAATGTAATAAAAATGTATGCACTCTACTGTAAGTCGCTCTGGATAAGAGCGTCTGCTAAATGACTAAAATGTAAAAAATGTAAATGTATATATTTTTAAACCTGCATTTTAACTAAAAAGAAATTCATGTTAGCAGGCAATATTAACTAGGGAAATTGTGTCAATTCTCTTGCGTTCTATGCAAGCAGAGTCGGGGTATATGCAGCAGTTTGGGCCGCCTGGCTCGTTGCGAACTGTGTGAAGACCATTTCTTCCTAACAAAGACCGAAATTAATTTGCCAGAATTTTACATAACATTGAAGGTTGTGCAATATTTAGACTTATGGATGCCACCCGTTAGATAAAATACGAAACGGTTCCGTATTTCACTGAAAGAATAAACATTTTGTTTTCGAAATTATAGTTTCTGGATTTGACCATATTAATGACCTACGGCTTGTATTTCTGTGTTTATTATATTATAATTAAGTCTATGATTTGATAGAGCAGTCTGACTGAGCGGTGGTAGGCAGCAGCAGGCTCGTAAGCATTCATTCAAACAGCACTTTACTGCGTTTGCCAGCAGCTCTTAGCAATGCTTGAGGCACAGAGCTGTTTATGACTTCAAGCCTATCAACTCCCGAGATTAGGCTGGCAATACTAAAGTGCCTATAAGAACATCCAATAAAAGTTATATGAAATACAAATCGTATAGAGAGAAATAGTTCTATAATTCCTATAATAACTACAACCTAAAACTTCTTACCTGGGAATATTGAAGACTCATGTTAAAAGGAACCACCAGCTTTCTCATGTTCTGAGCAAGGAACTTAAATGTTAGCTTTTTTTACATGGCACATATTCACTTTTACTTTCTTCTCCAACGCTGTTTTTACAATATTTAAACCAAATTGAACATGTTACATTATTTATTTGAGACTAAATAGATTTTATTTATGTATTATCTTAAGTTAAAATAAGTGTTCATTCAGTATTGTTGTAATTGTATTGTTGTAATTGTCATTATTACAAATAATATAATAAATCGGCCGATTAATCGGTATCAGCTTTTTTGGTCCTCCAATAATTGGTATCGGTGTTGAAAAATCATAAATCGGTCAACCTCTAGTAGGGACGATCAGACAGCCAGACAGATTAACGTGTAGAGACGATCAGACAGATTAACGTGTAGAGACGATCAGACAGATTAACGTGTAGAGACGATCAGACAGATTAACGTGTAGAGACGATCAGACAGATTAACGTGTAGAGACGATCAGACAGATTAACGTGTAGAGACGATCAGACAGATTAACGTGTAGAGACGATCAGACAGCCAGACAGATTAACATGTAGAGACGATCAGACAGATTAACGTGTAGAGACGATCAGACAGATTAACGTGTAGAGACGATCAGACAGATTAACGTGTAGAGACGATCAGACAGCCAGACAGATTAACATGTAGAGACGATCAGACAGATTAACGTGTAGAGACGATCAGACAGCCAGACAGATTAACATGTAGAGACGATCAGACAGATTAACGTGTAGAGACGATCAGACAGCCAGACAGATTAACATGTAGAGACGATCAGACAGATTAACATGTGGGGACGATCAGACAGATTAACATGTGGGGACGATCAGACAGATTAACGTGTAGAGACGATCAGACAGATTAACATGTAGAGACGATCAGACAGATTAACGTGTAGAGACGATCAGACAGCCAGACAGATTAACGTGTAGAGACGATCAGACAGATTAACGTGTAGAGACGATCAGACAGCCAGACAGATTAACATGTAGAGACGATCAGACAGATTAACATGTAGAGACGATCAGACAGATTAACATGTAGAGACGATCAGACAGATTAACATGTAGAGACGATCAGACAGATTAACGTGTAGAGACGATCAGACAGCCAGACAGATTAACGTGTAGAGACGATCAGACAGATTAACGTGTAGAGACGATCAGACAGATTAACATGTAGAGACGATCAGACAGATTAACATGTAGAGACGATCAGACAGATTAACATGTAGAGACGATCAGACAGATTAACATGTAGAGACGATCAGACAGATTAACGT
This sequence comes from Salvelinus namaycush, assembly GCF_016432855.1. NCBI lineage: Eukaryota > Metazoa > Chordata > Actinopteri > Salmoniformes > Salmonidae > Salvelinus > Salvelinus namaycush. The sequence continues at coordinate 4,703,677 of NC_052311.1, forward strand.
GTAGAGACGATCAGACAGATTAACGTGTAGAGACGATCAGACAGCCAGACAGATTAACGTGTAGAGACGATCAGACAGATTAACATGTAGAGACGATCAGACAGATTAACGTGTAGAGACGATCAGACAGCCAGACAGATTAACGTGTAGAGACGATCAGACAGCCAGACAGATTAACGTGTAGAGACGATCAGACAGCCAGACAGATTAACGTGTAGAGACGATCAGACAGATTAACGTGTAGAGACGATCAGACAGATTAACGTGTAGAGACGATCAGACAGATTAACGTGTAGAGACGATCAGACAGATTAACGTGTAGAGACGATCAGACAGCCAGACAGATTAACATGTAGAGACGATCAGACAGATTAACATGTAGGGACGATCAGACAGCCAGACAGATTAACGTGTAGAGACGATCAGACAGCCAGACAGATTAACGTGTAGAGACAATCAGACAGCCAGACAGATTAACGTGTAGAGACAATCAGACAGCCAGACAGATTAACGTGTAGAGACGATCAGACAGATTAACGTGTAGAGACGATCAGACAGATTAACGTGTAGAGACGATCAGCCAGCCAGACAGATATACATCCATCCACTCAGCTCCTCACCCTGATCAGCACCACGTCAGCTGCCTCTATGGCCACGTCAGTGCCAGTTCCAATGGCGATGCCAACGTCTGCCATGGCCAGAGCGGGCGAGTCGTTGACCCCGTCACCCACCATGGCCACCCTCTTCCCTGCCTGCTGCAGCTGCTCTACCTTGGCCACCTTGTGGGACGGCAGCACCTCCGCAAACACCTTCCTGATGCCCACCTGGAGGAGACAGAGAGACAGCTAAATGACAGTTCACAAGACACAATCAAACCACATTTACACCTTCCTGATGCCCACCTGGAGGAGACAGAGAGACAGCTAAATGACAGTTCACAAGACACAATAAAAGCACATTTCCATTTGGGTTGTTAATCAGATGCTGTTATCCAGAGTGACATGTTCTGGTTCAGTGGATACATTCATAAACATTATATTTGCATGTAGTAGTCGATGTAGTCTCCCGTGACCTCTGAACCCCACCCAGCCAGTCCAGTCCCCTACCTGAGCAGCGATGGCCCGTGCTGTCTTGCTGTTGTCTCCAGTCATCAGAATCACCTCCAGCCCCATGGCCTGCAGGGTGTGAACCGCCAACTCTGCCTCAGGCTTCACTGTGTCTGCTATGGCTATCATGGCACATAGAAGACCTACAGAGAGAGACCCACGGGGGGAGAGAGAGACAGGGGGAGAGAGAGAGAGACAGGGGGAGAGAGAGAGAGACAGGGGGAGAGAGAGAGAGACAGAGAGACAGAGAGAGACAGAGAGAGACAGAGAGAGACAGAGAGAGAGAGAGGGAGGGGAGAGTGATTATATACACTCAGCAACACAATGGATTAAAGATTGGAAACTCCTAAGGCTACTCAGTACTCACTGTCGACTGCCACCAGTACAGCAGTGCGTCCTCTGCGTTCATGTTCATTCATGGTCTCGTCAACATCAGGTCTGATCTGCAGTCCGTTCCTCCTCATCCACTCCCTGTTCCCTATCAACACCACGTAGGATGCTGTCTGCACCAGGGCTATAGAGGAACACACAGAGAGGTTACTGGTTCCCTATCAACACCACGTAGGATGCTGTCTGCACCAGGGCTATAGAGGAACACACAGAGAGGTTACTGGTTCCCTATCAACACCACGTAGGATGCTGTCTGCACCAGGGCTATAGAGGAACACACAGAGAGGTTACTGGTTCCCTATCAACACCACGTAGGATGCTGTCTGCACCAGGGCTATAGAGGAACACACAGAGAGGTTACTGGTTCCCTATCAACACCACGTAGGATGCTGTCTGCACCAGGGCTATAGAGGAACACACAGAGAGGTTACTGATTCCCTATCAACACCACATAGGATGCTGTCTGCACCAGGGCTATAGAGGAACACACAGAGAGGTTACTGGTTCCCTATCAACACCACGTAGGATGCTGTCTGCACCAGGGCTATAGAGGAACACACAGAGAGGTTACTGGTTCCCTATCAACTCCACGTAGGATGCTGTCTGCACCAGGGCTATAGAGGTACACACAGAGAGGTTACTGGTTCCCTATCAACTCCACGTAGGATGCTGTCTGCACCAGGGCTATAGAGGTACACACAGAGAGGTTACTGGTCCCTATCAACACCACGTAGGATGCTGTCTGCACCAGGGCTATAGAGGAACACACAGAGAGGTTACTGGTTCCCTATCAACACCACGTAGGATGCTGTCTGCACCAGGGCTATAGAGGAACACACAGAGAGGTTACTGGTTCCCTATCAACACCACGTAGGATGCTGTCTGCACCAGGGCTATAGAGGTACACACAGAGAGGTTACTGGTTCCCTATCAACTCCACGTAGGATGCTGTCTGCACCAGGGCTATAGAGGTACACACAGAGAGGTTACGGGTTCTCTGTCTGCACCAGGGCTATAGAGGAACACAGAGAGGTTACTGGTTCTCTGTCTGCACCAGGGCTATAGAGGAACACAGAGGAATAATAGGGGTTAGACTAGAATATATCCTAGATTGTAGACAGAATGTATAGCATGCATTTCAATCGATGCAGTGGAAACAGGCCTTATGGTGAATAATAATTGACAATAAGGGCTAATTTAAGATTGTATTTTCCATTCGGCTTTAAAACAATTGAAAATAGCTGTCCTATTTTGCACTACATATCCCAGTACGCACTGAGAGGCTGCGGGTCCATGATGAGGGGGTGTGATCCTGGCCGGGTTCTGGAGTCACTGATCTGGACCAGAACACTGTTTCTTTGGTTGTTGTCTTCACTGTCACTGTCCTCCTGATGTTGTCTCAGCAGGGTCTCTGTGTTACTGACCTAACACACACACACACAGTTTATTACACAGTCGTCACGGTCCTCTCCTGATGGTCTCTGTGTTACTGACCTAACACACACACACACACAATTTATTACACAGCCGTCACGGTCCTCTCCTGATGGTCTCAGTGTTACTGACCTAACACACACACACACACACACACAGCTGTCACGGTCCTCTCCTGATGGTCTCAGTGTTACTGACCTGGCATCGTATTCCACAGCCTGGCACAGCCTGGAAGTCAGTACACGCACCAAGGGACTCCGTACCCAGCTCCTAATACAGAGATAGATTAGAACACTTCATCTGGATCCACAATGACAGATATTGACAATGACAAATATTTGAAGTCATCCAGACACTTGGAATGATCCACTCACGACCAGTCTCCTACCTGTCAGCTGTAGGACTGAGGTTCAGGTGGACTCACCCGTTTACAGTACTTGGTAACGGCATCAGACTCACCCGTTTACAGTACTTGGTGACGGCATCAGACTCACCCGTTTACAGTACTTGGTGACGGCATCAGACTCACCCGTTTACAGTACTTGGTGACGGCATCAGACTCACCCGTTTACAGTACTTGGTGATGGAATCAGACTCACCCGTTTACAGTACTTGGTGATGGAATCAGACTCACCCGTTTACAGTACTTGGTGATGGAATCAGACTCACCCGTTTACAGTACTTGGTGATGGAATCAGACTCACCTGTTTACAGTACTTGGTAACAGAATCAGACTCACCTGTTTACAGTACTTGGTAACAGAATCAGACTCACCCGTTTACAGTACTTGGTAACAGAATCAGACTCACCCGTTACCAGTACTTGGTAACAGAATCAGACTCACCCGTTACCAGTACTTGGTAACAGAATCAGACTCACCCGTTACCAGTACTTGGTAACAGAATCAGACTCACCCGTTTACAGTACTTGGTAACAGAATCAGACTCACCCGTTTACAGTACTTGGTAACAGAATCAGACTCACCCGTTTACAGTACTTGGTAACAGAATCAGACTCACCCGTTTACAGTACTTGGTAACGGCATCAGACTCACCCGTTTACAGTACTTGGTAACAGAATCAGACTCACCCGTTTACAGTACTTGGTAACAGAATCAGACTCACCCGTTTACAGTACTTGGTAACAGAATCAGACTCACCCGTTTACAGTACTTGGTAACAGAATCAGACTCACCTGTTTACAGTACTTGGTGATGGAATCAGACTCACCTGTTTACAGTACTTGGTGATGGAATCAGACTCACCTGTTTACAGTACTTGGTGATGGAATCAGACTCACCTGTTTACAGTACTTGGTAACAGAATCAGACTCACCTGTTTACAGTACTTGGTGATGGCAGCTCCCAGCGGGTGTTCACTGTTGTTCTCTGCGGTCCCTACGATGGCCAGCAGACGGGAGCGAGGCATCCTGTTCCCCTCCACTACAATCTTCACCTGGATGACTTTAGGAGCTCCGTAGGTGATGGTACCCGTCTTATCAAACACCACTGTCTGGATCTGGAAAATATACCGTTTTTCTGTAATGAGTTAGCAATAAGGGAAGCGATAGTATAGCGATCCTCAGACAATTTAATAACATACACCCAGTAACTGCAACAGTCGCAAATAATCAGATTCTGACTACAAACACGAGGCATAACATATCAAATCGAATGATTTTTACTATCAATATGATATTATTAGTGATAGACTATTGTCTGATTGGTAGTGTCTTCTCACCTTGTGTGCCATCTCTAGTGGTTCCCCTCCCTTGATGAGGATACCGTTCTGAGCACCCACCCCCGTGCCCACCATCACAGCTGTCGGGGTTGCCAGGCCCAGAGAGCAGGGGCAGGCGATACACAGCACCGTGATGGAGGCCTGGAAGGCAAACCTGATCACGGCTTCTGCCTTGGAGATGCTCTTATCATAGCCCTGTAGAGGGAGACAGAGACGTTAGACAGGGTAGTCTACAGCTTGGAGATGCTCTTATCATAGCCCTGTAGAGGGAGACAGAGAAACAGGGGAACAGTCTGGATTACATTTCAATAGTCTAATGCTGATTTCCTCTCCCTTGCCTCCTTCCCTTGATCAGCCTCCACTGTTTAACTTCTTTGGGGTAGGGGGCAGTATTTTCACGTCCGGATGAAAAGCATGCTCAGAGTAAACGGCCTGCTACAAAGCCATAAAAGCTAGAATATGCATATTATTAGTAGATTTGGATAGAAAACACTCTGAAGTTTCTAAAACTGTTTGAATGATGTCTGTGAGTATAACAGAACTCATCAGGCAGGCAAAAACCTGAGAAAAAAATCCAACCAGGAAGTGGGAATTCTGAGGTTGGTCGATTTTCAAATCAGCTCCTATTGAAGATACAGTGGGATATTGGTAATGTTGCACTTCCTACGGCTTCCACTAGATGTCAACAGTCGTTAGAACCTTGTCTGATGCCTCTACTGTTTAGTGGGGCCGAAGGAGAGGAATTAGTCAGGTCTGCCATGAGGTGACCATGCTCTGACCATGCGCGTTCACCTGAGAGCGAGCTCTGTTCCATCGCAATTCTGAAGACACAGGAATACTCTGGTTGGAACATTATTGAAGAATTATGTTAAAAACATCCTAAAGATTGATTCAATACTTCGTTTGTCATGTTTTTACGGACTGTAATATAACTTTTTAAACTTTTCGTCCGTACTTTCCGCTGGACCTGCCCGCGCGTCGTGAGTTTGGAAAGTGTACTGAACGCTAGAACAACAAGGAGGAATTTGGACATAAATGACGGACATTATCGAACAAAACAAACATTTATTGTGGAACTGGGATTCCTGGGAGTGCATTCCGATGAAGATCATCAAAGGTAAGTGAATGTTTATAATGTGACTTCTGTTGACTGCATAATATGGCGGCTATATTTGTGTCTTGATTGGGCTCCGAGCGCCGACTCAGATTATTGCATGGTTTTCTTTTTCCGTAAAGCTTTTTTGAAAATCTGACACAGCGGTTGCATTAAGGAGAAGTGCATCTAAAAGTCCATGCATAACAGTTGTATCTTTTAGCAATGTTTATTATGAGTATTCCTGTAAACTGATGTGGCTCTCTGCAAAATCACCGGATGTTTTGTGACTTCTGAACGTAAGGCGCCAATGTAAACTCAGATTTTTGGATATAAATATGAACTTCACCGAACAAAACATACATGTATTGTGTAACATGAAGTCCTATGAGTGTCATCTGATGAAGATCATCAAAGGTTAGTGATTAATTTTATCTATATTTCTGCTTTTTGTGAATCCTCTCTTTGGCTGGAAAAATGGCTGTGTTATTCTGTGACTAGGTGCTGACCTAACATAATCGTTTGGTTTGCTTTCGTCGTAAAGCCTTTTTGAAATCAGACACTGTGGCTGGATTTACAACAAGTGTATCTTTAAAATGGTGTAAAATACATGTATGTTTGAGGAATTTTAATTATGGGATTTCTGTTGTTTTGAATTTAGCGCCCTGCAGTTTCACTGGCTGTTGAAGAGGTGGGACGCTACCGCTACCTACGCTACCGTCCCACGTACCCTAGAGAGGTTAAACAGGAAGTAGACAGGTGACAGCAGATTCCCCACTAGGCCTTTCCCATACTGCTCTCACAAAGAGACAGGATTTAAATGAAAATTATGTAAATACCTGATTTAAGTGGAATGATTTAGCTAAATACACCCCCTGTAAAAGTTTACACACAGATATCAGCATAGTAAAGGTTTTTACACAGATAACAGTATAGTACAGGTTTTTACACAGATATCAGCATAGTAAAGGTTTTTACACAGATATCAGTATAGTACAGGTTTTTACACAGATATCAGTATAGTAAAGGTTTTTACACAGATATCAGTATAGTAAAGGTTTTTACACAGATATCAGTATAGTAAAGGTTTTTACCCAGATATCAGTATAGTAAAGGTTTTTACCCAGATATCAGTATAGTAAAGGTTTTTACCCAGATATCAGTATAGTAAAGGTTTTTACACAGATATCTGTATAGTAAAGGTTTTTACACAGATATCTGTATAGTAAAGGTTTTTACACAGATATCTGTATAGTAATTGTTACTCACAGGGAAGTATTTTTCCACCAGTGGAAAGTCAACAAAGCCAATGAGGATCCAGGCGAACAGAGTGAGGAGAGAGACCCCAACGATGAACGGGACAAAGTAACCACTGATCTTATCTGCAAACTGCTGGATGGGAGCCTGCAGGGGAGAGGTCAGAGGTCATAAAGGTAAACGGTTAAAGCATAGGTCAGAGGCCACAGAGGTGAAGCTCTTCCAGCTCATTACTGAAAAATTCATTCTGAGACAAATCCTCCATGTTCTGTCAAAATCAAATATAGACAAATATATATCAAATATCCCTTATATCCAACTCAAAGTCCAGGAAACAGTAGATAATTTACACAAAAATTGACATATTACCACTACCACCCTCACCTTAGATGTCTGAGCCTCCTCCACTAGTTTAACTATCTGAGACAGGGTTGTGTCCAGGCCCACGTGTGTAGCACTGACGAGCAGAGAGCCGTTCTGGTTGATAGAGCCAGCTATCACTGTGCTGCCTGGCTTCTTAGTCACTGGCATGGCCTCGCCTGGGACACAAAACACATCAGAGATGAGACATTAGCTTTGAGATGTATCTTCTCCAGTCTCCTCAGAGTTGATCTTCCCCACTGTAACCCACCTGTGATGAGGGACTCGTCAGCCATGCTGTGTCCCTCGATGACCCTCCCATCAACGGGGAACTTCCCTCCAGGCACCACCCTGACCACGTCTCCTCTCTGGACCAGCTCTACATCTACCTGCTCCTCACTGACATGGACAGAGAGAAAGGCATGTAGTCAGATGCAGGTTCTATGCCATGTCTCAAAAGAGTTTGCTGTTCAATGTTGGCCTGGGGTCAGTTCTGATTAAACATCGAAATGAAACTTAAACACATGAAATAGTTTCAAATATCTTACAACCTGCCTTATCCAATTCCTAATCTCAGGGCCAGAAACTGTTTTGGTTAAGAGCAGAAACACCCAGGCTATCCAACTCCAAGTCTAGAAACAGGACATGTTTAGTGAAGTACCTGAGTACAGACATGTCCGTGTTGAGCGTGACCACCGTGGCCTCGCTGGCCTGGAGGGACATCAGCTTGGACAGAGCTTCTGATGTCTTACTCTGCAGGGGAGACAGAGCAGGTCAGGAGTATATGGTTGCAATAGCTACAGAGCATTCGGGCCGGATGTGATACAGCCTGGTTTCGAACCAGGGACTGCAGTGATGCCTCTTGCGCTGAGGTGCAGTGCCTCAGACCGCTGCGCCACTCGGGAGCTCATGTCTTCTAGAAGACATGCTTCTACATCTTTATAGCAACGGACAGTAGTAGCTGCAGAGCATGGTGCTATTTTTGTAGCAAGAGTACGTCTCTATTAATGATAAGTTATCCGTTTGTGTTATAGCTAAAGTATGCTTTTACATACAGTGCCTTCAGAAAGTATTCAGACCCCTTGACTTTTCCCACATTTTGTTACATTACAGCATTATTCTTAAATTGGTTAAATTGTACCCCCCCTTATCAATCTACACACAAAACCTCAATGACAAAGCAAAATCCGTAAAAAAAAAAAAAAATCTGGTTCGAAACCAGGCTGTATCACATCCAGCCGTGATTGGGAGTCCCATAGGGCGGCGCACAATTGGCCCAGCGTTGTTAGGGTTTGGCCGGGGTAGGCCGTCATTGTAAATAAGAATTTGTTCTTAATTGACTTGTCTAGTTAAAAGGTTAAACAAAGAGATATATAGGTTCAGTACCTTGGCAATCTGCTCCAGCCAGCGCCCCAGGGAGATGAAGACAAAGAGCATGGGGGGCGTGTCAAAGAAAGTGATGGGGTTGACCTTTGCCCTCTCTATCATGGCGACCATGAGGATGACCACGGAGTAGGTGAAGGCTATGGAGGTGGCCAGCACGATGAGCACGTCCATGTTGGCCGTTTTGTGTTTCAGGGCCTTGTAGGCATGGGTGTAGAAGTAGCGTCCGCCAATAAACTAAAAGACAAGAATGTTAGAAAATTAAAAAAATATTAATTTCAGGTTTGATTAGAAAATGACTTTCACACTTGAGTCACAAATGGTGATTATTATTTAAGTAAGTATTGTGTTACTTAGAAAGATACACGAGATCACCAAAAGTATGTGGACACCTGCTAGTCGAACATTTCATTCCAAAATTATGGGCATTAATATGGAGTTGGTCCCCCCCTCTGCTGCTATAACAGCCTCCACTCTTCTGGGAATGCTTTCCACTAGAACATTAGAACTTTCCACTTGGAACATTGCTGCGGGGACTTGCTTCCATTCAGCCACAAGAGCATTAGTGAGGTCGGGCACTGATGTTAGGTCTGGCTCGCAGTCGGCGTTCCAATTCATCCCAAAGGTGTTTAATGGGGTTGAGGTCAGGGCTCTATGCACACCAGTAAAATTCTTCCACACCTATCTCGACAAACCATTTCTGTATGGACCTCGCTTTGTGAACAGGGGCATTGTCATGCTGAAACAGGACAGGGCCTTGCCCAAACTGTTGCCACAAAGTTGGAAGCACAGAATCGTCTAGAATGTCATTGTATGCTGTAGCGTTAAGATTTTCCTTCACTGGAACTAAGGGGCCTAGCCTGAAACAGCCCCAGACCATTATCACCCCTCCACCAAACGTTACAGTTTGCACTATGCATTCAGGCAGGTAGACGTCTCCTGGCATTCGCCAAACCCAGATTCGTCCGTCAGACTGCCAGATGATAAATTGGGATTAATCACTCCAGAGAACGCATTTCCACTGCTCCAGAGTTCAATGGCGGCGAGCTTTACACTAGTCCAGCCAACACTTGGCATTGCGAATGGTGATCTTAGGCTTGTGTGCGGCTGCTCGTCCATGGAAACCCATTTCATGAAGCAGCTTCCAGAAGTATTTTGGAACTCGGTAGTGAATGTTGCAAACGAGGGCAGACAATTTTTACACGCTTCAGCACTCGGCGGTCCCGTTCTGTGAGCTTGTGTGGCCTACCACTTTGCGGCTGAGCCGTTGTTGCTCTTAGTTGTTTCCACGTCACAATAACAGTACTTACAGTTGACTGGGGCAGCGCTAGCAGGGCATCCTTGTTGGAAAGGTGGTATCCTATGACGGTGCCACGTTAAAAGTCACTGAGCTCTTCAGTAAGACCATTCTACTGCCAATGTTTGTCTATGGAGATTGCATGGGTGTGTGCTCGATTTTATACCCGTCAGCAACGTGTGTGGCTGAAATGGCCAAATCCACTAATTTTAAGGTGTGTCCACCTACTTTGGTATACAGTGCCTTCAGAAAGTATTCAGACTCCTTGACTTTTCACATATTTTGTTAAGTTACAGCCTTATTCTAAAATGTATTAAATTGTTTTTTTTGGCTCATCAACACACAATACCTCATAATGACAAAGCAAAATCAGGTTTTTGAAACGTTTGCTAATTCATTAAATATAAAAAAACATATTTACACAAGTATTCAGACAATTTACTCAGTACTTTGTTGAAGAACTTTTGGCATTGATTACAGCCTCGAGTCTTCTTGGGTATGACGCTACAAGCTTGGCACACCTGTATCTGGAGAGTTTCTCCCATTCTTCTCTGCAGATCCTCTCAAGCTCTGTCAGGTTGGATGGGGAGTGTCGCTGCACAGCCATTTTCAGGTCTCTCCAGAGATGTTCGATCGGGTTCAAGTCTGGGCTCTGGCTGGCCCACTCAAGGACATTCATAGACTTGTTCCGACGCCACTCCTGCATTGTCTTGGCTGTGTGCTTAAGGTTGCTGTCCTATTGGAAGGTGAACCTTCGGCCCAGTCCAAAGTCCTGAGCACTCTGGAGCAGGTTTTCATCAAGAATCTCTCTGTACTTCACTCCGTTCAGCTTTCTCTTGATCCTGACTAGTCTCCCAGTCCCTGCCGCTGAAAAACATCCCCAAAGCATGATGCTGCCACCACCATGCTTCACCGTAAGGATGGTGTCAGGTTTCCTCCAGACATGACGCTTGGCATTCAGGCCAAAGTGTTCAATCTTGGTTTCATCAGACCAGAGAATCTTGTTTAAGATCTTTAAGGAAACTCCAAGCGGGCTGTCATGTGCCTTTTACTGAGAAATGGCTTCCGTCTGGTCAATCTACCATAAAGGCCTGATTGGTGGAGTACTGCAGAGATTGTTGACCTTCTGGAAGGTTCTCCCATCTCCACAGAGGAACTCTGGATCTCTGTCAGAGTGACCATCTGGTTTTGGTCACCTCCCTGACCATGGCCCTTTTCCCCCAATTGCTCAGTTTGCCCGGGCGGCCAACTCTAGGAAGAGGATTGGTGGTTCCAAACTTCTTCTATTTAAGAATGATGAGGTCACTGTGTTCTTAGGGACCTTCAATGCTGTAGACATTTATTGGTACCCTTCTCCAGATCTGTGCCTCGATACAATCCTGTCTCGAAGCTCTAAGGACAATTCCTTTGACCTCATGGCTTGGTTTTTGCTCTGACATGCGCTGTGGGACCTTATATAAACAGGTGTGTGCCTTTCCAAATCATGTCCAGTCACTTGAATTTACCACAGGTGGACTCCAATCAAGTTGTTTCTACATCTCAAGGATGATCAAAGGAAACAGGATGCACCTGAGCTCAATTTCGAGTCTCATAGCAAAGGGTCTGAATAGTTATGTAAATAAGGTCTCCGTTTTTTGTTTTTTTATACATTTGCAAAAAATTCGAAAAACTTGTTTTTGCTTTGTCATTATGGGTTATTGTGTGTAGATTGTTGAGGATTTAAAAAAAGTATGTAATCCATTTTAGAATAAGGCTGTAAAGTAACAAAATGTGGAAAAAGTCAAGGGGTCTGAATACTTTCCCGGAGGCACTAGTGTAAGTCTAACTTTAAATCAGGGGCTTATTCAGTCTGATATGATCTATTCAACAGAGTCTTGTTTGTTCTACATAATACATTTCTATCTGAATGTTCTATAACCTTGCACTCTTTTGAATACGCCCCTAGTGACTGCTCCCTCCCCGTCTATACGTCCCAAGTGACTGCTCCCCGTCTATACGCCCCTAGTGACTGCTCCCTTCCTCCCTCCCCGTCTATACGCCCCTAGTGAATGCTCCCTCCCTCCCCGTCTATACGCCCCAAGTGACTGCTCCCTCCCTCCCCGTCTATACGCCCCTAGTGACTGCTCCCTCCCTCCCAGTCTATACGCACCAAGTGACTGCTCCCTTCCTCCCTCCCCGTCTATACGCACCTAGTGAATGCTCCCTCCCTCCCTCCCCGTCTATACGCCCCAAGTGACTGCTCCCTCCCTCCCTCCCCGTCTATACGCCCCAAGTGACTGCTCCCTCCCTCCCCGTCTATACGCCCCAAGTGACTGCTCCCTCCCTCCCCGTCTATACGCCCCAAGTGACTGCTCCCTCCCTCCCCGTCTATACGCCCCAAGTGACTGCTCCCTCCCTCCCCGTCTATACGCCCCAAGTGACTGCTCCCTCCCTCCCCGTCTATACGCCCCAAGTGACTGCTCCCTCCCTCCCCAAGTGACTGCTCCCTCCCTCCCTCACCGTCTATACGTCCCAAGTGACTGCTCCCTCACCGTCTATACGCACCAAGTGACTGCTCCCTTCCTCCCTCCCCGTCTATACGCACCAAGTGACTGCTCCCTTCCTCCCTCCCCGTCTATACGCACCTAGTGACTGCTCCCTCCCTCCCTCCCCGTCTATACGCCCCAAGTGACTGCTCCCTCCCTCCCCGTCTATACGCCCCAAGTGACTGCTCCCTCCCTCCCCGTCTATACGCCCCAAGTGACTGCTCCCTCCCTCCCCGTCTATACGCCCCAAGTGACTGCTCCCTCCCTCCCCGTCTATACGCCCCAAGTGACTGCTCCCTCCCTCCCCGTCTATACGCCCCAAGTGACTGCTCCCTCCCTCCAAGTGACTGCTCCCTCCCTCCCCAAGTGACTGCTCCCTCCCTCCCTCACCGTCTATACGTCCCAAGTGACTGCTCCCTCCCTCCCCGTCTATACGCCCCAAGTGACTGCTCCCTCCCTCCCCGTCTATACGCCCCAAGTGACTGCTCCCTCCCTCCCCAAGTGACTGCTCCCTCCCTCCCTCACCGTCTATACGTCCCAAGTGACTGCTCCCTCCCTCCCTCACCGTCTATACGTCCCAAGTGACTGCTCCCTCCCTCCCTCACCGTCTATACGTCCCAAGTGACTGCTCCCTCCCTCCCCAAGTGACTGCTCCCTCCCTCCCCAAGTGACTGCTCCCCGTCTATACGCCCCAAGTGACTGCTCCCCGTCTATACGCCCCAAGTGACTGCTCCCCGTCTATACGCCCCAAGTGACTGCTCCCCGTCTATACGCCCCAAGTGACTGCTCCCCGTCTATACGCCCCAAGTGACTGCTCCCCGTCTATACGCACCAAGTGACTGCTCCCTCCCTCCCAGTCTATACGCACCAAGTGACTGCTCCCTCCCTCCCTCCTCGTCTATACGTCCCAAGTGACTGCTCCCTCCCTCCCTCCCCGTCTACACGCCCCAAGTGACTGCTCCCTCCCTCCCTCCCCGTCTACACGCCCCAAGTGACTGCTCCCTCCCTCCCCGTCTATACGCCAGAAGTGACTGCTCCCTCCCTCCCTCCCCGTCTACACGCCCCAAGTGACTGCTCCCTCCCTCCCCGTCTACACGCCCCAAGTGACTGCTCCCTCCCTCCCTCCCTCCCCGTCTACACGCCCCAAGTGACTGCTCCCTCCCTCCCCAAGTGACTGCTCCCCGTCTATACGCCCCAAGTGACTGCTCCCCGTCTATACGCCCCAAGTGACTGCTCCCCGTCTATACGCCCCAAGTGACTGCTCCCCGTCTATACGCCCCAAGTGACTGCTCCCTCCCTCACTCCCCGTCTATACGCCCCAAGTGACTGCTCCCTCCCTCCCTCCCCGTCTATACACACCAAGTGACTGCTCCCTCCCTCCCCGTCTATACGCCCCAAGTGACTGCTCCCTCCCTCCCCGTCTATACGCCCCAAGTGACTGCTCCCTCCCTCCCTCCCCGTCTATACGCCCCAAGTGACTGCTCCCCCCCCCCCCATCTATCTATCTATGCCGCCCTCCCTCCCCCCCATCTATCTATCTATGCTCCCCCCCCCCCATCAATCTATGCCTCCCCCCCATCAATCTATGCCTCCCCCCCATCAATCTATGCCTCCCCCCCATCAATCTATGCCTCCCCCCATCAATCTATGCCTCCCCCCATCAATCTATGCCTCCCTCCCTCCCCCCCATCAACCTATGCCTCCCCCCCCATCTATGCCTCGCCCCCATCAACCTATGCCCCCCCCCCCCCCCATCAACCTATGCCTCCCTCCATCCCCCCCATCAACCTATGCCTCCCTCCATCCCCCCCATCAATCTATGCCTCCCTCCCTCCCCATCAATCTATGCCTCCCTCCCTCCCCATCAATCTATGCCTCCCTCCCTCCCCATCAATCTATGCCTCCCTCCCTCCCCCCCAATCTATGCCCCCCCCCCCCCAATCTATGCCTCCCTCCACCCCAATCTATGCCTCCCTCCACCCCAATCTATGCCTCCCTCCACCCCAATCTATGCCTCCCTCCACCCCAATCTATGCCTCCCTCCACCCCAATCTATGCCTCCCTCCACCCCAATCTATGCCTCCCTCCACCCCAATCTATGCCTCCCTCCACCCCAATCTATGCCTCCCTCCACCCCAATCTATGCCTCCCTCCCCCCCAATCTATGCCTCCCTCCCCCCCAATCTATGCCTCCCTCCACCCCAATCTATGCCTCCCTCCACCCCAATCTATGCCTCCCTCCACCCCAATCTATGCCTCCCTCCACCCCAATCTATGCCTCCCTCCACCCAATCTATGCCTCCCTCCACCCAATCTATGCCTCCCTCCACCCAATCTATGCCTCCCTCCACCCAATCTATCCCTCCCTCCACCCAATCTATCCCTCCCTCCCTCCCTCTTTTTCTCCTACCTGTACAGGGACACAGAAGAGGAATGAGATCAGGTTCATGATGGAGAGGCCTGGGAGCAGCTGTCTTTCCAGGAACATGGTGGAGTGGTAGTGTTCCCGGTCCTGTGTGGTGGCGTTGTGCTGGTGAGACGTGCTGATCTGGTGGTCTACTATGATCATGTAGGTCATCATCCCCATGACTGGGACGCAGAAGAACAGGCTGACCAGGAACGACTTCCTCCATCTGGGAGAAGAGAGAGAGAGGAGGTGGTACGGAGATGGAGACAGACGAGTAATCTCGTCTAAATAGCCAGTGAGGAAACACCCAAGCAGCTGAACTACTGCCTCCCGTTATCCCACACCTCCCATTCCCTTCCATTACTGTGTGATCTCTCTGCTGTGGTCCAGGTGACTGCCTGTACGATCCTTCTTCACCAGAGATGCCTCGAAGCCCATGTTCTGATAAACAGACAAAATGAATGAATAAATGTAACCCTATATTTTACTAGGTAAAGAAACGGATATCACATTGTCATGAAGGGCAGAGGAGAGGAGTTGGATGACCCAGTTGGGATGAACAAACGAATGGACAAACAAATAAATGAATGATTGAAAAAAAAAAAAATGAAGTACCTCTATGAGTTTGATGACGTCTCTCGGTCCCGTCACCTCCGGGTCGTACTTGATGTGGGCTTTGTTGGTTGCCAGGGCAACGGAGGCGTAGACAATACCGTTCTCTTTCATCAGGCTGGACTCTATTTTGTGAACGCAGGAGGCACACGTCATTCCCCTGACCTGGAGAGAGGTGGAGAGGAGTACTGTTAATACACGGTTTAGAGGAAACATCTAGCAGGGGTGTAGCACAGAGACAATCTGGGATTATTCAAGAGGGAACAGAGGCAGTGGAAATATCACTAGCCCTATAAAACATTACGGTGTGTTGACGAGAATCAGAACACCGTTACGGTGTGTTGACGAGAATCAGAACACCGTTACGGTGTGTTGACGAGAATCAGAACACCGTTGCGGTGTGTTGACGAGAATCAGAACACCGTTGCGGTGTGTTGACGAGAATCAGAACACCGTTGCGGTGTGTTGACGAGAATCAGAACACCATTGCGGTGTGTTGACGAGAATCAGAACACCATTACGGTGTGTTGACGAGAATCAGAACACCATTACGGTGTGTTGACGAGAATCAGAACACCATTACGGTGTGTTGACGAGAATCAGAACACCATTACGGTGTGTTGACGAGAATCAGAACACCATTACGGTGTGTTGACGAGAATCAGAACACCATTACGGTGTGTTGACGAGAATCAGAACACCATTACGGTGTGTTGACGAGAATCAGAACACCATTACGGTGTGTTGACGAGAATCAGAACACCATTACGGTGTGTTGACGAGAATCAGAACACCATTACGGTGTGTTGACGAGAATCAGAACACCATTACGGTGTGTTGACGAGAATCAGAACACCATTACGGTGTGTTGACGAGAATCAGAACACCATTACGGTGTGTTGACGAGAATCAGAACACCATTACGGTGTGTTGACGAGAATCAGAACACCATTACGGTGTGTTGACGAGAATCAGAACACCATTACGGTGTGTTGACGAGAATCAGAACACCATTGCGGTGTGTTGACGAGAATCAGAACACCATTGCGGTGTGTTGACGAGAATCAGAACACCATTGCGGTGTGTTGACGAGAATCAGAACACCATTGCGGTGTGTTGACGAGAATCAGAACACCATTACGGTGTGTTGACGAGAATCAGAACACCATTACGGTGTGTTGACGAGAATCAGAACACCATTACGGTGTGTTGACGAGAATCAGAACACCATTACGGTGTGTTGACGAGAATCAGAACACCATTACGGTGTGTTGACGAGAATCAGAACACCATTACGGTGTGTTGATGAGAATCAGAACACCATTACGGTGTGTTGATGAGAATCAGAACACCATTGCGGTGTGTTGATGAGAATCAGAACACCATTACGGTGTGTTGACGAGAATCAGAACACCATTACGGTGTGTTGACGAGAATCAGAACACCATTACGGTGTGTTGATGAGAATCAGAACACCATTACGGTGTGTTGACGAGAATCAGAACACCATTACGGTGTGTTGATGAGAATCAGAACACCATTACGGTGTGTTGATGAGAATCAGAACACCATTACAGTGTGTTGATGAGAATCAGAACACCATTACGGTGTGTTGATGAGAATCAGAACACCATTGCGGTGTGTTGATGAGAATCAGAACACTCACCACCAGTTCCAGGCTTCCATCAGAACCCTCATAGTTCTCCATGACAGAAGCAGTGAAGCCCAACTCTCTGACATACTCGGCTATCTTCAGAGGGTCCATCACCTCAGGGTTATAACGGACCTCAGCCTTACTAGCCATCAGGGCCACCAGCACAGAGTAGATACCTGCACAGAGGAACGCAGGACAATGTTAGACTAATGCAACATACCCATTTTAATCACGTTCCTATCGAACTGATACATGAGTTTGATGCTAAAGGGAGACAACAGTAAATATACAAGTGATGAATGCCTTTAAAAGGGGTGTCCTGACCAGGTAGAATCCACAGCCTTCATAACATCCTACACGTTCCTCCCATGTTACTTAAAAACTGCCGTCGTAAATCTTAAACTGACACCGTTTATGACACTTTTCCGTCCCAGATACGACAGCTAGCTTCTGTACAGAACAGGCTCTATGTCAGTGTTGCTAATAGATCTACACCATAGTTCCCATCAGTAGTCGTAGTACTGGGTTGTGTTAATTACCAAAGAAAATGGACTGAAACAGGGAGTAAATCGTTGCAAATACAAAAAAATGCGCATGCCCTAATGAACATAACCTCCTCTCACCGTGTTCATTCTTCAGGTTCCTCTCAATGTTGGCCACACAGGATGCACAGGTCATTCCACCAATCTGGATGAAGCATTTAGCGAGGGTGTTTGGGGCCCCCTTAACACACTGTGCAGCGCCCCTCTCTGGGTCGCTGTCCAGCTCCTTCTCCTTGACAGGGGCGGGGGAAGGGGGCGAGGGGGGACTGATAACTGGGACGGTCAACAGGGAGTTGGTTTCTAAAAGGACAATATAGCAACAATTAGTTTCCATTTCATGTAGGTTTCTCATGCTGCTTTCTATGGCTGTTCTTCAGCTACTGCTCTGGGAAGTTTACATGAGTTACAAATACACACAGATTAATTTGTTTTGTTTCACAACACAGCCTTTAGGCTAGAGATATTATTAGGTGTAGGGTTGCAAATTTCCAGAAACTTCCCCAAAGACAGAAATTCCTGTTGTATGATTCCCAGAATAAGGAGCGAGGGAATCCTCCCAACCAGGATCTCTGAAAAACCTGGGAATGTACGGAACGTTTGCTGAATTTTGAAACCCTAGTTAGGATAAAAGAATACAAACCGCCCATCAACTCACCAGGCAGGAAGGCATCAAATCCCATGTCCTCTATGGCCTCTCTGAGCTCCTCTGGTTGGGTGAGGAGAGGGTCGAACTCAAACGCCCCTCTGTGATTGGCCAGCGACACCCTGGCTGACCGCACCCCCTTCCTCTGAGACAGCATCCCCTCGATGGACTGAACACAGGACCCACAGGTCATCCCCTCTATATGGATTAAGGCCGTGGCCGTCAGAGGCTGGCTGTAGCAGGGCTGGGTGGAGGAGATGCCGGCCTGGGACGACGGTGGTGGTGTGGTGGATGTAGGGCTTACACCTCCAGAGGTAGCGCTCCAGGGTTGGGTTTTAAATGTCCCCGGTGGCAGGGCCTCGATGGCTTGCTGTAGCCCAGACACAGTCACCTTCTCTGGGTCGTAGTGGATGGAGGCGCTCTCGCTCTCCAACAATACCTCTATGGAGGTCACCCCAGCCAGCTTGGAGATGTTATCCTGAATGTTTACCACACAGGAGCGGCAGTGCATGCCCTTCACCCTGAGGGTAGTCTGGGCCGAGTCTGTAGACACCTCAGAATCCTCGGTGGAAGATTCCACTGGCGGTGGGGGTGATAGTGCAGCGCTTAGCAACCGCTCCATCTCACTGACAGACAGCTGCAGGGGGCGGGGCTTGGACTTGGGTGTGGCTTTGAAGCCAGCCTTGGCGATCTGGCCGATGATGTCGTCGATAGTGATGAGGTATGGCAGGTAGAGAACCGTGGCCTCCTGGGAGTCTAGAACCACTGGAGGAGAACACACAAGGGAAACATTCATAAATTATCATCTCCAGGAATCCAAAAGTATCACAGTGTTGAGGACAGAAAAACAGGAGATTGAGGTTTGTTTTCCAGATTAACTTGCATTTCAGGGTCTGGAATAATGTTAAGTGAGAATACTGGACTACTGCAACTTCCCATATTCATTCATCGCTATAGAATGCCAAGTCAGATAAAGGACCAGTGCAGTCAAATTTATTTTTCCTGTGTTATATATATATACACACACACATTGGAATAATACTGTGAAATTGTGAAAACAGCGGTTTGAAAAGACGTTTCAGCCTGTTTCAGTTGGATGGAATTTTGGCCTGCCTGATGACATCACCAGCTGGTAAATTATACTTAAAAAATATATATAAAAAACACAACATGCAACAATTTCTAAGATTTTACTAAGTTACAGTTCATAGAAGGAATCAGTCTGTTCAAATAAATTCATTAAGACCTATTCTATGGATTTCACATGACTGGGCAGGGGCGCAGCCCTGGGTGGGCATAGGCCCACCCACTTTGGAGGCAGGCCCAGCCAATCAAAATTTGTTTTTCCCCAACAAAAGCTCTTTATTACAGACAGAAATACTCCTCAGCACCCCCACCCACCCTCAGATGATCCCACAGGTGAAGAAGCCGAATGTGGAGGTCCTGGGCTGGCGTGGTTACACGTGGTCTGCGGTTGTGAGGCCGGTTGCACGTACTGCCAAATTCTGTAAATTGACGGTGGCGGTGGCTTATGAAATTAACACTAAATTATCTGGCAACAGCTCTGGTGGACATTCCTGCAGTCAACATGCCAATTGTACACTCCCTAAAAACTTGAGACATGTGTGGCATTGTGCTTTGTGACAAAACTGCACATTTTAGAGTGGCCTTTTATTGTCCCCAGCTTCTCTTTTATTTCAGCTCATGAAACATGGGACCAACACTTTACATGTTGAGTTAATATTTTTGTTCAGTGTAGTAACTTCTTATGGCTGCAAGGGGCAGTATTGAGTAGCCAGTTAAATCGTGCCCATTTCTCAATTCTTGCTCGTACAATATGCATATTATTATTACTATTGGATAGAAAACACTCTCTAGTTTCTAAAACCATTTGAATTATTTCTCTGAGTGAAACAGAACTCATTCTGCAGCACATTTCCTGACCAGGAAGTGGAATGTCAGAAATCGATGCTATGTTCAACTTCCTGCCTATACATGGGCATGATACGTAAGAGTCTACGTACACTTCATACACCTTCCCCTGGTTGTCAAGAGGCGGTGAGAGAAGAAATTTCGTGTTTATCTTGGTCTGAGGTGGAATTAAAGCTCTTTGTATGACGTGACCGTCCATTTCCTGTTTCTGGAGCGCGCGAAAGGGGACATGGATTTGCCTTCTGTTTAGCTGTCGTTATGGACGACTAACATCTCCGGTTTAGATTTTATTTGATACATGTGACCATATCATCGTAAAGTATGTTTTTTCAATATAGTTTAATCAGATTATTGAAATTTTTTCGGGAGTTTTGCCGTGTTCCGTTCTCTGACTTTGTTGACGTTGGAGAGATCCGTGCCACTTGGCAAGTGCCCATGCTAAATCAAGAGGGAAATTTGCCGTTCCAGATCCAAACAACGACTGTTCTGGACAAAGGACACCTTGTCCAACATTCTGACGGAAGATCACCAAAAGTAAGAAACATTTTATGATGCTATTTCTAATATCTGTCGTGCATGTGAACTGGTCGTCGGCGCCCAAGTGTTTCTGGCTATTGTGGCTACGCTAATATAACGCTATATTGTGTTTTCGCTGTAAAACACTTGATAAATCGGAAATATTGTCTGGAATCACAAGATGCCTGTCTTTCAATTGCTGTACACTATGTATTTTTCAGAAATGTTTTATGATGAGTATTTAGTTATTTGGCGTTGGTGTCTGTCTGCTTTCGGTGCAATTTCTGACTGTAGCTGCAATGTAAACTATGATTTATACCTGAAATATGCACATTTTTCTAACAAAACATATGCTATACAATAAATATGTTATCAGACTGTCATCTGATGAAGTTGTTTCTTGGTTAGTGGCTATTTATATCTTTATTTGGTCGAATTTGTGATAGCTACTGATGGAGTAAAAAACTGATGGAGTAACAAAAGTGGTGTCTTTTGCTAACGTGGTTAGCTAATAGATTTACATATTCTTTCTTCCCTGTAAAACATTTTAAAAATCGGACATGTTGGCTTGATTCACAAGATGTGTACCTTTCATATGCTGTATTGGACTTGTTAATGTGTGAAAGTTAAATATTTAAAAAAAATATCTTTTGAATTTCGCGCCCTGCACTTTGAGCTGGCTGTTGTCATAAGTGTACCGACGTCAGGCTTGCACGCCAAACAGGTTAAAAGACTAATAAGAGAGTTCCAAACCTCTCTGCCAATAACAGCTAGTTTTCCCCTCCCCACTCAGACCACTCCCAGACAGTCCTAGCAAAATTCTTGCTTGAGAAATTGCTCTTTGCTAAGAAGCTATTTTTGCTTCTTTTTGACCATTTTAATTGAAAACAATCACAGTAAGGTACTTCATTGTTACCAAGAAATTATTTGATATTGATATTAAAACAGCTGCATTGGACCTTTAGCAAGATCACCACCACACTTGATCAGACCTCATTGAGTCACGATCGAATGATAATGACCTTCAGTGTAAAACCGGTGACTACTACGCAATACAAAGTAACAAAGTTACCTTTGATTTTCTCAACTCCTTTGAGCTTGCCAATCTTCCCTTCGATGGTGGTGGTGCAGGACAGACAGACCATGCCTTCGATCCGCATCTTCACCAGTTGAGGCTGTGAGGATGTGGCCGGGGCTGACACTGTGGCAGGAGCTGGGACAAGTGTTTCCTCTGTAGGGCTATTGGATGTAGGGACCTCCAGGAGGGGGGCCAAGCTACTAACCACCTCCCCAAGCTGCACTACACTAATCAGGGAAGGGATGAAGGTAACGGACACCCCCCTCTGGTCCTTGTTCTCCTGGACCTCCAGGACCCCCTGGAGCTGAGCTAGCTTGGTCAGAGCCTCCTGCTGTGCTTCGGGGGTGAGAAGGGCTGGGATGGGGACCAGCTGGGTCTCCGTGAGGACCACGGAAGCTGTGGTAGTGTCTGAGAGGATAGAGTCAAACCCCATGTCCTCCACGGCCTCAGCCAGGGACTCTGGGGTGTGATGACTGTGGTCGAAGATGATGCTGGCATTCTTCAGCGCCAGAGACACCTACCAGAAAAAAATGTCAAACAAACTGAATAATTAAAACACTTTATACTGAATCAACAGAAGTGACAACTGATGTACAGTAGTGCAGTTTCTAAAACTAGGCTTTGAAACTAAACAGAATTATACAGCTGTTATAAAATTATGCCATTAAGACATGCAGTCATTGACAGCCATAAAATTGTCATGTCATGGTTACTATGTAAATCAGTACAATTCTGAGATTCATGGCATAGGCTGAAATCACATACACGGAGACGGTTACTAAAACGTTATGCAGCTACAATCAATAGGACATCAAATATATTCCACATAAACAAGTAGTCTGAAGATAATCCTTGTGCAGCTTCAAGAGGAAGTCATCTGGAATGCATTTCAATCAACATCTACAGGATCGGTGTCCCCCCGCGGGACGGTTGAGCTAACGTAGGCTAATGTGATTAGCATGAGGTTGTAAGTAACAAGAACATTTCCCAGGACATAGACCTATCTGATATTGGCAGAAAGCTTAAAATTCTTGTTAAACTCTAGGCTAGGGGACGGTATTTTCACATCCGGATGAAAAGCGTACCCAAAGTAAACTGCCTGCTACTCAGGCCCAGAAGCTAGGATTATTAGGAGATTTGGATAGAAAACACTCTGAAGTTTCTAAAACTGTTTGAATGATGTCTGAGTATAACAGAAATTAATTTGGCAGGCGAAACCCTGAGGACAAACCATCCAGGATTTTTTTTTTTTGAGGTGACAGTGTTTAATAGGTTTCTATGTGGATCTAGATTTCTAAGGCATTTGCTTGCACTGGATGTCAACAGTCTTTAGAAATTGGTTGATGTTTTTCCTTTGTGTAATGAAGAAGTAGGGCTGTTCAGAACGAGGGTCGAGTCTAGTGTTCTGTTGTGGTTGGGGCGCACGACCTGAAGGCTCGCACCACTTTGTTTTTATCCGCTATTGAACGCAGTTTATCCCGTCTTAAATGTTATCGATTATTTACGTAAAAAAATACCTAAAGTTGTATTAGGAAAGTTGTTTGAAATGTTTGGACAAAGATTACAGGTAACTTATTAGATATTTTATAGTCATGTTGCGCGAGTTGGAACCGGTGTTTTTCTGGATCAAACGTGCCAAATAAATTGACATTTTGGAGATATAACGACAGAATTAATCGAACAAAAGGACCATCTGTGATGTTTATGGGACATATTGGAGTACCAACAGAAGAAGCTCTTCAAAGGTAAGGCATGAATTATATCGTTATTTCTGACTTTTGTGTCGCGCCTGGCGTGATGAAATATGATTGTCTGTGTTTGTTTGATGGGGTGCTGTCCTCAGATAATCGCATGGTTTGCTTTCGCCGTAAAGCCTTTTTGAAATCTGACACCGTGGCTGGATTAACAAGAAGTTAAGCTTTATTTTGACATATTGCATGTGTATTTTCAAGAATGTTAAATATTTACAATTCTGTAGTTTGAATTTGTCGCCCTACACTTTCACTGGATGTTGGTCAGGTGGGACGGTAGCGTCCGATCTAGCCTAGAGAGGTTAATCTAACTGCACTCTCCAATTTACAGTAGCTATTACAGTGAAAGAACACCATGCTATTGTTTGAGCAGAGTGCACAGTTATGAACTTGAAAATGTATTAATAAACCAATTAGGCACATTTGGGCAGTATTGATCTAAATTGCGCCTGGATTGGAATATAACAGTAGGGCCATTATCTGGCAAGTCAAAGATGGTACAAAAAAAATACATTTTTTCCCCTTTGTATTATCTTTTATCAGATCTAATGTGTTATATTCTCCTACATTAATTTAACATTTCCACATTTCCTTTCAAATGGTATCAAGAATATGCATATCCTTGCTCCAGGTCCTGAGTTACAGGCAGTTAGATTTGGGTATGTCATTTTAGTAGAAAATTAAAAAAAGGGGCGGATCCAAATTAACAGGTGTGCATTGTTAAAAGTTTAATTTGTGGAATTTCTTTCCTTCTAAATGTGTTTGAGCCAATCAGTTATGTTGTGACAAGGTACGGTTGGTATACAGAAGATAGCCCTATTTTGTAAAACACCAAGTCCACCAAAATATGGCAAGAACAGTTCAAATAAGCAAAGAGAAATGACAGTCCATCATTACTTTAAAACATGTAGGTCAGTCAATATGGAACTTCAAGAACTTTGAAAGTTTCTTCAAGTGCAGTCGCACAAACCATCAAGCGCTATGATGAAACTGGCTCTAATGAGGACCGCAACAGGAATGGAAGACCCAGAGTTACCTCTGCTGCAGAGGATAAGTTCATTGAAGTTAACAGCCTCAGAATTTGCAGCCCAAATAAATGCTTCAGAGTTCAAGTAACAGACACATCTCAACATCAACTGTTCAGAGGAGACTGTGCGAATCAGGGCTTCATGGCCGAATTGCTGCAAATAAACCACTACTAAAGGACATCCATAATAAGAAAAGACTTGCTTGAGCCAGGAAACACAAGCAACGGACATTAGACTGGTGGAAATCTGTCATTTGGTCTGATGAGTCCAAATTAGATTTTTTGTTCTAACTGCCGTGTCTGTGTGAGACGCAGCGTAGGTGAACAGATGATCTCCGCATGTGTAATTCCCACCGTGAAGCATGGAGGAGGAGGTGTGATGGTGCTTTGCTGGTGACAGTGTTAGTGATTGATTTGGAATTCAAGGCACACTTAAACAGCATGGCGACCATAGCATTCTGCAACGATACGCCATCCCGTCTGGTTTGCGCTTAGTGGGACTATCATTTGTTTTTCAACAGTGTGATCTGAGAGAGTGATGGAGTGGTGCATCAGATGACCTGGCCTACACAATCACCCGACCTCAAACCAATTGAGATGGTTTGGGATGAGTCGGACCGCAGAGTGAAGGAAAAGCAGCCAACAAGTGCTCAGCATGTGTGGGAACTCCTTCAAGACTGTTGGAAAAGCATTCCAGGTGAAGCTGGTTGAGAGAATGCCAAGAGTGTGCAGAGCTGTCATCAAGGCAAAGGGTGGCTACTTTGAAGAATATAAAATATTTGATTTGTTTAACTACATGATTTCATAGTTTTGATGTTTTCACTATTCTACATTGTAGAAAATAGTCAAACATAAAAATTAGTAGGCGTGTTCCAACTTTTGACTGGTACTGTATATAAAGAGGAGTGCATTGGCCTCAGAAGCTTCCAGCATGTTCTAGTAGCAATATAATGAACCCATATCTCTCTAACACACACACACACACACACACACACACGGAAACTTGTGATTAACTGACGCCATCACATGACCACTCAACCCTGACTGAACTGCAAGTTAAAAACACAGGAGGGAAGTGTGTGTGCACGTACCAGAGATGATCTATGTTTTCCTAAATGTGTGTGTGTGTGTGTGTGTGTGTGTGTGTGTGTGTGTCAGGGAGAGCGAGAGTAAATGAGAGAGAAAGACTGTCCTTTCCTCATACAGTCTACTACTGTTTTTAACTTTGACACTAGTCAAAAACTATCCTACAGGCCTACCGTCCACATGCAACAACAATCTATTCACTCCTCACTTAAAGGACATGTACCGTTCCTTACAATAACACACATTAACGTCCCCAGACCCTTTAAAGGAATTGATGACATTGCCCATCCTCCGTCTGCTACCCGTTCAGCCGGTTATCGACCCACAATAACCAAATGACAGTCCTGTAAAGACCAGCTCTCTGTCAGGAACAACGCGATTACATTATATCCTCATTAACCTGTGCCTGAGGGGTAAACACACAGAGAAGGCCAGGCCACATTTACTGCCATCTAGGACATTATTACAGCTGCTACACGGAAGTAAGGATCACTGTTAATCTTCAATTAAGCTATATGAACAAGCCATCCCCTTAGGGGAGAGGAGGAGGCGCATCCCAAACCCCATTCCCTGATTCCTTGGTCAAAAGTAGTTGAGAATAGGATGCAACCTGGAAATCAGATGCTATGGGATATTTAGTTGGGTGAAATGAAATATAAAATTATAGTTGGTAAGAGATAAAATAAAGAAACATTTTTTGCTGCTTTCTCAATTCTAGCTAGTTAGTTTCACATCTAGTTTTTAAAATGTTCTGAAACCGAGAGAAAAAAAAAAAAAAAAAAGCAAACTCCGCTATTTTAAATCTCTGGAAATTGTGCAATGGTGTCAAGTCTATGGTGGAAATGCAGACTTGGCAGTTTGAAGACATTCTGTTTGAAAGGTGAAAGATTGATGACCACAAAGCTGTAAGGGTGAAAACATGCTTCAGATTCTGTAAAATCAGTTGGATGTGTAGGTTATAATCTAACACATGTACATGTCACACAAAGGCCTATCCTATAAAGTTGTGATACACATGTTAAAACACATTGGGTCAGTTTCCCAGATTGTGCCTAGTCCTGGACAAAATTATTAAAAAATAAAATTAAAATAATTCTCACTGGAGTCCAGGACTAGGCTTAATCTGGGTCCGGGAAACCTCCCATAAATGTGCACCGGACCCACCTTGATGTGTACGACTCCAGGAAGACCCCCAATGCGCTGCTCAATAGACTGAACACAGGAAGCACAGGTCATCCCTTCTACACCCAGGCAAACTGAGCTCAGCTTGACCTTCAGTGTCATTGTAAATCCTTAGTCTGGGAACAAAACAAAAGACACATTATGGTTAAACAAAGAAAACCTTTTCACATTACAAAAAGGTCATAAGTTAGACTATTTATGAGGGGAAACAAGATCCTTGTCATGCCACGGCAAGAGAGTAAACAAATGAAACAGGCCAGTAAATATTACATTGACGTCATACACACCAAGATAAGGATTAGTCAATGGGCTGATGTGCAGTAGTCCCTCTCAATAAATCATAAGGTCCAAAACTAAAATGTTCTATCTCTTACATGTCACTCAAAGACCCTTTCATACTAGAGGTCGACCGATTAATCGGAATGGCCGATTAATTAGGGCCGATTTCAAGTTTTCATAACAATCGGTAATTTTTGGACACCGATTTGCAGATTATTATTATTTATTTTTTTACACCTTTATTTAACGAGGCAAGTCAGTTAAGAACAAATTCTTATTCTCAATGACGGCCTAGGAACAGTGGGTTAACTGCCTTGTTCAGGGGCAGAACGACAGATTTTTACCTTGTCAGCTCGGGGATTCGTTTTTGCAACCTTGCGGTTACTAGTCCAACGCTCTAACCACCTGCCGTACATTGCACTCCACGAGGAGCCTGCGTGGCAGGCTGACTACCTGTTACGCGAGGGCAGCAAGAAGCCAAGATAAGTTGCTAGCTAGCATTAAACTTATCTTATAAAAAACAATCAATCTTAACATAATCACTAGTTAACTACACATGGTTGATGATATTACTAGTTTATCTAGCGTGTCCTGCGTTGCATATAATCGATGCGGTGCCTGTTAATTTCTCATTGAATCATAGCCTACTTCGACAAACGGGTGATGATTTAACAAAAGCGCATTTGCGAAAAAAGCACTGTCGTTGCACCAGTGTACCTAACCATAAACATCAATGCCTTTCTTTAAAATCAATACACAAGTATATATTTTTAAACCTGCATATTTAATTAATATTGCCTGCTAACATGAATTTCTTATATCTATGGAAATTGTGTCATTTCTCTTGCGTTCCGTGCAAGCAGTCAGAGTATATGCAGCAGTTTGGGTCGCCTGGCTCATTGCGAACTGTGTGAAGTCCATTTATTCCTTACAAAGGCCGTAATTAACTTGCCAGAATTATACATATCCGGCAATACTAAAGTGCCTATAAGAACATACAATAGTCAAAGGTATATGAAATACAAATCGTAGAGAGAAATAGTCCTATAATAACTACAACCTAAAACTTCTTACCTGGGAATATTGAAGACTCATGTTATAAAGGAACCACCAGCTTTCATATGTTCTCATGTTCTGAGCAAGGAACTTAAACGTTAGCTTTTTCACATGGCACATATTGCACTTTTACGTTCTTCTCCAACACTTTGTTTTTGCGTTATTTAAACCAAATTGAACATGTTTCATTGTTCATTTAAGGCTAAATTGATTTTATTGATGTATTATATTAAGTTAAAATAAGTGTTCATTCAGTATTGTTGTAATTGTCATTATTACAAATAAAAATAGGCAGATTAACCGGTATCGGCTTTTTTTGGTCCTCCAATAATCGGTATTGAAAAATAATAAATCGGTCAACCTCTATTTCATACCCCTCCTTACTACCTAACATCACACATATCTCCATTACACTCTGAAAAGCTGTAAGGAAAAACATTATGAACAAAAAAAAAAAAATCTACTTACCCATCAGCTTCACATACATACACATATATATCTCTGAAAATAAATCTGCACTACTGCTGTTTTGAGGATCAATCCATATTGTAGCTACCAAATATCAGACCAAACACAAGGCATTGGACCTATACAAAAAAAGAAATCTGGCTTATCCCAGCTCAGGAGCCACTGACCGTGACAGTGCAGTAGAAGAGTGACATGTCGTTGCTTTGACCGTAGACAGGTAGGGGCTACTAGCTACATCATTGTGTGACAGGGGATCTGATTTGATGACGCTCCAGCCACTCCACTTGCCATGAACGACTTAAAGGAACCAAAAAAGGAGAAAAGCCCACCGGAAGCCAGAAGTTAAATCAAATCAAATATGCCGATTGTTAGTAGGGTTGGTACTTATGCAAAGGGGAGGGGGGTCGTTCCATGTCATTTCAGCAAGCCATGACACCCACTATCTCAGATTTTTCTGAAATTGTTTTGTAGTTAGAAAGATTATCATTCCTGAAACATTTTTTTTGTTGAACTATAATTAGATTTCTGAGAAATGAAGCTAACTGATTGCACCCAAATTGACATTATAAATGTATAGGATTCATATAATCTTCAATAAATATAATACCTAACATCCGATTTGGACCATAATTCTTCCTAACAATGAGTACAACATGAGGAATCGAATAAAACATTTTAAAGGCCACCCTATGTTATTTTATAGTTTTGATTTCTTCACAATTATTCTACAATGTAGAACATTTTTATAAAAATAAATAAATAAATAAACTTGAGTAGGTATCCAAACTTTTGACTGGTACTGTATGTACACTGCTCAAAAAAATAAAGGGAACATTTAAACAACATAATGTAACTCCAAGTCAATCACACTTCTGTGAAATCAAACTGTCCACTTAGGAAGCAACACTGATTGACAATAAATTTCACATGCTGTTGTGCAAATGGAATAGACAAAAGGTGGAAATTATAGGCAATTAGCAAGACACCCCCAATAAAGGAGTGATTCTGCAGGTGGTGACCACAGACCACTTCTCAGTTCCTATGCTTCCTGGCTGATGTTTTGGTCACTTTTGAATGCTGGCGGTGCTCTCACTCTAGTGGTAGCATGAGACGGAGTCTACAACCCACACAAGTGGCTCAGGTAGTGGAGCTCATCCAGGATGGCACATCAATGCGAGCTGTGGCAAGAAGGTTTGCTGTGTCTGTCAGCGTAGTGTCCAGAGCATGGAGGCGCTACCAGGAGACAGGCCAGTACATCAGGAGACGTGGAGGAGGCCGTAGGAGGGCAACAACCCAGCAGCAGGACCGCTACCTCCGCCTTTGTGCAAGGAGGAGCACTGCCAGAGCCTTGCAAAATGACCTCCAGCAGGCCACAAATGTGCATGTGTCAGCATATGGTCTCACAAGGGCTCTGAGGATCTCATCTCGGTACCTAATGGCAGTCAGTCTACCTCTGGCGAGCACATGGAGGGCTGTGCGGCCCCACAAAGAAATGCCACCCCACACCATGACTGACCCACCGCCAAACCGGTCATGCTGGAGGATGTTGCAGGCAGCAGAACGTTCTCCACGGCGTCTCCAGACTCTGTCACGTCTGTCACATGTGTTCATGTGCTCAGTGTGAACCTGCTTTCATCTGTGAAGAGCACAGGGCGCCAGTGGCGAATTTGCCAATCTTGGTGTTCTCTGGCAAATGCCAAACGTCCTGCACGGTGTTCGGCTGTAAGCACAACCCCCACCTGTGGACGTCGGGCCCTCATACCACCCTCATGGAGTCTGTTTCTGACCGTTTGAGCAGACACATGCACATTTGTGGCCTGCTGGAGGTCATTTTGCAGGGCTCTGGCAGTGCTCCTCCTTGCACAAAGGCGGAGGTAGCGGTCCTGCTGCTGGGTTGTTGCCCTCCTACGGCCTCCTCCACGTCTCCTGATGTACTGGCCTGTCTCCTGGTAGCGCCTCCATGCTCTGGACACTACGCTGACAGACACAGCAAACCTTCTTGCCACAGCTCGCATTGATGTGCCATCCTGGATGAGCTGCACTACCTGAGCCACTTGTGTGGGTTGTAGACTCCGTCTCATGCTACCACTAGAGTGAGAGCACCGCCAGCATTCAAAAGTGACCAAAACATCAGCCAGGAAGCATAGGAACTGAGAAGTGGTCTGTGGTCACCACCTGCAGAATCACTCCTTTATTGGGGGTGTCTTGCTAATTGCCTATAATTTCCACCTTTTGTCTATTCCATTTGCACAACAGCATGTGAAATTTATTGTCAATCAGTGTTGCTTCCTAAGTGGACAGTTTGATTTCACAGAAGTGTGATTGACTTGGAGTTACATTGTGTTGTTTAAGTGTTCCCTTTATTTTTTTGAGCAATGTATGTATGTATGTATGCATATACAGTTGAAAGTTTACATACACTTAGGTTGGAGTCAATAAAACTCGTTTTTCAACCACTCCACAAATTTCTTGTTAACAACTATAGTTTTGGCAAGTCGGTTAGGACATCTACTTTGTGCATGACACAAGTAATTTTTCCAACAATTGTTTACAGACAGATTATTTCACTTATAATTCACTGTATCACAATTCCAGTGAGTCAGAAGTTCACATACACTAAGTTAACAATGCCTATAAACAGCTTGGAAAATTCCAGAAAATTATGTCATGGCTTTAGAAGCTTCTGATAGGCTAATTGACATCATTTGAGTCAATTGGAGGTGTACCTGTGGATGTATTTCAAGGTCTACCTTCAAACTCAGTGCCTCTTTGCTTGACATCATGGGAAAATCAAAAGAAAATCAGCCAAGACCTCAGAAAAAAAATTGTAGACCTCCACAAGTCTGGTTCATCCTTGGGAGCAATTTCCAAACGCCTGAAGGTATCACGTTCATCTGTACAAACAATAGTACGCAAGTATAAACACGATGGGACCACGCAGCCGTCATACAGCTCAGGAAGGAGACGCGTTCGGTCTCCTAGAGATGAACGTACTTTGGTGGGAAAAGTGCAAATCAATCACAGAACCACAAAGGACCTTGTGAAGATGGAGGAAACAGGTACAAAGTATCTATATCCACTGTAAAATGAGTCCTATATCGACATAATCTGAAAGGCCGCTCAGCAAGGAAGAAGCCACTGCTCCAAAACCGCCATAAAAAAATCCAGACTACGGTTTGCAACTGCACATGGGGACAAAGATCGTACTTTTTGGAGAAATGTCATCTGGTCTGATGAAACAAAAATAAAACTGTTTAGCCATAATGACCATCGTTATGTTTGGAGGAAAAAGGGGGAGGCTTGCAAGCCGAAGAACACCATCCCAACCGTGACCCACGGGGGTGGCAGCATCATGTTGTGGGGGTGCTTTGCTGCAGGAGGGATTGGTGCACTTCACAAAATAGATGGCATCATGAGGGAGGAAAATGATGTGGATATTTTGAAGCAACATCTCAAGACATCAGTCAGGAAGTTAAAGCTTGGTCGCAAACGGGTCTTCCAAATGGACAATAACCCCAAGCATACTTCCAAAGCTGTGGCAAAATGGCTTAAGGACAACAAAGTCAAGGTATTGGAGTGGCCATCACAAAGCCCTGACCTCAATCCTATAGAACATTTGTGGGCAGAACTGAAAAAGCGTGTGCGAGCAAGGAGGCCTACAAACCTGACTCAGTTACACCAGCTCTGTCAGGAGGAATGGGCCAAAATTCACCCAACTTGTGGGAAGCTTGTGGAAGGCTACCCGAAACATTTGACCCAAGTTAAACAATTTAAAGGCAATGCTACCAAATACTAATTGAGTGTGTAAACATCTGACCCACTGGGAATATGATGAAAGAAATAAAAGCTGAAATAAATCATTCTCTCTACTATTATTCTGACATTTCACATTCTTAAAATAAAGTGGTGATCGTAACTGACCTAAGACAGGGAATTTTTACTAGGATTAAATGTCAGGAATTGTGAAAAACTGAGTTTCAATGTATTTGGCTAAGGTGTATGTAAACTTCCGACTTCAACTGTATGTATTTGGATGGCGTATCAATACATCCAGTCACTACGAAGATATAGGCGACTCAATGCCGGAGAGGAAGGAAGCCGCACAGGGATTGGTGACTTTAAAACAGTTCAAGTTTATTGGCTGTGATCGAAAACTTAGGATGGATCAACAACATTGTAGTTACTCCACAATATTAACCTAATTGACTGAGTGAAGAGAAGGAAGCCTGTACTGAATAAAAAAATACTCCAAAACATGCATCCTGTTTGCAACAAGGCATTAAAGTAATACTGCAAAAAAAAATTGGCAAAGCAATTCACTTTTTGGCCTGAATACAAAGTGTTATGTTTGGGGCAAATCCAATACAACACATTAATGAGGACCACACTCCATATTACCAAGCATAGTGGTGGCTGCATCATGTTGTGGGTATGGTTGTAATTGTTAATGATTTGGGAGTTTTTCAGGATACATATTTTTTTAACAAAATGGACCTAAGCACAAGTAAAACCCTAGAGGAAAACCTGGTTCAGTCTGTGTTGCACCAAATACTGGGAGATGAATTCACCTTTCAGCAGGACAATAACCTAAAACACGAGGCCAAATCTACACAGGAGTTGTTTACAAAGAAGACCGTGAATGTTCCTGAGTGGCGAGTTACAGTTAACTTAAATCTACTTCAAAATCGAGGGCAAGACCTGAAAATGGTTGTCTAGCACTGATCAACAACTAATTTGACAGAGCTTGAATAATTTTGAAAATAATAAATGGGCAAATGTTGCACAATCCAGGTGTGGAAAGCTCTTAGAGACTTACCCAAATTTATTTCAGATTAGATAATTCTGTACTTCACCAAATTCACCAAATTTTCTAAAAACCTGTTTTCACTTTGTCATGAGTGAGAAATGGCTGAGAAAAATATATATTTAATCCATTTTGAATTCAGGCTGTAACACAACAAAATGTGGAATATGTCAAGGGGTATGAATACTTTCTGAAGCCAATACAAATACTAGTGTTGCTAAAAGCAGATACAAGGATCCTGCCTAGCTACCTACCCATCTCTTCTTCAAATGTATTGTAATGACAAAGGATGTTTGTATAGTGAATGGAATCCTTTCATAGGTACCCCAAAGCTATAATAGATGATCATGAGTGACACAGATAGGACAGGATGGTCACAGTAAGCAACATTTGGAGACCTCTAGTACTGTTAGCTACATCGACCTCAGAAAACAAGTGACATCATTAGTTAGCTAGCCATGGCATGAAAGTCCTTTGGTTAGCTTCGCGTCACATAGCTACACCTATTTATTGGATGCGCCCTAATAACATTAATGCAATGGATAAATTATTGGCTCAATAGCAACTGTAACTATGACACCACAGCAAATGTAAAGTAACTTATTTTCGTACAATCTGTATTTTAATCATAGCTATATTATATTAGCATAGCTAGCTAGCCCAATATTGGACTAAAGGACCGTAACGTTAACGTTACTCCTATAGGGCAAGGACCGTTGTTAGCTAACCTAACGTTACATGTTCATTTTAAAGAGGCATTGGCTCTGGAAGCCAAAACAGCCAAATACTCCATCTCACGTTAAACGTGAATCGATTCTAAATGTATTGAAACATAGCTAAATCCCTCTATTTTCATACCACGTCAAAATAATTACACAAATGCAAACTACACACGTACTGTATATTGTTTTAACCTGTTTAACAAGTTGCAGCCGTACGGCATTTTCCGTCGGAGTTAAACTCCCCCATACATAAGACGACTTTGTCCAATGACTCATGTGTAACGTTAATGTAATGGAACTGAGAGTCATGATCAACGGCTAGCTAGCTTTTATAAAAACAAATGTGACTGCTTTCCGATCAAGCACCAACAAACTAGCTACTGAACCTAGTTAGCTAAAGTAAACGTTATTTTCAAGATAAACCATTTTGAGATATTTACCTGTTTAACAAGAAGATAATCATGTAGTTACCTAAGCAGGAGGGTGTTGACGTTGCAAAAACGATATTCGGATGCTAAGGGGGAGAAACGTGGCTTGCTAGCTAGCTAGCGATCTCCTTATCGCCGCAACAAGTGCTGTACTACAGCTTGTAGCTAAAATACAAGAATATTGACATTACTTGTTTAGGTTGTCGATGTGTGGTTTTTCATGCTGACTTCACACGGTTCAAATTGCGGCGGATATGCGCAGGAGAGATGAGGAGCTGGGGAGGTGACGTGGGCAGCGTGTGATGAATTTGGGGGTGCATCTAAATATTCTAAGCTGGTGTCCTCCATTGGTTTCGTCTCCTTCCCTTCATTTTCGCTGATCATTGAATACCTTTTGCACAGTTCATATTTTGTAGCGTATGTTGTTCAAAGCTGTACAAAGGCAAATTAAAATGTGTCGATTAGGCTTAGAAATTTAGTTTTTCTATTCCATTCTATTATTTTTTATTCCAACAAGTGTTAGTTTATGCTCCTACCAACCCAACCTGTAATGTAACGTGAGTAGGGGCCAAGGTTATTATTGCAGGCCTAGCAGTTAGACCAGGAATGCAAGTTCAAACATAGGACTAACAATGGCATCGACTTTCAAACAAACAATAAAATAAACAGGTGTTTTGTCTAATTATCCACTCAAATGTCAAGTGTATGCCTCTCCTCAGCTTGCTCTTGCTGTGTAGGCAATTGAAAGTTGTAAGCCTTTATCCCTCACTGTGAACTGATGTCCTATGATAATATGACAGATCGTTTGTCATTCTAAATGTGTGCCTGTAAATTCTTTACCCTTTTTAAAACTAAGAGTTTTCTGATATTTACTGCACCTACATAGATGTGATTTAAGAAAGTAACAACTAAAGTCTTTACTAATTCAAAGATTGTCTGCAATTAGCCTGGATCATGTGCAGTGCTTGACTTGCACTGAAAATATACTGAACAAAAATATAAATGCATCATGTAATGTGTTGGTCCCATGTTTCATGAGCTGAAATAAAAGATCCCAGAAATGTTCCGTACGCGCAAAAATATTTTCTCTCATGTTTTGTGCACAAATTTGTTTACATCCCTGTTAGTGAGCATTTCTCCTTTGCCAAGATAATCCATCCAACTGACAGGTGTGGCATATCAAGAAACTGATTAAACTGCATGCTCATTACATAGGTGTACCTTGTGCTGGGGACAATAAAAGGCCACTTTAAAATGTGCAGTTTTGTCACACAACACAACGCCACAGATGTCTCAAGTTTTGAGGGAGCAGCAATTAGCATGCTGACTGCAGGAACGTCCACCAGAGCTGTTGCCAGAGAATTGTATGTTCATTTCTCTGCCATAAACCGCCTCCAACGTCATTTTAGAGAATTTGGCAGTACGTCAAACCGGTTGTTGGGTTTTGCAACGGACGAGTAGCCAGCAGTTGAAGCTTACATTTTTCTGCATCGGCAGAGCCTCTGTCTGGATGGAAAGGTATAACTTTTGAAAGTGCCATGCTTAGATTCATACGGATGTCTAAGATTTAATTATTTGCAAACAGCGTTGCAAACAACACACTCTGGTTTGACATTGGAGAAATATGGTAAGAACTCCTAATTCTCTCCATTCCTCCCTGACACGTCTATTTTCATCATTGGAGAAATATGGTAAGAACTCCTAATTCTCTCCATTCCTCCCTGAAACGTCTATTTTCATTATTTTGAGTCTTTTTCAACATTTTGTGTTGATTGCAAGCTGATTTCCCTCAAACAACACACAAAGAAATATTAAAAACATATTTAATAGAAAAATTGGTGATTTTATCAATGTAATGAGATTGAAAATATTAGGCTATGTTATTTGACATTGACATTAACACTGATTGTATAGCCTACTAACCAGATGTGTTAAAAATTGTGTTTAATTTGTAGTGTAGGCCTATGAATTGGGCTGCTATTATGTGTTTATCTCCTCCTCCTCCCCCTCCCTCCTCTCCTTCCTGCTCGCTCTTTCTGCTCTCCCTCCTTCACCTGCTCTCCCTCCTCCTCCTGCTCCTCCTCCCTGCTCCTCCTGCTCTCCCTCCTATTCCCTCCTCCCCCCTCCCTCCTTCTCCTTCCTCCTCTTCCTCCTTGCTCCCCCCCCCCCCCCCCCCCTCTCCTTCCTCCTCCTCCTCTCCTGCAGGTGGACAGCTGTACAGAGTCGGCGGAGGCAGCCTGCGATATCCTGTCCCAGCTGGTCAACTGTCCCATTAAGACCTTAGGGCTCATCTCCACAGTCAGACCCAGCTTCATGGACGTCTCCCAGGTACCTACTGTACGTCACAGCCAGGGAATTACACCCCACATCACAGCCAGGGAATTACACCCCACATCACAGCCAGGGAATTACAACCCACATCATAGCCAGGGAATTACAACCCACATCATAGCCAGGGAATTACAACCCACATCATAGCCAGGGAATTACAACCCACATCATAGCCAGTCAGTCTGGTAATGACCTGGAGGAGGGGGTGAGGCCAGTCAGTCTGG
This sequence comes from Salvelinus namaycush, assembly GCF_016432855.1. Taxonomy (NCBI): domain Eukaryota; kingdom Metazoa; phylum Chordata; class Actinopteri; order Salmoniformes; family Salmonidae; genus Salvelinus; species Salvelinus namaycush. Next base: position 4,741,003 of record NC_052311.1, read on the forward strand.
TAATGACCTGGAGGAGGGGGTGAGGCCAGTCAGTCTGGTAATGACCTGGAGGAGGGGTGATCTGGGAGGAGGGGGTGAGGCCAGTCAGTCTGGTAATGACCTGGAGGAGGGGTGAGGCCAGTCAGTCTGGTAATGACCTGGAGGAGGGGTGAGGCCAGTCAGCCTAGTAATGACCTGGAGGAGGGGGTGAGGCCAGTCAGCCTGGTAATGACCTGGAGGAGGGATGAGGCCAGTCAGTCTGGTAATGACCTGGAGGAGGGGTGATCTGGGAGGAGGGGGTGAGGCCAGTCAGTCTGGTAATGACCTGGAGGAGGGGTGAGGCCAGTCAGCCTAGTAATGACCTGGAGGAGGGGGTGAGGCCAGTCAGCCTGGTAATGACCTGGAGGAGGGGTGAGGCCAGTCAGTCTGGTAATGACCTGGGAGGAGGGGATGAGGCCAGTCAGTCTGGTAATGACCTGGAGGAGGGGGTGAGGCCATTCAGTCTGGTAATGACCTGGAGGAGGGGTGAGGCCAGTCAGTCTGGTAATGATCTGAGAGGAGGGGGTGAGGCCAGTCAGTCTGGTAATGACCTGGAGGAGGGGGTGAGGCCAGTCAGTCTGGTAATGACCTGGAGGAGGGGTGAGGCCAGTCAGTCTGGTAATGACCTGGAGGAGGAGGTGAGGCCAGTCAGTCTGGTAATGACCTGGAGGAGGGGTGATCTGGAGGAGGGGTGAGGACAGTCAGTCTGGTAATGACCTGGAGGAGGGGTGAGGCCAGTCAGTCTAGTAATGATCTGGAGGAGGGGTGATCTGGGAGGAGGGGGTGAGGCCAGTCAGTCTGGTAATGATCTGGGAGGAGGGGTCAGGCCAGTCAGTCTGGTAATGACCTGGAGGAGGGGTGATCTGGGAGGAGGGGGTGAGGCCAGTCAGTCTGGTAATGATCTGGGAGGAGGGGTCAGGTCAGCCAGCCTGGTAATGATCTGGGAGGATGGGGTGAGGCCAGTCAGCATGGTAATGATCTGGGAGGAGGGGGTGAGGCCAGCCAGCCTGGTAATGATCTGGGAGGAGGGGGTGATCTGGGAGGAGGGGCTGAGGCCAGCCAGTCTGGTAATGATCTGGGAGGAGGGGTGAGGCCAGCCAGTCTCGTAATGATCTGGGAGGAGGGGTGAGTCCAGCCTGCCTGGTAATGATCTGGGAGGAGGGGTGAGGCCAGCCTGCCTGGTAATGATCTGGGAGGAGGGGTGAGGCCAGCCTGCCTGGTAATGATCTGGGAGATTATTACAAATGAGTCATGGTTTTATAACATGTTTATTACGTATTAGTTGCTCTGTTTCAACCATATTTAAATATGTCTGTTTGTATTGTGGACTGAGCTACTTTGAGCATCTACATATTGCTGGCACAAATATTATCATAATATTTGCATGCAAATCAAAATATGTTTTATATTTCTCTGAAATAAAAGAGGAGGCTTCATCAACAATTGTCTAATATTTAGGTTATATTATATTATGACTGTATTACCAAATGTATCTAATGTTAAGGTGTGCCACACGTTGAATAGAAAAGGGATCTGTTGATTCTTGGAGGAAATGTAAAACAACAACAGCAAGTAGCCCTCATGTGCAGCTGCGTTTTATGTGAGATTATAAAGGTATGGAATGGTCTGGATAAACCATACAATACTACTGTATCTGGCTGAGCTCAACTGATACTGCACTTTCTGTGGATTTCACCTTTTCAAGATTGAAATATTTCCCATTTACTATGGGACCTGTAATTCTTGCAGTGGGAACTGTAAAGCCAAGCATTTGACCTATTCCTCGCAAATCAAATCAAACTTTATTTGTCACCTGCGCCAAATACAACAGGTGTACCTTACCATGAAATGCTTATATACAAGCCCTTAACCAACAGCGCAGTTCAAGAAAGACTTAAGAAAACATTTACCAAATAAACTAAAGTCAAAAATTATAAAAAGTAACAATAAAATAACAATACGAGGCTATATACAGGGGGTACCTATACAGAGTTAATGTGCTGGGCTATATACAGGGGGTACCTATACAGAGTTAATGTGCTGGGCTACGGGTTAGTCAAGGTAGTTGTAGTAGACCTATGGCACCAAATGCCCTCTGATCAGACATTTTACGTTTGTCAGTTTTACCATGCACAACACTGTCAATGATTGAATCATGGTGTGGGTTGTTTGTGGGCTACATACTGTATCACCCTCATCAGTAAACATGAGATATCACTTCAATGACATTGTTCCAATTCTCAAATGACCTTGTTGCAGTTCCCACATCAGCCACTAGAGAGCAGAGATGTTCTAAGAAGGAGGCGGTAGAGTAGACTAGGACGTTATGTAAACAAGTACTATAAAATGCATTTGACCAATGGAATCACAGCTAGACCTTCTCACCAGAAGCCTGTTGAGAACACACTTGAATTACACAAATGCTCAACATGAACTTTACCATTTATATGTTCCTTCCCATTACGTTTCTCTTTCTTTGATTAATACATTTTCAGGTGATCGCATCCCATTTACAAATCTCAAATGTATGTGGGTCTATTTATTTAATTGAACCTTTATTTAACTAGGGAAGTCAGTTAAAAACAAATTCTTATTTACAATGACGGCCTAGGAACAGTGGGTTAACTGCCTTGTTCAGGGGCAGAACAACAGATTTTACCATGGCAGCTCGGGGATTCGATCTAGCAACCTTTCGGTTACTGGCCCAACACTCTAACCACTAGGCTACCTGTAAAATAACTTACCTCTGCTATTAAATCAATCAAATATATACATTTATTGGACATGGAACAATTTAAAAAAGAGACATATTTAATGAGGAAAAGATGAGGGAATCTCAGAGAGGCCAGGGAATCTCAGAGAGGCCAGGGAATCTCAGAGAGGCCAGGGAATCTCAGAGAGGCCAGGGAATCTCAGAGAGGCCAGCCTTATTTCAATCTCTGTTTTGTGTTTTCATCCTGACACCTTCATACATAACTGTTCTAAATGTTACGTATCTAGACACAGGAACTGTGTTCCAAATGTCACCCTATTCCATACATAGTCCACCCGTTCTGACCAGATTGGGCCCTGGTCAAAAGTAGTGCACTATGTAGAGAGTAGGGTGCCATTTGGAGAAAAAAAATCCATGACCTGAAAACGCCGCTACACGACGCACCATCTGCAGTGTACCAAGTACGTCACGACGGGTAGCTTGGGAGTTGGACAGGGACACGTGAGTAAAGGTATGGTGTGACTGTGTGCTTCAGAGGCCACAGAGCGAGAGGTGAAGTGGATTTGGAGCGTCCGTCCATTGAGCAAATTACTCTCAGGTGTCTAGGTCAGACTGTGTCCCAAATGGCTCCCTATCCCCTATACAGTGCACTACTTTTGACCAGGGACCATAGCACTATATAGGGAATTGGGTGCCATTAATGATGCAACCTAGGTGATGCAGGGGCATTTTAAATAAAACATACTAAGTGCATTGTTCTGGAAAAGTGGAGGTAGATTTTTTGGAGATGGACGTAAGGATGGGGTGGCAGGTGCAGGGTGGGGAGATTAAGGCGAGACTGATTGGGTTACCAGTGAGTAGAGTAACAGGCTACTGTGTTTCCTACCGAGGCTTGTTCTAAGGGGAAGTGAAGAGAGGAGAGTGGTGCCTCCTGTTTCAAGGGGAAGTGGAGAGAGGAGAGTGGTGCCTCCTGTTTCAATGGGAAGTGGAGAGAGGAGAGTGGTGCCTCCTGTTTCAAGGGGAAGAGAGAAGAGAGGAGAGTGGTGCCTCCTGTTTCAAGGGGAAGAGAGAAGAGAGGAGAGTGGTGCCTCCTGTTTCAATGGGAAGTGGAGAGAGGAGAGTGGTGCCTCCTGTTTCAAGGGGAAGAGAGAAGAGAGGAGAGTGGTGCCTCCTGTTTCAAGGGGAAGTGGAGAGAGGAGAGTGGTGCCTCCTGTTTCAAGGGGAAGAGAGAAGAGAGGAGAGTGGTGCCTCCTGTTTCAAGGGGAAGTGGAGAGAGGAGAGTGGTGCCTCCTGTTTCAATGGGAAGTGGAGAGAGGAGAGTGGTGCCTCCTGTTTCAAGGGGAAGAGAGGAGAGTGGTGCCTCTTGTTTCAATGGGAAGTGGAGAGAGGAGAGTGGTGCCTCCTGTTTCAAGGGGAGGTGGAGAGAGGAGAGTGGTGCCTCCTGTTTCAAGGGGAAGAGAGAAGAGAGGAGAGTGTTGCCTCCTGTTTCAAGGGGAAGAGAGAAGAGAGGAGAGTGGTGCCTCCTGTTTCAAGGGGAGGTGGAGAGAGGAGAGTGGTGCCTCCTGTTTCAAGGGGAGGTGGAGAGAGGAGAGTGGTGCCTCCTGTTTCAAGGGGAGGTGGAGAGAGGAGAGTGGTGCCTCCTGTTTCAAGGGGAGGTGGAGAGAGGAGAGTGGTGCCTCTGCCTGTGCTATACTTTAGTATTCCATTACAAAGGAAACTTGACACAACATTTGACACAAGAAGACAGAGACAAGCGGTGACACTTTGAGTCGTTAGAAAAATACAGCTTTTTGGACATTACTTCATGCGTCATCATTATTGCACACTGGAACACATATCCAGATATGAGCCAGTATAGTGTACACAGTATAGTGGCATTGTAATAAATATAATTCATTATTCATTGCTCCTGTGCGTGTTTTGTACTGATGGATCCCCCAGGTTCCCCCAGGAACTCCCTGGTTCTCAAGATCGAAAGGGGTTCAGAGATCTCTTGGTGATGAAGTTCATCGTAAAGCCACTTTTACGTGATATCACATTTTGTTGTTGTTGGAGTTCAAACTGGAATGTGCTCTGAGGAAAAGGGTTCCACGGTGGGCGATGGTGAGGGTAGAGGTGACTCTGATTGCCCAGAAGGCTCCTGTTCCTGAGTCTGTTACTGCCCCCCCCCCCCCCCCCCGTGCTCCCTCCCCTGAGACCCCTCCACTCCCTAATCCACTGTTTCCTGATGGGGGGGTCCAGCTGCTCCAGATGCCTGGCCCGTACGAGGGGGTAGGGGGCTCAGCACACGGTATGTGTACCTGGGAGAAAGAGAGAGAGAGTGTGTGTGGGGGTGGTGGTGGTGGGGGTGGTGGTGGTGGTGGGGTGTGGTGGTGGTGGTGGGGGGGGGGTGTGGTGGGGGTGGTGTTGGTGGTGGTGGGGGTGGGTGGGGGTGGGGGTGGGGGTGGTGGTGGTG